>NC_060279.1:25459678-25759678 GCF_021613505.1 Equus quagga | reverse complement strand
GGGTAAATATTTTTATCTGAACACGTTGCTGTCCTGAGCAAAATCAGATTCTATTATTTAAAAGGGGGAATTGGTATTGGGTAGACAACATCACCGGCCATAGTTTCCCTTCTAGAATTTTTTTTTTTTTTTTGGGCATAGGATATAAAATAAGGAACTAACAATTTTTTCCAATTAGTTAGCTAACTTTCCCAGCATCTTTATTGAATAAGCCATCCCTTCTCCACTGATCTGGCATGCAACTTCATTATATTTAAAAACTTATTGAGGTTCCAATTCCAATAATGGCAGAATGTTACGATAACATTTGGACAAAATATAGAAAACAACCATTGAAAGCACTGGAGAGAAAAAGCAAAAGCAGACAGAAACTCAAGAATTGTTGACCGTTGGAAGGATGAAATGACACTAGGTGACTTTCCCAATTTTATAGCTTATGCCTAAGTGCAGACCTCAATCAGTGCCATATCGGCAGTAGAAACCTGCCACCTTTTCTACCCGGAAGAACCAGAAGGAAGAGGGTGGGGTTTCTGCAGCAGCCAGAAAGTGAAGAGGGACATCCCGGAAAGGAAAGAGCCACAGTGGAGGAGCTCCAAATTCTATATGATTCTTTTCAAATCTCTATTTGTTCCCTGAACTACTCAGCAGCAGTGTGGATACCAAGAAGCCCAGTTAAGGTTAAATAATTAAACAGAGATTTTAGCTATTGCCTACTGCAAGAGACAGAAACAGAGTTCCAGCCAAGTTAACTGCCCACCTAAAAAAAATAAAAATCAATACTCTTGGGAGGAATTTGACAGAATCTAGAGACTGTACAATGTCTTATTCACAATATCAAGAATAGAATGCAAAATTACTGCACATACAAGGATAGACAATGTGACTGACACTCAGGAAGAAAGGCAATCAATGGAGATCAATCCTAAAATGACCCATATTTTGGAATTAGCAGATAAGGATTTTAAAGTAGCTATTATCACAATGCTCAGCCAAGAGTCTAAGGTCTCAGGCCACTTCTACTCCCTCTTCTTGGAAATGGTATAAAGAATAGGTTATCCTATCAGGCACATGTCTACATGTCCTCCCAAAAACTGGGCTGAAAATTAACCAGGCTGATGAAAGTAAGAAAGGTAGTTTTAGGTAGAAAAGCAAAGACAGGAGTTTTCATTCCCCTTGTGTAGAAAGTAAATCAATGATAGGTCACTGTGTTGGCAGAGAGCTCTTGCCAAACCCTTGGATGCCCAGCTCTCTTGGGTCAGAAGTAGAAGAGATAGCAGATGTGGGATTACATGGCTATTTTGCAGTCCCACTTATTTACCACCCTTACTAAATCAAACCAATTCTTCAATGAAGGTTTTCCGGCAGCCCATCCCACACCCTACCCAACTCTTTTCAACGGGAGTTTCTTTGATACCTTAATGATTTTTTTCTTTCAGAAGTTCAACACAGCATGATAATCTCTATAGGGAGTAGAGAGAAACTGACTCAAAGGGTAAAAGGACCTCACAGGGGTTAAAAATCCTGTTATAGATAAAGCAAAGATCAGCTGTGTCAAAAGCCGAAAATGGTCACCTTGTTAATCCATTTCTTTATCATTTAGGGAAAATGGCTAATCCACTTGTTGCTCCCTATTCTGGAAGCAAGTTTGCTCTGGATGGGTTCTTCTCCTCCATCAGGGAAGAATATTCAGTGACCAAGGTCAATGTGTCGATCACTCTCTGCATCCTCGGCCTCATAAACACAGGTAAGATCAAGAGACTGGAATAAGCAGCCTGCAGATGGACTGTCTGCCTTATTATTTTGAGTAAAGAAGGTGCTGAATTCTCTGACTCATATATAAAACACTAAAAACCAGTGAGAGCACTAGTCCTCATTTAATGAAGCACTTCTCTCACTGGTGGAGACTCTGACTGCTCTCTGACCTTTCCTTCCATTCTGATCACCGAGTATGCTGAGTGACACCACATTCATCACCTAACCCTATTCTGAACAGCTTATGTCCTCATGGACACTCAATGGCCATTACATATGAGACTGATCAAATACAAGTTTGTTTTTCTCAATAACATCACCAGTAATAAGACATACCTATATCACGAACCCTTTGATAGGATGCACTGAGAGGACACAGCATCATTCTTATGGTATTCTTGCCAAAAATGCAGAACCTCACTCCAAGTATAAGAGAACAATGGACAAACCCAAACTGAGGTACATTCTACAAAACAATTGATAGTACTCTTCAAAAGTGTCAAGGCCATGAGAGCCAAGGAAAGATGGAAGAACTGTCACAGATTGGAGGGAAAATAAGAAATTACTACTAAGTGCAATCCTGGATAATAGCCTGGAACATAAAAGGATATTAGTGAAAAAATAAGGTCTATAGTTTAGTTAGTAGCATTGTTCCAATTCTGTCATACCTGTTCTTGATAATTGTACCAGTGGTTATGTATGATGTTACGATTAGGGAAAGCAGGGTGAAGGATATAAGGGAATACGCTGCACAATTTTTACAACTTTTCTGTAAGTCCAAATGCAAGATTATCTAAAACATGTGGCAGATAGGATAAGAAAACTTTATTCAAAGAGTAGTGGAGCAAATTGAGTAGTAGTTACAGAACAAGAGAGAGAGAGAAAAAGACAGAGACACACCGTGAAACAAGAAGGAGAGAGAGAAAAGCTGTGTAAGGACACGAAAATTTGGAAGGAAAAGGCAACGACAGAGTTTCCTTCTAAATGAAAGTGGTTAGTGTTAACAAGGGAGCACTTGTCCATCACTTCCTTTTACAAGTCAGTAAGTCATTATCATACAGCACTCTGTTTTTGCCCAGTGACACCTCCCATTAGCTATGGGGTCATCATATAACTTCTATCCTCATTCTGTTCCCCCACATTATTCCCTTACTCCAACCAAAACATCCAAGAGAAGAGCATGATTCAAATCTCTCAGCTAATCACCTCTAGCTGTCCCCAAAAAACCATCACCCAGGAGTACAAGGCCTGTACTAACATGAAGCCTCTCTTTGCCCAACAGTCCCTAAACATAACCAGTCCTCTCCACATATTCCTGATTGGGCCTGTGGGCTTTGCAGAGCAAGCACTAGCAAATAGCCCCTAACCGCTAAGCTATTGGTGTCTGTAGGCCTTCCAACACGTAGACTCTACTAGTCTTGAATAACTCTACTCTTCTCTTGTCATTCTACAGAGACAGCCATGAAGGCAGTTTCTGGGATACTTGACACAAATGCATCTCCAAAGGAAGAATGTGCCCTGGCGATCATCAAAGGGGGAGCTCTGCGCCAAGAGGAAGTATATTATGGCAGCTCAGTCTGGACCTTTCTCCTGCTGCGAAACCCAGGGAGGAGGATCCTGGAATTTCTCTCCTTAAGAAGTTACAATATGGATAAATTTATAAACAACCAGGCACTTCCTTAGGGCTGGGCATGATGAGGGAGCTTGGGACTGTTCTGCCTGATATTTATCTGAGCTCCATCCATGAAGGCATCTCGCCAGAGAGATAAATGAGTGTCCCCAGAGAGTTGCAAGTCATGTGTCACATCTCACAATTTGAAGGAGTTCCTCTAACACTTGTACAGTGGAAATGTAATTATAATGAATGTCATGAATCTGCAGTTGTAAAATTGATAGTGACCATAGGTATAATTACAAGATAGTTATATCAAATTTACCTCATATATAATAGTGTTACGATGCTTAATACAATATTAATTATAATAAAGGTCATCTAAACTTTATACATTCATAACTGGTAGCTATAACTTCAGATCATTCAGTATGGTTCCTTTAAAACCATAACCTACACAAGTGAAATTTTTCAATGTTCATTTCTTATTTTGTGGTCCGAACTTTTTGTCTCTTCTTGAGTTGAGGAAATCACCCTGCTCTTCACTTAGTGGACATGATGTCTTTACCATTTTCTATATTTCAGATACTCTTTATATTAATTTATTATGCTCCTTCGGGAAGGAGAACACCGGGCTATAACTCACTAGGGCTAACCCACGGAAATGGCAGTCCCTGGAAACTTGAGCCACAGAACCTATGCCCAGTGATTACACTCAGAGTGGATCAAACATCAACACTTTACATGTGAATGCTCCACTGTACATTAGAAGTTCAGACAGAAGGGGTTGGAGTCCAAATCCTGCCACTCACACATTTAGTCATTCATTCATTCAACAATATTTATCAAACACACGCTGGGCATCACCTGACTACAACCAAATAGGAAATAAATCATCAGCTATATTAACAACCCACCAAATCGCTATATTGGTCAGGTCCACAAAAGGTAACAGATGGCAAATTGAATGATTTTAGTAAAGTTTAATAAAAAGGGGTTTATTTACAAAAGTGTGGGCAGGGTTATAGGGCAATCACAAGAGATAATGTAGTATCTCATTGCTAGTTGCAGCTGTTTCCAACCCGAGACCCACCAGAGGGACAAGAGAGAACTGTTATGAGAACCCAGAGACAGAAAGAACTGGAGAATGCCACAGGACAGGAGTTTTGACATTCAGTTAAGGGATGCAACCAGTTCACCAAGGATCGTGAAGGAGGGATGTGGGAGAATAAATACCCCAGCCTCGCTCTCTTCCCTCCCTCTGATTTCTTGCTGGTATTTCCTACTAGCTGAACAGAGGGGCAAGGGAGCAGGTTGATATAAACCATACAGGTCAGCTTCCTCATGCACAGAGCAGATGGAAAAAAATGGAGAGTGTTCTGGAGGAACAGCTGGAATATATCCAGCATGAAGCAACAGTCCCAAATGTAGGGTTTCCATGGTAAGTGATGCTGGAACACAAGACATGGACTTGGAAGCGTAGAGGAAATTTCCTTTTCCTGCCTCTTAACCTAAATGGCTGAGCAGCAGAACAGATTGGAGTCCATGGAGCCTGCCAGCCACGTGGACAAGGAGCTGGGTCGAAGACTGTGACTATGGTTGGACTTTTCCTAGAAGGACAGCCTTCCCAGGCTATGCTCAGTGCAAAGGAGCAGGAGAGACCTAACTGCACCACAAGAGACAGAGCCAGATGGAGACTGTGTTGTGTTTTATGACCAACCACATGCTGTTGGTCTAAGCAGTTATGAAGACCACCCCACTTCAAGGAGAAGGAATAGAGATCCCACCTCTTGATAGAGAAGTGTCACGTCACATCGTAAGAGGAGCATGTGGAATAGGATATATATTGGCGTATCCACCTTTGGAAAATACCGTCCCTACTAGAATGTCAGGTCCATGAGGCAGGAGTTTTGTCTGCTTAATTCACTGTATCCCTATGTGCCTGGCACTTCGGTGCTGAATCAGAGAAGACCATGAGATGTCTGAATGCAAGTGATAAACTGTTGTTCCAGTCCCAGATTCAAGGGCTTCTGTGGATGACACAAACGGGGCAAGAAGCCAGGTTTGTAAGAACAGAGGCCCTGCAGGTTGTCAACCAGACAGGGGCAGGAGGCTGAGTAGGAGGAAAGGAGATGAATGCCGAGACACGAGCATGATTAGATGACAAATTTACAGCCAAAGTCAGATTAAAATTAGTTTTGCCTTCACCTTTAACTTTTAGTTCTCCTTAGGCCCAAAGACATATTAAGACTTCAGCCTGTGTTCAGTATAAATCAGCTGCTCCCTGATGCTGCTCACTTGTCACTTATTGGATGGCATGGGGAAAGCAAGAGAAGCTATGGAACAGTATTTATGTAGTTAATAAACTAAACCTTTGGTCTTTCCAAGGGTGTGTTGGTAAATGTTTTACAATTGGCTCTCTAGAAAAAGAAAAAAGTCCTGATTTGTAAAATTTGCCTGCTTCCATGCCTGCTGGTAAATACTCTCGCCATGGCCAATTTCAAACCACAGGTTGACATCACTGAATGTGTATTAGAAGAGAGATGCCCCATCAGCTCTCTCAAATCTGTATAGCCAGCTCCAGCACACCACCCTGACTTTCCCTTTCCACATTCCTGATAGAATTAACTATTCTTAAAGGCCCAGCTCAATGCCTCGCTCCTCCTCCAAGGACTTGAACATGACAGGAAAGCTTGTTTCTACGATTGGTGGGGAAGGAGGGGGAGCAAGGGCTCCCAAAGCCAGGGGATGCTTACACTGTTCATCTCTGAGGGCATCAGCATCTCTCATGAAGTCAACAGCCTTGACCAAAGTGTCAGCGAATTCTGCAGTCATGACATTCATGTTTGCTAGCACTCATTCCCCTAGGAGTAAGTGAATAACCCACAGACAGCAGCTGAATCAAGTAGAGATCTCCTTTCCTCTCATGATAAAAATTCTGGGAGGGGCAGACCAGGGCCTTCAGGGAGCCAGGTTCCTACCGTCTTCCAACTATTCATCCTCCTCCTTGTCTCTGTGGGTTCACAAGATAGCTGCTCCACTTTCAGCATTGAGCTGTGTTTCAGGCAAGAGAAAGAAAAATGTGAAGGGCAAAGATGCACAGTAGCTGAATCTGACCCCTGATAAAGGGCAAACCAGAAAGCCCCATCCAGGACTTCAGCTCACATCCCATGGGTTAGAGTCATGTCCTGTGACCACCCCTCCCTTCAAGAGAGATTGAGAAACGAAGTTTTCAGCTGAGCACACACCCACCCCAAACAAAACTGGGATTCTTTCAGGCCACGAGAAGTGTTTGTCACAAACATAAATCACGACAGAAATAAGGAGATACACAACCAGAACAGAAGAGCACAATTCCTAAGATGTCAGCCTCCTAACCATGGTGACAGGATCCACTCCCACTGACCATCTGCATGATCCTAATTGGTCACAGCTTCCCCCATGCTGAAGAACATTCTAGGCCTCCCACTTCTTCCAATTTCCCTGTGAGAAACTATGATTCCTTTCCCGTAGTAAAGAATGTAATGAAAGGCCCTAGATATCAATTAACGGGGAGCCTGAGTTGACCTCGGAGACAGTGACTCACATTGGCACAGGGGACAGTCATCCCAACTGCTGTTCCTGGAGAGCTCTTTCCAAGGACAGTTAAGTTCCACCTCACCAGAGGCTATTCACACAGGCTGAGCCTTTCTGCTTGGCTAGACAGCTCTGGGCCAGGATCTCAGATCCACCCCTAGAGTCCATGCCAAGCTTCAAAGACTCTCCAGAACAGCGGTCTCCGAAAGTTTACTCATTATTAAAAAATCATTAGGCGTGTATATTTTTAATAGCTATATAGTTACTATTTATATAATATATGCATGCAATATTTACTAGCATAAAACATATGCAAATTAGAAATCTTAAAAAGACAAGATAAAAAATAAAGAGAAATTCTAATATTTTTTCCTCACACCCCAGTAGTTCCTCCAACATGTCCCCTTTGGAGACCTGGCTCAAAGTTGTGTTAGAGAAAGAAGGCAGTATATCTTGTCCTCCAAACCAATCCTTTGGGATCTGAGTGACAGGCCAAATCTTGCTTTGGTTCAGGGTGAGCTCCCATTTCCCACTCAGGGTGCTACATGTAGGGTAGAACTCATCACCCCTTCTGGCATTGCCTGCTGTCCGGGGAATCTGCCAAGAACCCACATCCTTCTTCATCAGTGCCCAGCCCAGAGCACTGGGACACATATGCTAATCAAGTCCCACAAGCATCCTTTAATTTCTCAAGGGAGGAACGCAAACCAAACTAATTTGCCATATTAAGGGAAAAGAAAAATACATTGGCCACCCCAATACAGTGCTCATGATGTCTCACAATGTCTTCAGCAACTCTGCCTCCAGTGTCAACATCTCAGCACCCCTGGATCTCCCTCCCACCTCAGAGGGTGACCAGTTCATGGAGAATGCCAAGGAAAGTGAGGATATCCCTTTCATGCTAAATCCTCCCCCTGTTAGCAATTCTTAACCTGAGTTCTCCAGGTGTTAGACCTAGAAGTCCGCTAGTTACACTTGGAACGTGTCTAAATTCTCTCACTTTTAAAGGGCGGGAGAAGGTGGGACATGGATGGGGACAGGGTAAATGTGAAAAGAAAAGCCAGATGAGAAAAGAGAGAATTTTCAAAAAAGGTAAAACAGAACTTAGAACCTCAATGCCCACAGGCAAAAAAGCCAGGAGAAGCAGAATTAAGTCTGCACAGATCCAGAACACACAGGGTGAAGACACACACCGAGAAAAAAAGGTAATGCCATAGAAGAAAGGAAAGGGGAAAATGGATTCTTAAAAAATAGAAAAGTGCCAGGTGAACACCCGCTGAGTTAGGGAGGCTTTGGAGATGGGAGTGTCTGGGAAGGAGGATAAGGAAACGGAAGCCACAGGGGAGGGCACATTGGCAAGTTGCATGACCTGGAACCAGGGTGGAAACTGGGGACAGATTAAAAGACCCACACCAGTGAGGGCTGAGGCCTGAAGGATTCAAGAACTAGCAGTGTCGGCCTGTTTCTCTGTGCCATGACCGGCTGTCCAGGACTGTCGGGTTGGTGGGCTTCAGGACCTCCCTCACACTGTCCTTGAACAGTCCTGTGGCATCCGGAGTGGACAAAGAGCTACCTCATGCCAAGACCAAAGAGCAAGGCTGTCCTAACCAAAGCCTTTTCCGTTTCACCAGCCTCCCTCTTTACCTGCGTGGGAGGCAGCGCCACCCAGTGGCTGACTGTAGTGGTGTACTGCACTACGCCACAATTTCTTCCCCCAGTGAACCCAAATTCCACCCCAAGGCTACCATCACCTCCTCCCCAGTGTGCCTACTTGTGAGTCACTGCTTAGGGCGGATGAACAGACCTAGAGGAGGTGGGGCAGGACTCAGGCATCTGGTAGGGCCGCCTGGCCCTAGCAGCTAAGAAACCATTGGCTTTCAGCTGTGGGGAGGTAGATTTGTTCAATAGCGACAGCTAGTGGTCAACCTCAAAAGCGAGGTGCTCTGAGCCTCAAAGACAGCATAAGGCATGAAGAGATCAAGAGAGATTCTTGTGGGGCTGGCCCCGTAGCCAAGGGTTAAGTTCGTGTGCTCTGCTTCGGTGGCCCAGGGTTTCACTGGTTCGGATCCTGGGCACAGACCTAGCACTGCTCAAGCCATGCTGAGGCGGCGTCACACATGGCAGAACTAGAAGGACCTACAACTAGAATATAAAACTATGTAGTGGGGGGCTTTGGGGAGAAGGAAAAAAAAAACAGGAAGATTGGCAACAGATGTTAGCTCAGGGCCAAGCTTTAAAAAAAAAAAAAAGATTCTTGGCTTCCAGTGGAGGCTGGCATAAAATGATACCCAGAAAACCCAAATTCTTTAAAGGACTCTGGCTACCTCCCCAGCCACATCTCACGCCACCTGTCCTGTCTTTGATTCCTCAAGGACACAGAACTGCTGGTCCTGTGAAGTCACCCTATTCCCACCATGTCTTTGCCCATGCCATCTCTTCTGCCCAGAAGGCACTCCACTCCCCTCATCGTCTGCTTAACTCCTGCGCATCCTTTAAGACTCAGCTCAACCATTACCTACTTTAGGAAAAGTTTATTCCCTTCCACCAGGGCCCACCCCTCAAGGCTGGGATGGGTGCTCTCTCACCCCTATCCCGTGCCTCTATAATTTTCTGTATTTATCTATCACTTGAGTTCACTACAGCCTAAATTTACATTTAAAATTGTGTTATGTGGGGCTGGCCCCGTGACTGAGTGGTTAAGTTTGTGCGCTCCGCTGCAGGCGGCCCAGTGTTACGTTGGTTCGAATCCTGGGCCCGGACATGGCACTGCTCATCAAGCCGCTCTGGGGCAGCGTCCCACATGCCACAGCTAGAAGGACCCACGACGAAGAATATACAACTATGTACTGGGGAGCTTTGGGGAGAAAAAGGAAAAAATAAAATCTTTAAAATTGTGTTATGTAACTATGTGAAAGTACTTACTTACTCATTGTTGCATCCCTACTACTGAATACAGATCTTTGCCTATATAGTCATGTGCCACATAATGGCGTTTTGGTCAACGACGGACGACGTATACCACACTGGTCCCATAAGATTAGTATGATATAGCCTAGGTGTGTAGAAGGCTATACGATCTAGGTTTGTGTAAAAACGCTCTATGATGTTCATGCGATGAAGAAATCACCTAACGACGCATTTCTCGGAACATATCCTGGTTGTTAAGTGATGCATGAGTGTATGTGGCACATGATAAATGTTTGAGAAATAAAGGACTCATAGATCCCAATACTGAGAAAGGCTTTAGAGAAAATGGAGACTCATGGGGACAAAACAGTTTTGCATTTCAAAAGAGAGGTGTAGATGGATTTAAAATTCATTTTGCAGGATTCCAAACCATTCCTCTTTCCACCACACCACCCTATTTTTGCCCCTCTGCTAACACCCAGCAACACAGGGCCCTCAAGCTGTCGGGAGAGCCCCCCACCCCTCAGCAACTCTCCTGACCTCGCCATCTTCAGCTATGCCCTAAACCCCAGCTCTATTCCTTCCTGCCCGCTTCCTGCAAAACTGTCTCATCAGAACTAAACTGCTTCTTCACGAAACTGCTCCAGCATATCCACTCCTGGGATTTTAGCCTAAAGGAAATATTTTAAAAGAAGAAAAACACGTCACTGCATTCATGAAATTGCTCATTTGCAGCACTGCCTGTAAAAGCTAAAAATTAGAAATGACAAAAATCTCCATGTAAATAAAATTAACTCCTCCGTATAATCTCCATATGGATAAAATTATTGATCACATCATGCAAAAACTAAAAAGGTATCAACACATTTGGATGATTTTTTTTACTTCATTTTATTAGTAAACACTTCCATAGTACTTACTATGCTGAGGCACTCTTCTACTGTGTGAATATTAATTCATTTAATCCTCAAAACAGCCCCAGGAGGGAGAAGCTGTTATGATTCCCATTATTTATTCCAGAATATGTTTGGTTTGATCTGATATAAAATAGAAGTTAAATGGCCTACAAGACACTTATTTGGGTGGACACTGTGAAGCCCCTTAAATATTTTTGCTTCATGTAGGGTAGTGTAACACATATTCTTAAAAGAACTTGGTCAGTTGACTTGAGTTGAGTGAGTTTGCAAGCTTACATATATTAACTTTTGCCATCATTCCATGGATGTGTTACCAAAGCAGGATCGTTTTTCCCCATTGCCCAGAAAGCCAACCACCAAGATAACGAGATTGCAGCAGAGAAAGGCAGCCAAGAGAGGAGGTGGGAGCATCACTCTCAGGTCTGCCTCCCCGAAAATGGGGACTCAGGGATATTTATAGGGTAGGGGGCAAGGTGGCGTGAAGAGTGGAAATAGATGCTTAGAGGTGAGGCAATTTATGATCTGTGCAAGTGTAGTCAAGCTTCACGCTTCTTCATAGGACGTCTGTTCAGAAAATGGTGGCGTTACCATGATCTGAGGTTAGAGTTTTTAGCTCCTTGATGTCAAAAAGGTCACTTATCGAGAATTTGGGCAGGCCCAGTTGTGGGGTTGGTGGCCTCAACCAGCCTGAACTGGACAAGGGGTCTCAGTTCCTGAAAAACCACTCTTAATTACTCTGTTGATAAGAGGGGGTCAGTTGAACTGGTCCTGGAGGGCCCATGCTTACAGATGAAGAGGTTCCACATTTATTAATCTTTCGAAGTGATGATTTTATATGTTTTTTATCCTATGGATGTAGTTATGAAATTATATCAGACAAAATTATATCAGACAAAAATTCACTGCAGCTACTCATTCATATTCCTACAACTGTAGGTCTGAGTGAAGATCTGTCTCATCAACCATTAATAAGTCACAAGGGCAGATGCTCCAAATTGCAGGTGTTCCTAAAACAATAGTGACAGATAACATTTATTGAGTGCTTTGTGAATGTTAAGTCTTGTAATCCTAAAGTAATCCTGTAGTGTAGGGATTATCATTATAGCCTTTTTATGGAGGAGGAAACTGAGATATAAAGAGGTTCAATAATTTACTACACTCAAACAGGTAGTAAATAATGAAGTCAGGCTTCCAACTCAGGCTGTAGGCTTCAGAGTGAGCAACAGCCATGGAAAGCAGTGTCACATGTGATATATAAAGTCATCTTGTTACAAAATTGAAAGTTCTCGCAACTCTGAATTAATCACTGCAATTACAGGAAATTATTGTAAACCATATTCATTTTTCTTATTAATTTGTCTATTAAATTGTATTTACCGGTGTTAATAATTATCCTGAGGAATGCTAGGTAGACATGGCTACTGTTCAATAATAAGGAAATTATTAAACAGATTGTGGTACATTAACATTATGAAGTATCATGACAACACTAAAAGGTAAAGAGATAAAAATATGAAAAATATGTATAATATAGTCCCAAGTGGAAAAACAAACACATAATTGTAGATTCTCTACACTTAAAATATGTGACAGAGAAAAAGATACGTGTATATGGACAAAAACTAGAAGGGAATGTGAACAATGTGAAACTAATTTGTGTTTGGTGATAGGATTAAGATTTTTTTTTATTTTAAAAATTCTTTTATGGTATCATATTATAATTTTTATAAAAATGAACAAAAGAAATAAAAGAAAATCTGAATGCTTTCTGACCCATTTCTCCACCAATCTGCCTTCATTCTGAATCTTCAAAGCAAGCCCCTGAAGATCTCTGCAGAGCAGGCTGACAGTGAGCTAATGTGTCAGCACGTTGGTGAGATCAGTTCGGGTTCAATTTTACTGCATCGAGTTAAATATCCTCTGTTACGGATCACAGATTGTGCTGAGCATAGAACAGAGCGGAAGGGTAAGCGTAGAAATGTGTAAAATGTATTGAAAAGGCTGTGGAGGATATTTCAGTTTGCAATGTGAGGCCACCTGTTAAATAGTTAGGATAGTTTAACAGAGGCTGTAGCAAAAATGACAGTTTAACCAAGAAGGAAAATTGGCAGTTTCAGAAAGAGGATAACACTACCAAATAAGCTAATTTTTCTAGAGAGCAAGCGTTGCGGGATTAGAGCGTCAGCAAGTACAGTCGCTATCCTTGGGGCTATCAGAATTCCGGGCTTAAGACAAAGGTAATGGTTCTGACTGCCTAGGCTGTCAGGGAAAAACAATAAAGAAATCAAGTAAGTGAAAGTATATTTTAGTGAATGGAAGCTTCATATTTTTAATTTTTTGTGAAATGATTTTTGGTAGCTGGGTAATTTACATAAGTATGCTT
The DNA here is from genome assembly GCF_021613505.1 of Equus quagga. Taxonomy (NCBI): domain Eukaryota; kingdom Metazoa; phylum Chordata; class Mammalia; order Perissodactyla; family Equidae; genus Equus; species Equus quagga. The sequence continues at coordinate 25,746,531 of NC_060279.1, read as the reverse complement.
TTTTAAATAAATAACGTGGTTTTTAGTGATAACTGAGAGTTCTCAGAGTTCTCTTATTGGACAACTCACACACACACTGGAGAGAGGAGGATGGTGCTTTAATTGATCCTTAAAAACCAGGAATTTTTAAAGTTTAGACAGCGGTATTGCATACCTAGGGGACACGTCAGTATGATATCTGACTGAGAAGTAAGTCTTATTTCATATTCTTGCAGGCCCAAGGGGACACAATCTGAAATGAAGATGAAAGGAGAAGAACCAAGTCACTCTGAGGATTTTTCCTTTTGGTCCAAATGGAGACAGGTGCCTGGGAAGCCCTCCTTTTTCTGGTCTACCTTACTCTTTCCCGTCTGTCAGTTCTATAACACATACACACACACACACCCCTCCCCCGCCCCTCCTCAGGCCTGAAGTTTCATGCTGTCAAGACCCTTCAAGGTCAAAACTGGTAAGACCATCCTTCTCAGGAGACTAAGATGAAAAGTAATTTGTCTTTCTCAATGCTGGGACCCTCAAGAATGGATCCACTGTTAGCTGTGCCTTAGGGTTAGGCCTTTCAGATTCTTAGCATCTACACAACAGACAAATCTCTTGCTAATACTGATCATCTCTTACAGCGTAACTTTGAGGTTTCATTACAGTAAAAAGCCCTCTATCAACAATGATGACACAAAGTGACCAAAGAGAAGAAAAGGTCTCAGAACTCTGTCCTGCCCCAAATGTACAGTCGTAACTCCACTGTAGCGAGGCAACCTTGCAAATGTAGGAGTTAGGGAAATAGTTATCTTCTTCCTGATGACTTTAGACTGTGTCACCTCTAAGAAGGAATATTTGTCCTTGGGATGTTTGTGTGGACATCTTATCAAACAGTTGCCAGGGAGACACTCGGAAGACTAAAAAGAAGAGTCTGCAAGTCACTGGTTGGGGAGAACTTGCACAAGAGCAGGCTTCAGTGTGCTCCCCTGAGCCACTCTGCAGGACTTGGAGTTCCATGTTCCCCTCACCACCCGCTCCTGCCACTTTCTGCAAAACTTGGGGTGACAAGGCCACCACGGACTATCCTGTTGACAGTGTCTGTGGCGTTGTTCTAAAATGAGTAACTTAGGCTCAAGGAATGCAGTGCTGAGAAAATGTTGGAGGGAGTGTAGTGGGGGATTCTAAGAGAAGAACAACTCTTTTTCGTTTTTTTCTGGGGAAGATTAGCCCAGAGCTAACATCTGTGCCAATCCTCCTCCACCTTATATGTAGGTCACCACTACAGAATGGCTGATGAGCAGTGTAGGTCCGTGCCCAGGATCTGAACCCGCGAACCCCAGGCCACAGAAGCAGAGCGGGCCAAACTTAACCACTATACCATGGGGCCAACCCCAAAGGCAAGAACCACTCTTATGGACAATGTTGCCATTTCCCAAAAGATGAATAGGGGAGTCATCCAATAGGGTGGGAGGGGGAACACGATTAGAACTAGTAGCACCCATGTGGGGAGCCCCATAAAGGGTTTAACTTCTTAGTGCTCTCTCTTGAAGTATGGAATATTAAGTGATAGTAGCATACAGTTTAAATATTTTCCTTTTGTAATTGGAATTCCCTTCAGTTAACCCAACCCTACAATAAAATCTGATAATCCCATACACAGTTGTGTGATTTTGTGAAGAGTAAAGCAACAGGGCTATAAAGTAAAGTGATGCTTATCCTGTGTTTACTTCTCACGGGAGCCCATAGAGGACCCAGAATCTGTCAAGGAGACCATGTCCTGATGTTCCACGAGGTGACCATCAACAAAGTGAGTCGAGGTCCCAGCGGACCTGGAAGTGGTGAGAACCACAGAGTGCTGGCCAGTAAATGCCACGTGACCAGCTCAAGAGGGGCTAATCTAAATCCTCTGTACTAGCCTATACTAAAGGAATGGGACCCTCAGATAGAGGCAGGCTGATGATTAGACTGTGTATCTCTACTTGAGTCTAATTTGGTAAATCGAAGTTTTCTTAAATCCACTTTATTCAGATTTTCAAAATGTTAGCATAGTTACACAAATGACTGTAAAATTATTTTCATGTCCACTGTGTGGTGGCTACTTCCACGTACCATTCATAAATGTTTACAGATGTGCTTTCTCTGTTTTAAATTGATTTGGCTAGCTGGCAGTTTATTTTACTGATTTTGTTTTCTATTGATATTTCTATCTTTCCCCACATATGGACACAAGAACCAGCTTCTGGTTATTCAATAGATAATTGAATTTATCTATCAATTCTGCTCTGAATTCTAACTTATTATATTGTTGTTTCTTTTTACTCTCTTTTTGCTCTCTCTTTCCTTGATTTTTCTGACCATGTTTTAGAAATTTATTTGAAAATAAATAAATAGCTAATTTATTTTTAATTTTCCTTATTTAAGTAATGAAAATATTTAAGACTATGAATTTTCCTTGGGTCATGCCTTGGCCATACCTCATAGATTTTGTTCATAATATTCTCATTAGCATTGTTTTCAAGGCGTTCTTAATTGTAGATTTGGTTTCCTCTGTATTTCAAGAGTAAACTAGGAGGATGTTTTTTCCAAGAGGTCTAAGTGTTTCCTTCCCACTTTTGTTATTTATTTATAACTTTATTGTACTATGGTTAGAGAATTCTACTGCAACAGATCAACTTTTTTTTTATGTGCTGGAGTTTGCTTTGTGATCAATACAGTCAATTTTTTTGATGTTTCATGGGCATTTGAAAATAAGGTATAGTCTCTATTTTTAGTTTTCTGTGTGTGTGTGTGTGTGTGTGTCTTTTTCTCATATAGAGAGATGAGTATGACAACCTTATTAATTGTATTGTTCTCAGAACATAGTGTTAAGAGCTCAGGTTCTGATGTCAAGCAAACTTGGGTCCAACACTTGCTGTTATCTTTTTTTCTTTTTTTGAGGAAGATTAGCCCTGAGCTAACATCTGCTGCCAATCCTCCTCTTTTTGCTGAGGAAGATTGGCCCTGAGCTAAAATCTGTGCCCACCTTCCTCCACTTTATATGTGGGATGCCTGCCACAGTATGGCTTGTCAAGCACCCGGGATGTGAACCAGTGAACCCCAGGCCACTGAAGCAGAGTGCATGAACTTAACTACCACACCACTGGGCCAGCCCCACTTGCTGTGTTGTCTTCAGCACATTGTTAACCTCTCCAAACCCCAGTTAAAGTGGTTGTGGTATCCCACTGAATGAATAGCCCCAAAAGGGATTTTGATCTTCGTACACATTTTTTTTTTAATTTTTAATCGAGTCCAAATAGTTGGTCCATAGTTACTCCTGTTATAATCTCCTGTCCTCTCCTATGCTCTGGTGCCCTAAACTCCAGGACCCTCTCCCTAGTCTTCTAAAGCCAATAAAATGCTCTTATTCTCCGTCTTGGGCTCCCCAACCCCTCTGTCTTCTACTCATTCCCATCTCCACATGTCAAGTTCCAGAGACAGGACCTCGGGCTACTGTCTTTCCTCCTAAGCGAATGTCATTTGCCATATAAATCATCTAACCACCATATTCAGTGCACCGTGCAGACGAGGTGCTCTCTAGTGCTTGAGAATCCGTCCTCTGTGCTTTTCCCTGCCTGCTGCTTTTCCTCTTCTCCTCAGAGAATGGGGGAAGTAGCAAGCAATGAAGAAGATTGTGACATACTCCCACGTGTTAGTAAATATTATCCTACCACAGCTATTTAAAAGTCTCGTTACGAGCCTCACATATGTCAAGTCTTAGAATTCATGGGAGCCATATAAATCATCTAACCCCCACATTCGGTGCACCATGCAGACAAGATGAATCATACAAGGTTACAAAGCTACCCAGTTAACTTGCCCCAGTCCAATTCTCTCTGCACTATCTTATTCCGAACTTCTTGGGAATTTCCTGACAACATCATTTGTAATGGTTTCCTTTTAATGCACACAGATCAGTTCCTTTTAGTTTTTCCCCAAATTTCCTAGTCCAATTGACTAGGAAACTTTTTCTTATAACATTCTGCCTGCTGTTGCTCCCTTCGTTCCCCGGCCACCTTTTCACACCACCACCACCACCACACACCCTCATTGCTTCAGAAAGGAGCAAATTCAGAGCTGGCCTCACTCCAGAATTCTGAAAAAGACACCAGGTACCTTAGAAGAGTAGAAAGTCTTCACAGTACCAGAATTGGGAAGAAGTAACTAAAGGAAAGAAAATTCTTACAAAGAGAGCTACCTGACACAGATGAAAATCTATACAGGGAACAACTCTTCAAGGTCAAAAAGGCATTTTTCCCCTCATAGAAACTGCAAGGCCCATCCTTGTCCACTCCTGGAAAGGAATCTTGACTTGAAACTGTTCACAAGCTCAGACCAATCCAATAACAAGAGGAAGGGTGGCTGGGGTGCCCACTGATGGGAGGAGCTCCTGAGCCCAGCCCTGGAGGCCTCAAGGGTGCAGGGGCCCACTCAGACCATGTCAGAGAGCAAAAGAGAGGAACTAGGGTGAGCAAGCATTGTGGCTTTCTCTGTTTCCTGTTTCAGCAAGGCTGCTGCCGAAAAAAAAGACGGTACCAAGAAGGGAAATGCTAGGGGGGCCCAGAGCCATGAATTGAGAGCTTGAACTTTACTCAGCTGCCGTCTTGCCCCATCTGAGACCAGAGCCAAGATCTGCCCAGGAGCTGGAATGCTTTCCTGAGCTGCTTGGGTTGGAGCCTGGGACCCGAGGTAACTGAGGAGGATTGCTTTTATGTCCAGGTTTGGAATCTCTGACTCTGGGGTGGGGCATAAGACTCTGTCATCCAAGCTTCCCTGGGCTGAACAGGGAGACACAGGAGTGAATGGTGTAGTTTAAGAGTGTTTGGGGTTCGGTAACCAAGACAGCGTTCTGCTTTGGTTTCCAGGGACACTAGCCAAGGCGCGGGGCTCAGCCTCCATTGCTCTCTCCTCCATCCCTTAGATCAGATTAGAGGTGAGTCAAATGACTTAGAGTTCAGGCTACCCGATGACCAAGTCATAAATTAAATGACCTTTCATAGTTCGCTTCAAAGCAGGGACGCCATAACATGAAGCTGCCTTTCCAGCAACTGTACAAGTCTTTCTCTCCTCAGCTCACACTGAGAGCTCGAGATCCCAAAGCCCAGACCTGTGCAGGAAGCCATTCATTGCAAACACAGCCAGAAAGTAGGAACAGAGTCTTGGAGAGGTGACAAAAACCACTGTCAGGTGAAGGGTAGTGTTCCGATCTCTCCCTGAGGCAGTGAGGAGAGCTTCCCCCAGCCAGTCCTACCTCACCCCGGAGCTCCAGTTGGGCTCTCTCGTGCTGCCAAGGGGCACCCCACAGATGCCAGAAAGCCTGGGCAGCGGCCCAGTGACCTTTCTTTGAACCACACAGGGACCAGTTCCTTTTTCTTCTATAGCCCATCCCCATCAGTCAGCCATCCCACGTGGCTTCTTGTGTTTAAGCAAATCGGAAAGTCAAGACATCCCGGAGTGCTGGGTGCGATTCCGTTCAGCTGTGCCGCATCAAATCCTACCAGGTGTGAGGGTCTGGGGGTCTGAGACGGCTCCCTTTCCTAAGGAGCCATTTCTACTCCAACTCCCTACTTGGGTAATAAGTCCCAACGTCTGCCTCTCAGGAAGCAAAGCAGGGCAGCCGTGTTTCAGTGGACTGGTATAGACAGCCTGGTAGAGAGCCCCGAGAGAACTTCTATCAGGGTCCATCTCCTCCGCCACAAGCCTTTCTTCTTCATGGCAGGAAGGCAGGAAGATTCTCCGTAATCAGAGCATCTGCCTCCTCTAGAAAGCCTGAGGATTACCTGGAGCCAAACAGGGTGGGGACCTAACGCCCCACATTTCCATGGTGGGATTCTGGCAGGCTGGACACCAATTCTTCACTCCCGTCTCTTTGCCTTTCTGCTGGGACTAATGGAGACGGTGGTTGTGTCCAGACCACAGAGAAGTTCTTTCTCCTTGTAGCCCACACCCAGAGGTCAGATGAACCAGAACAGTAAATATGATTTCAACCCAGGGCCAGCATCCCCTCCATGTGGTAAACAGTACCCCTTCAAAGAGAAAGGGGGTGGGGGAATTAGAGGATGCAGCGTTCTCAGTCCTGGAAGTGCTAGGTTAGCCTGGGGCCTTCGTCTTACAGCACCGAGTCTTCAATATCCAGGATCAGCAGGACAGGGGTAATAATAATCATGGCTTACATATGTTATTACAGAAAGCTAACATTTATTGTATGCCATGTGCGAGATGCTGGATGTGCACTTTCTCTTTAATCCTCATAACCTTGGGAGGTAGTTTCCCATTTTAGAGATGAGGAGACTGAGGCTTAGAGATGTTTAATAGCTTGTTTGAAAGCACATAGGTAGTAGGTAACAGAGCCAGGACATGTATCCGCACAGTCTGAGTCCAGAGCCAGGGCTCCCTCTCCTCCCCCATCTATGGCAGAAGAGCCAGGAGCTATGGCTTGGATACCCCAAGGGTAGATTCTGGACATGGAGCTCACCTGCACGTGATACTGAGTCCCCTCCACCCAGTATTTATAATTTAATGTGGGTGGGCCTCTCAGATCCTTTTCTAAGTTTTTAAGTAAAGAAAGCAGTGGTATTGTGATAAGTAAGGTAAGTCAGACAGATTAAGAGAATACTTCTCAGACTCGTAACATGGACATGTCATCGGTGGAGCTAGAAGTCACTGGAGTCCTAACTATGGTGCTGAGAGATCTTAACACCAGGGATGCCAGGAGTCTGCTGAGATTTTTAGGTACAGAGATTTATGTACAATTGGCAATAACTGCCAAATTATTACCAGAAAAGATACACCAAAATGAAACCTCAACTTCAACAATTTTGAGTATCTAACTAATCCTAACCTAATCAGTATAGAACATGATAATTTTAATTATCTTTGTCAATTTTGGAGAGAGTAATTAATATGCCTTTGCTGTTGTAAATTTAAATTGGATTGATTTCATGTTAGGTTGAACTTTCTTCTTTTTGAAAGAAGCTCCCCCCACCTTTTTTTTTTTTTTTTTTGGTGAAGAAGATCGGCCCTGAGCCGACATCTATTGCCAATCTTCCTCTTTCTTTTTTTTCTCCCCAAAGCCCCAGTACATAGTTGTATTTCCTAGCTGTTGGTCATTCTAGTTCTTCTGTGTGGGATGCCACCATGGCATGACTTGATGAGCAGTTCTTGGTCCACGCCCAGGATCCAAACCAGTGAACCCAGAGCCGCCGAAGCAGAAGACTCGAACTTAACCATTTGACCACGGGTCTGGCTCCTTAGGTTGAACTCTAAAATAGTTGAACTTGCTGATGGTTTGCCTTGCATCTTTTGTTAAATGTCAGTTCAAAGTGTTGTTCTTAATGATTTGCATACGCTTTATACGGCTGATACTACTTTTCGCAAACTTAATGTTTCCCAGTTTGTAAGAAAAAAAGAAAAAAGAAAGTAACAGGTGGGAAGTTAGGGGACCCCTACAGAGTAGGAGTGAGGAGAAAGGCCTAAAGAAAGGGGAGAACCACCCAGGGATGGGATGAGAGGACAAGCATTGACAACCTCACCGTTCTGCTTGGGATCAGCACTGCCCGAAACCAAAGTACGCCCCTGGAAACCTCAAGAGTCAGGCAATTGAGAGCATGCAGGGCTTGACCATGTAAGACCCCTCTCAGGGAGTGAGACTGCCCCACCCATGAGCCCAGGGAATGGGTGGTACCATCAGAGAGAGAGTAAGAATCCTGCAGAGAATTCCAGACTGAGCCAGGATGGGCAGTGAAGTTCCAATGAAGGTGCAGATAGGTTGGTACCTGTTGAGTGTGTTTGGCCTTAAATAAACCCAAGGGGCTAGAGCTGGCAAATGCCTGCTGGCTGGTGAAGCTGAGATACCCTTCTCTGACCTCCCCAGGAACTAGGTTTCCAGGGTGGTGGGTAGTGAGGTTGCGGGACAGAGAGGACAAGTGGCAGCTGTTATGGGGAGTCCCTTTTCCTTCATGAGTCACTGGGCTGACTCCAGTGGTCAGTGGAAGCAGGGCACAGAATTTCTGGTGCTCAGGATCCAGCTCAGCCAAGTCCAGCCCCAACTCAGCCAAGCTACCAGAGGGTTGTAGGAGAATAAACAAATCTGCAGAAGGTAGGTAAGGGAGAGTAGGAAAGTGAAAGAAGGGCACAGAGAAGGAAGAAGGGATTAGGGTTTGGGGGTTATGTGTGTAGCAGGTAAGGCCATGTAAAGGGGCAGCAAGTGTGGCCTTGACACCAAGCCTGGTTCCCTGAGGACTTTCCATTACTGTTTTTGTTTGGTTTTTGTTTGTTTGTTTCACTTTTGTTTGTAATAACCTCATTGAGGTATGATCCACGTGGTTGCTGGTTTCAATGCACATTTTGTGTCTGGGCTAAGGAAAGCAGACTTGGCACCATACTTAGTCCTGACAGGGAGGTGATTCCAAAAAATGGAACCCTCAGCTAGGAGAGTTATTGAACTGGAAGCTCTGAAATGGATTTTGGCCAGCACTGGGCATGCAGCAGGTGCTTGGCCAATACTGATTTGAGACGATCTGTACCTAAGAGTCAGAACCCGGTCCTAGGCCAGAAGTGGGGTGCCAATGGGCCAACATCAGGACTTTATGATGGGAGGAATTAGGATGGGATTTCTCTCCTGAACCATGCCCAGGACCAGGCTCACAAGCCACTTGCTAGGGGCTAAGAAGAAAGGAGTGAGATCTAGTCACAGTGCTGGCCACACCTTGGGTGGTCTAGTTATCCCTCCAGGCCTTAGGAAGAGTTGTTTACCTATTTTAGTAACAACCCGGGCCAAGAAAGCAGTAAAGATGCTGGCTTTTCTTTTAGATTGGGGAACAGCGAGCCAAGTAACTTGTTCTCTAGAAGTCCCTGGAAAATGAACACATCTCTGCCATCCAAAAGGTTACAAGCTCATGATGATTTGTATCAATTATTTCTCTTCTGCCTCTGACTTAGAGGCAGAGTAAGATGTTTGGTCAAGGAAGAAGTGGCAGCCAGGAAGACCTTTCTACTTTAAAGAGGGGGAGACACAGGCTAGAGAAAAGCAGAAATTAGCATAGAGACTGGACCCAGGAGTCCTGACTCCCAGTTTGACACTGTCACCTCCTCAGTTTTCAACCCACATGTATGGGACTCCGTGCTATTTCTGCCCTCTTGTCCATGGAGATCATCATTTTTCTGCCCGTCTCCTGACCCCTCCCCTTCTCCTCCCTCTTGGCATTTGGCAGACCCAGGCAGCTATTCCAGGAACTGGACACCAAGCACAACAGGTGTTCAAGAGGTCATCATGATCAGCCCAGACCCCAGGCCTTCCCCGGGCTTGGCCCGCCGGGCTGAGAGCTACGAGGCCAAGTGTGAGCGCCGGCAGGAGACCCGTGAAGGCCGCCGCCGCCGCCCCAACGTGACCACTTGCCGCCAGGTGGAGAAGGCGCTGAGGACCCAGCAAAGAGAACAGCTCCAGAGAGCTCGACAACAGCAGTTCTTCAGAAGAAGGAACCTGGAGGTGGAGGAGGAAGGCAAGGCACGGAGCTCCCAGGCCAGGGAGCACGGTCCCTCCAGGAGGACAGGCCAGGCAACTGACCTCAAGGAACCTTTGTCTTGGGCCAAGAGGATCTCTTCCTCCAGACAGCAGGTGGGCCATGTCGAGGGACACTGCTCTGAATATGTGGTGGAGGGATACTAGGGGGATGGGGGGCTCAAAGTCACTAAAAAGTGGCTTAAATGAAGTCCCTTCTTCCTCAGCCATATTAAAGTCTTTCTTAGCCACTTACTCATTCAGAGATTTCTGTTGTTGTGTTGTTTGTTTGTTTAGCTATTTTTTGTTTTGTACTTGCCTTTTAGGAGAAAAAAATAATGTTAAAAACAATTCCATAGTTAATTCCTAGTATCAGTTCAAATTTAGGCAATCCATACATATCTTCCACAGCATTCATTTATCCATCATTTAACAAATATTTACTGAGTGCTTACTGGATGCCAGGTACGCAGGCCAATTCCCTTGATGCCCTCTCTCAAAACACGTGCCCACACACATTTCTCTCCTTTATTCTTCTGTGAGGCTATTGCACCAAGCCACCTTCTCTTTTTCTCTTAGGCTGTTCCAATGCTATTAAATTCACTCAGCGAAGGCCCTCATCTGGTCCAGGAAGCCTTCCCTGGCTTCTCAGGCCACCTCTGTCCTGTGTGGTCCTTATGAGGTTATAAATCCTCTAAGATTGTGTAACTCTTAGAGGGCCCATTAGTCTGGCCTGGGAAGGAGCAGTCTTGGCAAAAATCAGGGCATGTCGAAATGACCTCAGCCGCCAAACCATCTGTGTCTTCCGTTCCACGTTGTGCACATGTTGACCGCAGGGATGGGTCTGCTGTATTCCCTGGAAGTGCCTGGCATTGAACCCTACCCAGAGTTGCTGCTCGGCCAGGGCTTCTTAACTAGTGTATTTTTGTCCACCATAGGAGGTGCTGTTCAGAAAAATGACCCTTGAGCCCACTGGTAAAATAAAACCAACTGTGCGCTTTCTAAGGCAAGGTTTCTGAATGCTTTTTGTTGAAAGAAAAATTTAAGGAGAAAAAGAACAGAAAACACAATTAACTAAAGAATAGATAACTGAGCCTATCAGTTATCTATTGAGACTGAGTTAGTCCACATGATTGGATATTTCCTAGCCTTTAAGTGTTATGTTACAAGCATGGGATTTTTGAGTCAGTAAGAAGAAAATATAAAAAAGAGCAGGTTAAATTGTGACAACTACTACCGCACGCCTCCCTACAACTCCCTACTTTACCTTCTCTTCACACAAAGCTCAGCGATAGTCCAGCTGTTAATAATGGGAAGGAAGGCCTCTCTAGAAGATGGAAGGGACCTTGGTGATCGTCTTCTCCAACTCATTACACAGACAGGAGACTGAGACCTAGAAAAGGCAGACCCCTCACTCCTGACTCAGCTCTGTCCATATCACCACGCTGGCTGTGCAAGTGGCCGAGACCAAACAAGGCAGAACAGGGGTTCTGGAGCGAGTAATTGGGGGTAAGCCCAGCTCCCCCTTTGCCTGGCCTGAAGAGGGCCATTCCCACCTGCCAGGACAAGGGAGGGCAGGAGCAGGGATAACCTTGTAGCTTTGAAGGCTTGAATGGGTTGCTTTGATTTTCTGGACCTAAAACTTGATCATTGGTTCATCTTTCTGCAATCAGCTGGAGAATCTTTTTCTAAGAGGCTCTAGGCTTTCAAGATCTCCCACTTCTTTCCAGGTGGCAGGGACCAGGTCTGAGGTCTTTCCAACCCAGCATCATCCTCCCTCAGGTGTCCAGAGGGATCTGGCTGACAACCTCCCCTCTCAGGCTGGGGGCCTTCCACCACAGGACTCTTCTGTCAAGAAGCCAGCCAAATACCACCGTGGTAAGAGCAGAGCCCCCCTCCCTCACTGGGGCCTACAGAGAATCTGCCACAGCAGTCCCAGCTACCTGGCAGGGGAGAGTCCCTGTCCCTCCCCACTTCCGCCACTCCTCCCCGTGGGTTCTGAGTCACCTCATCCTCCATCTCAGGCACTCAGACAAAGGCAGAAGAAACACAGCCAACAATCAAGAATGATGCCAGTCAACAAACCAAGTGAGTACCTTTCATGTTCCTCACCCCGACTCCCTCACATCCCATCCATTCCTCTCTTCTAAGCTTTTACTTGAGTACCCTCACCAAGTATCTGGAGAGGGAACACAATGAATTTCAATGTCTACCTTAATTAAGAAAGAGAAAGACCTTTCCCACCCTTCTGGCTCTTCAGAAGAGATCAGAGAAGGAATCAACCCACTGCCTCCTGACGTGCTTGTTTCTCTGAACCATTGCTTTCTGTGTTTGTTTCTTCTCTTCCCAGTTATGGAGTTGCAGTTTTAGATAAGGTAAGAAAATCCTCACCTTGAAGAGGTTGAATCAGATGGTATCTAAGCTCCTCCAGATGTCCTCCTCCGACATCTGGAATTCCATGGTAAACTCAGGCTGGGATGGAGGAACACTTTTCTCCTAGATGGCAAGGGGGCACTGACCACAGACATGGGGGGCTGGAGGGACTCTGTCTGAGCCAAGGCAGAAGGTTTACTCAACACAAGCCAGCCCTGGCTCTGGCCCCTGCTCCTAGAGTCTTCTTGAATGCCCTTTTTCTTTCTAGGAGATCATCCAGCTTTCCGAGTACCTCAAAGTAAGTAACATGTGAACTCTCCCCTAGGCTCCTCCATCCATCTTCTCCCTCCTCTTCTACGTTAATCTTACCCTCTTGCATTTTTCCCCCCAGGAGGCCCTACAAAGGGAGCTGGTTCTAAAACAGAAAATGGTGATTCTTCAAGACCTACTGTCCACCCTGATTCGGGCTTCTGATAGCTCTTGGAAGGTAAGGGGATGCAATCTTTGAACAAAGCTCATGGGCTTCTATGTGTGCCAATCTCATTCTTCTTTCCATATCCTTCTAGCAAAAGAAGAGGTTTTCTCACTACTGAAGAGTGAGGTGGGAAGAGGCAGGTGATGGGGAATGGTGCTAAGTCCTAGAAATCAAACAGTAAAACACAGTAAATATATGGCAGGGTTCTGCTAAATCTAGGGTCATCAACTGAGGGCCAATGTGCCACATACCCAGGGAAGACCCAGAACCAAAAGGGGGAAGAATTCCTATTTTTAATTTGTTAGAAGGAAACAAAGAACACCCCAATACAGCTAATATTACTGACTGTGGTAAACGTCAACTATTTTCGTATGGGATTCACACCAATATTAACTCCAAGCCAGCATGCACCCACTACTCAGCCCAGATGTGAATGTCTGAATGGTTTGGGTCCTTAGAGGTCACCTAGTCTCATTCTCTCATTTTGCCAATGAGGAAACTGAGTGTCAGAGAGGTCCAGTGAGTTGCCCAAAGTCACACTGCTAGTTAGAGGCAGAACTGGAACTGAAATTCAGACCTTCTGATTTTGGTCCATTCCTTCAACAAATATTCATAGATCATGATTTCTGTACTGAGCACTGGAAATAATGAGATTAATTAGACAGGTTTTTGGGGGTTTATGGTATTGTAACAGAGACAGATGCCTAAACAATGCCAAGATATGAGAAATAAAAGAAATGTTTTCAGGATATAGTAGAACACCAGAAAGAATGAATGACTCCAGGGAAGGAGGGAGCCAGGGAAATGTTTATAGTTATGTAAGTATTTGCCTGGCAAATGTGGAAGCAGTAACTGTGTTCTGGGCAGGGGACAAGCACAAAGACCCAGAGGCATGATACAGTCTGGTGCAATGGGTCTCCAACTTTTTCATCTCGGGATCCCTTTATACTCTCAAAAAAAGTTATTGAAAACCCCAAAGAACTTTTTATATGTACCATATCAGAATTTACATATTAGAAATTTAAACGTCTTAAAATACGTGTTCATTTTAAAATAACCATAGTCAATCCATTCCATGTGAACCTAAATTACATATTTTTATGAAAAATAAGTATATTTTTCAAAAAATAGTGAGGGAGTAGCATTGTTTTACACTTTTGAAAATCTTTTTAATGTCTGGCTAAACAGAAGACAGCTAGATTCTTTTTTTTTTTTTCCTGCTTTTTTCTCCCCAAATCCCCCCAGTACATAGCTGTATATTCTAGTTGTAGGTCCTTCTGGCTGTGCTATGTGGGACACCTCATGAGCAGCGCCATGTCTGCGCCCAGGATCCAAACCAGCGAAACCCCGGGCCGCCAAAGCGAAGCGCGCCAACTTAACCACTCGGCCACCAGGCCAGCCCTGACGGCTAGATTCTTATATTTGCTTCTGCATTCAATATGCTCCAATACATTGTTTTGGTTGAAGCATATGAGGAAAATGTAGCCTCATACAGATATGTAGTTGGAAAAAGGAAGAACTTGCAGATCCCTTGAAAGGGTGTCTCAGGGTTGCCCAGGGGTTCTTGGACTCCTCAATGAAACCCCTAGACTAGTAACTCCAGGGAGCGACAAGCAGTTTGGTGCCACCAGAGCATAAAGCGCCAGGTGCAAGAGAGAACGCACAACTTCACAGGCCTCCATGAGCATCTAACCCTGCCACGTAGATGGCTTGTACTAGACAGAGGGAGAGAACAGAAGGGCGTGGAGCAAAACTGAGAAGTTTGCAGTGATGTGAAAGAGACTTCCCTCCCTCCTCACGTCAGTCATTGGCCCTGGATTCAAGTGTCTATGTTCCGGGCTCCTAATTGTTAAGGAAGTCATTTCCATTGGCCAAGGAGCCTAGGACAGAGAGCTGTGCATGCCAGGTGTTTTCCGGTGCTGAACTAAACTGAGATCATCTCACTTGGTTATTCCACAGACATTTGATCAGTTCCAACTGTGTGCTGGGCCCTGTGCTATGGGGACAAAAAGAAGTAGGGCCCTTGCTCTTGAGGAGCCCACATGTCAGCCAGAAAGAGGGAGACATGTAATAACTAACTCCAATACAGTGTGAGAAAGTATAATAGCAGTGTCTACAAAGTGATGCAAGGAAAAGAGAAGGGAGCAATTATTCTGCCTGAGCTGGAGTAGGGTAGGCTCCAAAGGACAGGGACCGCTTTAGCTGGGTCCTGAAGGATGAATAAGAGTTTACTAGTACAGAAATAGGAATGATGGTGGGGGAAAAAAGGCAGAAAGGAAAAGAATGTTTAAGGTAAAGGAATCAAAATGATTACAGGCCAAGGTGTAACAAAGCATTGGGTGTAGCAGAGCGTGGCTGAAATGAAGGGATCATGTCAGAGAAGTACCAAAGATAAGATCAGGGAGGGCCTCAGACAAGTCTCTGAATTATGGTGCTTAAACTTTTTCTGTTGAACGGGGTATCTCAAACTTAAATAATGTATGGACTCTCTTTTAAATGAAAAACGTATGTATCTCAGATCCATGAGAACGCATGCTGTCCCCAGTTTGAGAAACACTGCTACAGGCAGTAAGCAGGCTAACAACAGAGCTATGCTTTATTTGGGGTTAAAATCCTACAGTCTGGCGCATCCTCAGAAGAAGCTCAATCAATAGCCTGGAATTGAATTGAAAGTGAGTGATGAGATCTGTGTTTTAAAAGGTTCTCTGACAAGAATGAGCACCCCTGCTAGGGGTGGGGGTGGGGTGATGAAAACTCCTAATATCCCAGGTAAGACACTATCAGAGTTTGAATCAGAGCAAGCTTGGTGGGAACGGGGAGGATGTATTAAGAGCCATTTCCACGGTGGACTCTGAGGGGCAGTTTCCCTCTGTACTCCGGCACAAGTTCCTCTGGCCATGGTTCTGTCCCCCTTCTTCCCACCCCTCCCAATACTCACCCTTCTTTTCTTCCTCCTCCCCACCAACCCCCAGCTTCCTGTTTTTAAGAAAAATAGTTTCAGATTTCTCAGTTAAGAGATCTTGCTTCCCCCAAAACAAGACAATTCAACCCTCTATCCCTCCCGTGGATGCGTCAACTTCAATGGAAGCACAGCCCCAGTCTGTGTTGTTTGGGAAAAGTAATTGGAAGAACGTGGCCAGAACTGGGTCTCTGACATTCAGCCCAGTTCAGGCCTTTATTTTTTCCATTTCGCCTCTGTGATTGGAATCTTTAACTTCGTATGCAGAGAAGCTCACCGCAAACTCTGCTAGAACCCCAAGGATCAGCTCCCTCCATTGCCTCCAGCTCCAAACTGACTCTAGGCCTTCTGGATACAGCAGGCCCTGGGGCTGCTGAGA
Organism: Equus quagga; assembly: GCF_021613505.1. Lineage (NCBI taxonomy): Eukaryota > Metazoa > Chordata > Mammalia > Perissodactyla > Equidae > Equus > Equus quagga. The sequence goes on along the minus strand of NC_060279.1, from coordinate 25,730,834 downwards.
CTCCTGAGCTGGATCCAACCTTCAGAGCAGAAACAACTCAGGCAGCGGAGAACTCGAGCTCTCGATATCAAGTAATACAAAGACAGGAGCAGGGCACACTTGGGTTTTAAGCTCTGCAAAGTGGAAATGAGATCTTGAGATGACAGCACAGCGGGGGATTGGCTGCAAGCCCTAAGCAGCCTCTGCTAGAGCAGAGAGGAGCTGTGGGCTGGTGCTTTTGTGGTGAGGTGGTAGTGTTTCTGGAGAACAGATCAGAGGCAGGGTAAAGCCAAGCAGAAGCAGGAGCCGAAGCCCTCAGACCAGCACCAGGTGTGTATGGCCTCCCCTTTGCTCTCTTTTCCAACGGAGGGTACTGTGCTCTCTGAACTCTGGGATCCTGGGGTGTGATTGCCCGAAAAAGTCCACAATAGGACTGTAAAAACTGCTTCTTCCCCCATACTGTACACTGGCCTCATGTGGGGAGAGCTGGGGCTCAGACCAGGAAACTACATGCCCCATTTGCAACAACTTGGCTGAAATTTTCCTGCCTGCCTTGGGTAGTCTGGGAAGGCAGAACTAGGGATGAGATATTTTCCAGTCCCAGACTTGGGTGGTCCTTCAACCCCACTGAAGGGGCCATCCTGAATTGTCTTCGATTGCAAGATGAATGGAAAAGTAATCTGGGGTGCAGCTAAAATACAAAAACAGTTGGAAGACGCAAAATACTGGATTTAGACCATACTAAGGAAGGAGACAGGAGCTACCCAAAAAGGGTAGGAGACTGGGGAAATGTAAGAATACTGCCTTGGGCTTGTCTGTTTTCTTTCCAAACTACAGCAAGATAAACCTTAAACTCAGTGGGTTTGATTGCACTCTGCATAGTAAGAGTTTAGGCAGAGGAAACAATGCGCAGAGTTGGAAAGAAATCTGAACCAGGAGGTGGGGGTGCGGAGGGAGTTGATTTCAGGACCTGTGGATTGACAATAAACAGCCCACTCAGGGGAATGCAGCCCTTTGACCGGTTACTGTAAAGCCCAGAACAGTGGAAGTCTTTGTCCATCTCTTTTATCTGACCCAAAGCCTGTGGTTACTGTAAATGCCAAATCCCTGAGTCTCAGCTCTCACACGAGACATTATGGAAAACATTAATAGCAGGAGGCACTCGGAAAAATTATTTTTGGCAAAGCCTTTTGCTTTTGCAAGGCTTGGCTGAGTAATACAGGAAGCAGAAAGGGTGGAGGCGCCCCCTGGCTCTCATGATGAGAAGAATCAGCCAAACAAGATCAAAACAGGAGCCTTGAGATACCACTTCCTGCCTCCCCCAGGTGCCCTGAAACTCAGGGAGGGAGACAGACCTCAAAACTGAGTCCCCTCCTCTGCCCCCAGGCCGTTATAGACCGGAAACCTCATGAGGGTTGGAAACGTCCAAGCCTCCTGACTGAGCGGGGCCATGGCGTCTCAGGCCTGAGCAGAAATGTAATTTCCAGACCTTATAAGTGTCCCAAAGGGCCTGGTTAGAAGGTGCCAGAAAAAGGATATGAATACCAGTTACCAGTAAAGAGATCTACAGCCTTTTCCTGAGAAATCAGCTCCCATCCATGGTACCCTCCCCTCTCCCCTACCCCCTCAGATACACATCCCTAGATCAAACTCAGGGCTGGAAGATCAAAACCCCTACCTGAGAAAAAGGGGGAAGTCTACAGGTGGAGGGATGAACAAAGCAGCAAGGAAGTGGTTAGCTACCTATTCAGCTGAAATACTGAAAAACTGAGAAAGAGATAATGACCCTTCCTGTCTGCCTTTCTCCACCCTCACCCTTGACATTAGCATTCCTCTTGGAATGTCCAAAATGCCTTTAGACAGACCCAATTTATGAATAAATAGAATATGGCTTTCTGCGAAGTCCTCTTACCCCCACCCCTACCCCACCCACACACTACCTTAATATCTCTCCTCCATCTCTTTCTTTTCTAAAGAATTTCTCATCTTGAGTCCTGTGTGTGTGTGTGTGTGTGTGTGTGTGTATGTTTGGCGAGGAGGGGAGTGTATTAGCTTGCTAAGGCTGCTGTAAGAAAATACCACAGACCAGGTGGCTTAACCAACAGAAATTTATTTTCTCGCAATTCTGGAGGCTAGAAGTCTGAGATCAAGGTGTTGACAGGGTTGGTTTCTTCTGAGGCCTCTCCTTGGTGGCCATCTTCTCTGTGTGTCTTTACGTGGTCTTTTCTCTGTGTATCCTGATGTCCTAATCTCCTCTTCTTATAAGGAAACCAGTCATACTGGCTTAGGGCCCACACTAATGACCTCATTTTAACTTAATTACCTCTTTAAATACCCTATCTGAGGTACTGGGGGTTAGGATGTCAATATATGAATGGGGGGGGGGGGGGGGGTGGGGAGAACACAATTCAGCCTATAACAGGGGTAAGAGAGGGAATGTATATGCCCCCTAGGAGAAGAGACCCCTTTAGTCTTCTTGGCCTATACTTTAGAGGTAAAGGTCCATGCACAAGACTGAGAGGAGATGAGGAGTACAGAAGTGCCTAGACAGACAGGGGAGAGAGGTAATGAGGGAGGAAAAGGAGAGCTGAGAAGCTTTCCTTCAAATGGACTCCTGCTGTGATACCCTGAGCCATTTGATAGAGAGCCTCAAGGTACAGAGAGGACATAGAGGGCCAGACTGATTCTTCCTTCTCCTATTCCAGAGAAAGAGGAAAAGATCCTCTCCTACCCAAACATCTTTTGTCACCTTTCTCCTCCCTACCTCCTGAAAGAGTTCAGTTCCACAAACGTTGTTTGAGCACAGACGATGTTCTAGGCAATAGGCTGGGAATTCAGAACAAAACTCTTTACATGCTATATTTTGACCCAAACTCATTAACTCATCCCATTTGCTCCAGGGCCAGCTTAATGAAGACAAATTGAAAGGCAAACTGAGATCCTTAGAAAACCAGCTGTATACCTGTACCCAGGTAAGCATTCTGGAGGACACTTCCAGCCAAGAAATCTAGAATTAAAGTAATTTATAATTAAAATAACCCAGAATCATTGATTAAAGGATGCTTGAACCTCAATCCTACTCCCTAGAAATGCCACCTGACAGATTGATGCACCCATTCCTACTCACCAAGTTCTGGTTTTGCCATTTTCACTTTGGTCCCCAATTCACCACAACACTATTTCCATCCTCCTCTCCCTTTTTCCTGGTGTCCTTCCTTTTGCACCCTGGGAAGGAACCCTGGCACCAAGCACTTTGCCAGCTCCAGGGGAACCTTGAGGATACCTGGAGGTTGGTAAAAATTCATACCACCCAGACAGAACTTCACAGGTCCAATCTTTGAACAGATGAGTTGGATATTATAATGAAGCCTTGCAAAATGATTTTCATTCCATGGGTAACTTTTATCTAGTAACGATCTCTGCAAGAGATAGAAAGAAATCAGCTTTCACATTTGAGGATGGATTTCTGACAGGCGGTGAGTTGTCAAATAAGAGACTGAGGTGAGGCATTTGAAGTTAGGGAGATAAAGTGGACCTGGCACGGGTGGGGTCTTTCAGGGGAACAGAATTTACATAGCCTATTGGTTTACTGATCCACGGCTTTTATTTTCATATTTTCAGTATGAGCTGCTTTGTCAGACTCTTATGAACTAAATAACGCCAACTAAGCTCATAAGAGACCAACATATAATCCAGTATGTCAGTCTATTTATTTTTAATGAGGGATAAAGCTGGCCAGTGACCAGCATGGTTAAGTCCAATAACTGGGACATACTAATGTATGACCTCAACCAATAACTCCTGTATCTGGTTTCTAATGACTGTTCTAAGAACACAGGACCACTCACATTTAAATGCAAATTTTCAGATGATTCCAAAGCTAAATGGAAATTATTCCATATTGATCCTTAAATTTGTGTTGTCTAGACTACTGCTTACCCAGTGGGTAATCTAGAATTGACAGTAAAAGCTTCCTGCCTTCTCCAAAATCACAGGGTATAAAGATGAAAGGCATGGGGAGGGTAAGACCCCTAGTGAATTTGCAAAGCTGCTCTTGTGTGTTTCTCTTGATCCTGAAGCCAGAAGGGATTCTAAAAATGAAAATGTGTTAATTTTAAAACATTAATTTAGTTTACTGGGGGATTGCTCAGATCCCTGAGGCTACAAAGATTTTTTTTTTAAATACTCTCTGTCCTGAAGGAGTTTACAAGCCCATAGAGAGACAGATGAGTCAAGAGATTGGAGAGAGGGAAACATGCAGGAGATACTAAGTGAACACTAAGAAAAGCTACTTAATCCATAAAGAGTTGAGGGATGGGATGGTTAGTCAAGATTTATCAGAATTTACATGGTTCTTGAGCTGAATCTTGAGCATGAGTAGAATTTAACCAGGTGAAAAGGGTGAGTAAAGATGCTCTAGGCAGAAGCAGCAGAGGCCAAAAAGCACAGTGCTTAGGGAACATGCAAGCAGTTCAGCATGGGTAGAGATAGCATGGAATGAAAGTCTGGGCTTATAAGTAGGAGCCATGCCAACAAGTTTGGACCTGATCCTTAGGACACTGAGCATCCATTGACAGATTTATTTTTTTTATTTTATTTATTTTTAATCTTATTCATTTATTGTTTTAAGATTGGCCCTGAACTAACATCTGTTGTCAGTCTTTTTCTTCTTCTTCTTCTCCCCAAAGCCCCCCAGTACATAGTTGTATATTCTAGTTGTAGAGCCTTCTGGTTGTGCTGTGTGGGATGCCACCTCAGCATGGCCTGATGAGTGGTGCTAGGTCCGTACCCAGGATTTGAACCAGCAAAACCTTGGGCCACCAAAGTGGAGTGAACGAACTCGAACTCAACCTCTCAGCCACAGGGCCAGCCACTCCACTGAGAGATTTAAGCAGGGAGTGATGTGATCAGATTTACACTTTAGAAAGAACTCCCTAGCTGCAAGGCTTGAAGACAGGGAAACTGTCACATTGATCCATATAATGGTATTATTAGTCTGAACTAGGAAGTGGCAGTAGGGACAGAGAGGAGACAGGTACAAGCTATTAAGGAGGTTGACTTGAAAAGCTTGAGGACCAACTGATTACTGGGAGAAAGTGAGAGAGAAGCCAAGGATGACTGCCTGGTTGAGGGCTTGGGAGACTGGGTGGGTGACGATGCTGGTCAGAGTGAGGAAGCCCAGGAGAAAGAAGCAGGCTTAGAAAGACGATTTCCCATTGGAAATACTGAATTTCAAGTACCTGCGGAAGGCCCAGCATTCCTAGGGCAGCTTAGTATCCCCACTCACCTCTCACATCACCTGAAGGACTCTCTCTGCCCACCCCTAGCCTGGAAGAAGGTCCACCAGATTACTTGTTATCTCTGCCCTGGAGGCAAGGACCAAATTCTTTTCATTTCTGTATCCCAGCTCAGGTTTTGACACACAGACGCTCAATGTATATTTGTTGAATTGCATCACATTTACAGAAATACTCCCCTTGGGGAATGAAAAAGGTGCTACTGGAGATGGAAGACCAGAAAAACAGCTATGAGCAGAAGGCCAAGGAGTCACTGCAGAAAGTGCTGGAGGAGAAAATGAGTGCAGAGCAGCAACTGCAGAGCACGCAGGTAGGGGGATGCTGCAGAATCCTTGGGGCTGGCAACCCCTGGGCAGCTCTAGGCAACAAAGGAGCCAGCTGCACAACTCTTATGGAACCTCCAAGACACCACCCTCTCCTCTGATCTCTCTCAGCGGTCTCTGGCTCTGGCGGAGCAGAAGTGTGAAGAGTGGAGGAGCCAATACGAAGCTCTGAAGGAGGACTGGAAGACACTGGGGACCCAGTACAGAGAGCTGGAGAGCCAACTCCATGTCCTTCAGTCCAAACTGCAGGTACCAGGCCCTGGGGGTAGAGAGTAGGGAGAGGAGGCAGGGTCATGGGAGGGGGGCAATGATAGCAGTGATGAGAGAAGCTACTGTTGAGTTGGGGCCCCAAAGGCAGCTGAGAGCATCTGACTTTCAGTTCCTCACTCACTGCCCACTTTGTACCAGACTCTGTTTTGGCTCTGAAATCTAATTTTGAGTTTAGCAAGGATATCTGCACTGCTCATGCAAATGAACTAAGTGTTCACTTGAAGGTCACCCTCCAAACGCAAAAGGCCAGGCTGGAACATTCATCAGCCTTCTGTCTTACCCCAACCCACTCTCTGCACCCCAGCCCAGTAGAGCATCCAGTTCAGAAGTGCCCACTACTGGCACATAAAAAATGTCACTAATTTACTTATAGGTTAAGTATTAACTAACACATCCTGCTGACGTATTTTTAAAGCAATGACAGTAGACCCTGGCGTTCTCAAGGGTTCCATCATTTCCCATCTGTGTTACCTCGGAGAAGTTAACTAACCTCCTAAGCCTCAGTTTCCCCATTTCTAAAGTGAGGATAACAATGCCGACATCATAGGACTGTTATAAGAATGAGTGAGGTAATCTGGGCAGAGCACTTAGCACAATGCTTACTTACTTGGTTTGGAATTTTGAGAACCCACCTCAAAAGTCTGTAATTTTACTGAAGCAGGGATCCGAACAGCCCATTTGATAAGAGACAGGGTATGTGAGTCTTATCAAAGGACGAAGCCAGCTGCCCACTGCATCGCATCCACATCTCAACCTCTGCTGTTCTCTTCCTCACATCACCTACAAGGCAACTGTTATGGTCTTTTTCTTTTTAATCTTAATTCTTTGTGAAAAATGACCTTACCCCAAAAAAAAAAAAACTGATAGTATTAGAATGAAAAGTAAAAACAAAGTGAAGACATCTAGACAAGTGATGATTTGGTGTTCCTTAATCTGGGCATTTACCCAAATGAGTCCTTGTGACGACCAAAAATCTAAAGCATTGTTTGTTATAAGTGTGAGAAGTAGAGCAAGAATTAAAAAAAAAAAAAGTTTCCCTATTTTTCTATTTCTCTAATACTCCTTCTATTTCTAAAGCTCTACAATTTTCTACAATTTTCCTCTTCCATGGGAAGTGCCCCAACGTCCACCCCAGCACTGACCTGCTTGTGTCGGCTCCTCCTCCTCACAGGGAGCAGACAGTAGAGACTTACAGATGAACCAGGCTCTGCGACTTTTGGAGAATGAGCACCAGGAACTGCAGGCCAAGATTGAATGCCTGCAGGGGGACAGAGACCTGTGCAGCTCAGACACCCAACACCTACAAGGTACCCCTCTCCCTGGAGGCCTCTGGCTGAGCGAGCCCAGAGGAAAAAACCCGGGTGGAGAGACAGGCTTCAGTCTTTCATTGTTTGCTTGGTTGGCTTTGTGGTTTCATTTTACCTTGAGGGAAAGGCAGGGCTGTTTTAATCATCCAAGGCTGAAAATTAATTAATTTCAATGCATGCAAGGATCTTGTAGGATCAGCTCTCTTTTCCAGCCCATCCCTTTGGGCCAGATCACAGCTGCTCCCTCATCAGTCACAGGTGTCAAGGCCACATTTCTAACTTGAAAAAGGCAAGGTCAGTTGAAACACAAAGCAGAGTGAAGGTTTCCCAGTCACAGCTTCTGTCAGGACCAAAATGTGTGCAAATACAACCCTTAATTCAACCCGACATGGTTGAGGCAGATGAAATCCAAGGCACTGGGGACAAGTAGAAGGAAGAGCAACTTCCACTGACACCTATCAGAGGGCATGCACAAAACAGCCCCTATGACTGATTTCCATCTCAGGTGTCCAGTTCATTAAGTCTGAGGTCGGTTCTTCCATTTTGGTTTGCATTATTTCATTTTCAGATCAACTAAAGAGGTCAGAGGAGGAGAAACTCGCCCTGGTGACCAAAGTACAGCAGTTGCAGAGTAAGTTTCTTTTCGAGATTCGGAAAGGAGTACAGGTGGCTTTTTGGGGTTCCTGGAGTTCCTGCCTCACAAAAGGCATCCAGAGTAGAGATCGGGGGCCCAGTCTTCGGCATTTCCTCTGAGCACTTTCAGACCCTCTTGGAAGTGAGGTCATTTACATAGCTCTTCACAAGTTACAGATTAGCCTCTGTTCTTTTTTTTCTTTTCTACTTTTCTCCTTCCATGCCAATGACAACCACCTGCATGTCCCCCAGAATTGCAGATTTCCAAGTGCTGGGTTTTCTAAGGCTGTTCTTATTCTATATATTCTAACTTATTATGTACATAAATATGTCACATAAACCTTTGTCACTGGGAATGGTTCAGAAAATAAGCCCACACTACATATGCCTCAGTTCACTTGAAAACTACATACAAGAGGAAAAGGGGCTTTTCAGAAGAGTAGGCAATTTCTGAAAAGCTAGAGAAGCCGATTCAATTAATGGCTCTGCTGGTTGCCCACCACCTTAACCTACAGAGCAGAAGCTGAATGGGCGAGAAGTCATTTCACAACCGTGCCTTCATTTACTCAACACATGTTTATTGAGATCCTACCAACTGCCCGGCATTGTAGACCCGGCACTGAGGATACAATAATGAACAGAACTGACACGGTTCCTTCCCTAATGAAGCTGACATTCTAAGTAAGCTCTAGAGTGGAGTACGGAGTTTCTATGAACAAATAAATATGTGTTAGGTAGTAATAACTGCTATGGAGAAAAACAGAGCAGGTTAAAGGGAAAAGAGGTGCTATTTTATACAAGGTCATCTGGGAAAGTCTTTCTTCTAAGGTAACATTTAAGAAGAGACAAAGGTAAAGACATGGTAGGAAGAGACATAAGGATGGTATATTCGTAACAAAGTACAACAGACTGGGTGACTTAAAAAACAGAAATTTATTTTCTCACAGTTCTGAGGGCTAGAAGTCCAAAAATCAAAGTGTTGGCAGGGTTGCTTCCTTCTGAGGATCTGTGAGAAGGATCTGTTCCTGGCCTCTCTCCTGGGCCTCGAGATGGCCATCTTCTCCCGATGCCTCTTCACATCTTCCATCTATGCATGTCTGTGTCCAAATTTCCCCTTCTTAAAAGGACGCCAGTCATATTAGACTAGGGTCCACCCTAATGTCCTATTTTACCTTGATTATCCCTGTAAAGAACCTCTCTCCAAAAAAGGTCACAATCTGAAGTGCTGGGAGTTAGGACTTTAACATGAATTTGGGGGGCCACAATTCAACCTATAACAGATGGGAACATCTTTAATAATTAAGGTTCTAAGCAAAGTTCTGAAAAGACACTCTTTGCAGTAAATACGCCAGCACAGACAAGGTCCTTGTGTTTCCCTACAGGTCTGCTTCAGAATCAATCCTTACAGCTTCAAGAACAGGAGAAACTCTTAACAAAGAAAGGTCAGCAAATTTACTTCCACAAATTCTAAGATAGTGCTCTTTCCTTGCTGGCTAGAGGCAGGGGGATGAACTACATGACCTCTCGGAGTCCCATCCAGTTCTGGAACTGTGTTAGGTTAGGGACCTGGGGGAGCTTTTAAAGGACTGATCAGTGGCTCTGAGAACACTTGAACTAGTTAGCTTCCTATCCTGAGAGGTATATAAACTGTGAAAAGGATTTCTACTCCCTCTGAAAACATGTTTGTGTTGAACATTTCAATAAATTGATTTTGAACTCAGTATTTCATGTCAATTTTTACACTTGGCTTTCCAAATCACATCCAACTCCCCAAGTCTAAACCATGTTGCATGCAACACTCACCTCACTCTTAACCCTTAAGTATCTGCTGCCTTAGGGTCCTAAGAAGAATCTATCACGCATCTGAAGGGGGCAAACGCTCCTCACTGATCCACTACACATGGCCTTTTGTTTTCTTAGCACAATCACTGGGTAAAATATAAAGCAGAAATCATTATGCCCACATAGTATGGATAAGAAAATGAAGGTCTATGGTCATACAAACTAAGGACACAGCTACGACAACAATTCAGAATTTCCGACTCCTGGTCCAGTGCTCTCTTTACCAAGGCTAAGACTACCAGGTGGCTGAGAAACCATCTTTAACCATATAAAGAAGAATTCTAGGATATGACTGCCATTCTCAAGACTTTGAAATGAGGACAGAAGGGAAAAAGGGTTATAACAAAGCATTTAGCAAACCTACCAAACTAACTAGAGAGGATACGACATACAGCCAAAGAAACTGGATTAATAAATGTTCTCTAGAAGTATCCGGCATTAGAGAGGACTAGGGATACAAAGAAAAGATGCCCACCTTGCCCTAAAGGGGCTCGAATGCCAGCTCTCTGTCCAGGTTGAGCAGGGTCCCCAGGGGAGTTCTTTAAAGATCAGAGAATTCCTCTCCATGCAGTCCAGCCAGGGACAGGCCCTCTCTTGTTCCCTCCCCTCCCTTTTCCTCATTCCTAGGGGTTCTCTCAGTGGCAGGGCCCTTCCTCAGAGGTGTGGGCCTCACTATCACTGAGAATCTGGCTGCTTTTTTAGATCAGGCTCTGCCTGTGTGGAGTCCAAAGCCCTCCAGTAACGAAGCGGAGCCTGAGGGTACAGGGAAGGAGAAAGACTGGGATTCCAGAGATGAGCTGCAAAAGAAGACTTTGCAGCTCCAGGCCAAGGAAAAGGAGGTGAGACGGTGACCTCAGATAGTGAGGGGCTCATCCCACAGTGGCAGGGGAACTGCCAGGAGGCAGCCAGAAAGCAGGGATTTCAACATTTAAATTGCGACTGGATGCCCGCACTTATTCATTTGCCCACATAAATGTCTCTGCTTTCGGGTTAACTTGTCAATCTTTTCCCTTCCTTATTTATACAGACCCCTATTTCAAGGTTTTAAATAGCTACCTTTTGGAAAGTCAATCTAAACTCAAACACATTCAATAAACATATTAACTCCCCAAACTTTGTCCTACACTGAGTATCTTAAAACTTTATATAGTGCCTTTTAAATAACAAGACTCTTCCTACCGACATATTCACAAACATACCTATGCCCAGAAGTATCTGCATGCAACTAGCTCCTGGGAAAGACTTGGACTAAGATCACTTCCAGGTCTTTTGTGCTATAAGAACTTCATTTTTTGTGTCCTCATTTACAAAGCTCTTGCACATACACTGTCACATCAAAGCACTTACACGTATAACATACATTATAATGTGCATTATAAGCAATCATTTAAATGAATACACTCCAGACAAACTAGGTGAGACATACAAAAAGCAAAGTGAAATCTCCAAGAAAGGCTGGGAAGGGAGGATGGTGGGAAATATTCCAAACGAATGAAGGGGTAGCTGACACAGGGCCTTCTCCCCTCCCTGGGCTCTGTCCCAGACAGAACTGGTGGTGATGACCCTGGTGGTATTCTCCCCCGCAGTGCAGAGAACTGCATTCGGAGTTAGACAACCTCAGTGACGAGTACCTCTCCTGCCTGCGTAAGCTGCAGCACTGTCGAGAAGAACTGAACCAGAGCCAGCAGCAGCCTCGCAGAGTAAGAGGGTTTCTCCTCCTGTACAGCCCTGGGCGATGATGGGGCAATTCCTCCTTTAGCCAAATCTTGCAGATAAACTTTATCAGCCCTTGCCGACATGCGGCCAGCCTGTCCCATTCAGCTTGGTTTATACTATACTGACAGTATAGCAACAGTGGAAAGAAACACTGGCTCATGCATCCAAGCCTAATTTTCATGGAACTCTTGAGCCTGAAGGGAAAGACTTACTATCAGTTAAAGTAGGAAATGGTGTTCTTTTAGCCTACTATGAGCATGGTGGCAAGGACAGAGAGAGGAGAGCAAAAGTACTGAGGAATATGAACAGAGGATAATATAATTTTGCTGAGTTACTTTCCAGCCTTGATTATTCAAATCAGTATTTAGGTATCTGGCCCCCTCCTTCCCTGGGCCAGTGATCCTGGCTTACGGGCCCGTGACCACCGGTAAAGTGGTTTTATCCCACGGGAGGTGACAAAGTGAGAGAGTGTGATGTAAAAAGCTTTTTCTCCTCCACCAACCCAAGGTTTTCCATTGGGCTAGAATGGGAAGAAGGAAGATTGTTTCTGCCTATATCTTCTCCAACCAACCATGGCCTCTTTCTCTTTTCTCCCTCTCCGTCCTCACAGAGGCAATGCAGCCAATGGCTCCCCATGCTGATGATGATGATTGCTATAGCACTGGCAGTGTTCCTGGCCAACAAGGACAGCATCATGATCTAAATAATTGTGACAGCTGCCATGGGTGAAAACGGAAGCAAGAAACTCAAGAAAAAACTCATAAGGTTTGGGTACTTTAAAGTGTGGATCTTCCCAACTCGACTGACATTTCTGACTTTATTTTTTTTACCCTACTGCAAAATAAATAAACAAACTTCACCTGACAGTCTCTTTTCCTCAGAACTCTCAGTTTATTTCCGAATGACATCACATCACAAAAAAGACACTTCAACATCCTGGTCTACTCTCCCCAGTCCAATTCAGTTGGAGGACTATAAACACTCAGTGAAGCCCAGTCCTTCTACTTTCTAGCAGACACTACCCACATCCAGCAGGTATATTTAAGCACTACCATACAAGGGTGAGCTACTTGTCCTCCAGCACCCTTCTTCTTCTCCACAACCTCTTTCCTTCTATCTCCTATCCAGTGAAAAATAGACAACTCAGCTAAGAGGACTCCATAGTATAGAAACAGCAAATATGTCCTACCAATGCTACCGCCACTGCCATGTATTCCCATGCCCACTGCAGATGTGGCCAACTGATTATAGCATTCTTCCCTCATGTTCTCAAGATGCTCAGAATTACCACTTGAGATGACTCCTATTTACCATCCCTGACCTAAAGCTAATCATTTCTTCAGTAACTTCTACATGGGAAAAGAGTTAAAGTCAGAGGGCCACGGCCGGCAGTGTGACTATCTCAGAGGAAATGCTGAGGTCAGCAATGTCACTCTGAGTCCCACATCGAGTTCTAAGGTCCTTCTCCCAAGTATTTAGAATGTCCCTGAGGGCTGGGAACAAGCTCTCTGGGACACTAAAGGAATAGAGCAAGACTGGGGGTTGACCGAGCATCCATGAGATCCGGGCAGTGAACACCCGTAATGGGGTCAGGGCTAAGCAGTTGTCATCTCCCTGGTTCAGGTGAAAGGTATAGGAGACGGGATAGCCCAGGAGGATCCCAAACACAGTACAGAGATTCCAATCTGAGGAACAGAGCCTGCTGGAGGAGACGGCCAGGGATGGGTCCCTCTGTAGCCCCTGCAAATGCATGATAATCTCAGCCACGCGGGCCTTCAAGTCTTGAAGCTGGTCCAGGAAGCAGATAGAAGGATGAGGTTGGGAGCTGGAAACATCCACAAAGGCTATAGTACCAAGCAACACCTGCTCCAAGTGTTGACATACGTGCTCAAGACTGACAATCAGGCTGTTTTCTCCAATCTCAAGGATGTGAAGTCTCTGAGACAGGAAGCCCAGGCCCAGCAGCTCCTCCAGATAGCTCTGGAGCTCTGATGCCCCTGCACAGTTGCAATCATAGAGCAGAGCTGGCTTCAATCCCCGGGCCACAGCCAGCACCTCTCCTGCTAGGTGAAGGCAGGCAGCTCGCGGCGGACTCCGTTTCTTTCCCATGCCCAAGGTCTGCTGAGCAGCTGCCACCAGCAGCTGAGGACTTGGTGTTGACATGGGACCTGGAAGCAACATCAAGCATGGCCTCCTTAACTAGCCACAGTCCCCTCCCCTGGGCCACATCTCTGAGCTCCAGAGAATTGAGGAAGGGCCTAAAAACAAAGCAGTAGCAGGGAATTACTAACACCAGCCAGTGACATACCAAGAAAGCTGCCAATAGCTTTCCCCTAAGTCTTACATCTTCCAAACGTCATTCCAACCCTCCCCCTGCTTTGGAATGCTAACCTAGCCCAGACAAGACAGGGTCACCAACACTACCAGATTTCTGTGGTTGACTTAGTCTCCCTTAGTCCCAAATTCATGGTCTTTCCGGCCTTACGGCTAGATTTACATCCTCTGGCTTCTATTCTAATTTTACCTGCTGTAATTTACTTTCTCTGATTCAAAACTTAAGGAGTTTGGAGCAGAAAAGAGGCAGGGCAGTCTCTGGCAAAATTCAGAGCACGCCACCTAAAACCGCCCTTCTGAGACAGACTTCCAGGTTCCAAATACACTCTTTCCACGGCCAACTTCCCCTTCTCTCCCCGCCAAGCACAGTTGCAAGACTAGCAATCTGATTAAACTAATATACACTAGAATGTGGACTAATAACCATCTTACCCTGGGACATAAAAGTAAATAAAGGAAATGTTACAATTGCAGGAGGGCTGTATCTTAACTTCTGCTGGCATCGCCTCCCGCTTCTGGCCGACACCCACGGGCCCTCGGCAGATGGGGTCACCCCAGTCCCCACACCCTCTCCTGAGCATATTATCGTGACTTGTTAAATAAGGCTGAGGTCCCTCTATCACACACGTACGTTCTTCTTCCGCTGCAGGTTGGCAGACGCAGGAACCCCTTCCAGATTCCTGCCCACCGCCGGCAAAGCAGCGAACCCCCAGCATTCCACCGCAGCGCTGGAAACCCCGCCCGCTCGGCTCCGGGTCGGAGAAGTCAGCCTATTGCGCATGCCCAACCCAACCCCCTCCCCGCCGCCCTCCGTGACGTCAGACAGTCCGCTCGCGCGCCTCGCGTTAGAACCCCCGGCAAGGCCGCCCCGCCGCGTGCCGGAAGTGTGGATGCCGGCGGCCCGGCCCCTTCCGGCCAGACAGACGCCGGCACTCTCCGCTTGCGTAGGAGCGCGGAGGGGCGGAAGTGGACGAAAGGCGGCGCCTGCCGCTGTCGTCACCCTGCAGCGCCTGTATGTTACTAAGTCTGGTGTCCTAGTTGACCAGGAAGTCAGGACAGAGTACACAGCGCAAAAACACCGTTTGTGTCTAGAGGAGTGCCCTTTCCCCTCCAGACAAAACTTATCTCAAGACAAACGATGTGTTTTGCAGAATGTCCTCACTTCCGGGTGGTGCTACAAAGTTTTCTTTTTTTGTAGACTTTGACCTCCCTGAATCCTAAATTTGAGGGGCTTAATTCTCAGAAGGGAAGTGGGTGGACAAGTGCTGTCCTGGCCGCGGTTTGTCACCTCTAAGCAGAGTGCGAAGGGCATGAGTGTGCACTCTGAACAAATGTGTGCTAGACATGCTTCTAGGCGCTGGAAGTATTGCAGCGTGCAAAACAAAAACCCCATCTTCGTGGAGCTCAAGTTCTGGGAATTCAGTGTGCTGACTTCAGATGAGAAATGAGAAGCAGAAATGCAAAGGCTTTTCAATCAGGTCACTGAGACAAACAAGCGTTATTTCACTGAAAGGTTAACACGTCTTTAACTACCAGCCATATGACTACGAAGGGAAAGAATTTGAGAAAACTCATATCTAAGGAAATGGCCCAAATTTCCTGATACATGGGCAGGGCAGAGGCTTAGGGAACTGTGGGCAGCTACCCCGGAGGTTTCACTCCTGGCTCTATGTTGGTGATATCTTCAGACTGTGAAAGGAGACAACTGTGGAGTAAAGATGGGGCCAGCCTGGAAGGAGGACCAGCTTGTAGGGACTTCCAGTCTAACGTTGGTTCTTAGCTCAGAGAGAGAAACAGAGACTAGAAACTAATTTTATACTTGCCCATATTTATTTATTTGATTTTCCCAGGGTGGTTAGCAATAAATCCCTAAAATGAAAGACTTATTTAGCTCATTCTAAAAAATATTTGAGAACATACTATGTACCAGACACTGTACTAAAAGCTGGAAGCAAAGTCTAGACAAACAGTCCCTACCTTCAGCAAATTTGTAGTCAAACAGGACACAGATGCTGAGTAATTACAAGAGAATTGATTATTCTGAAAGAAGTATAGGGTGTTATGGGAACATATAACCAGGGACTTAATTATGTGGGGAAGGGACCAGCCCATATCCAACACTTGCCCTCCCAATTTACCTACAGTAGCTTCTTTTTAATTTTGAGCTAATCTAGTTTGGTGGGGTGGACAGAGAAGAAAAAGAAGAGCCAGTGACACCAACTAACTCCCTTCCCAGTGTTAAGCAAGGTGAAGGCAAGGAAGTAGAAGACACCAAGAGAGTGAGTGTTGTAGCCACCAAAGGAGATAGCAGGCTGAGTCTCCAAGAAAGGACACCTGGTGTCTACCCATCAAAACCAGAGAAGGAGCACTGATGGCTATCAGTGGAGAGCCCTGCATGCACTCTCCCAGAGTTCTGAAAGATTAAAAAAACAAGAAACTGTTATCTAGTTAAGACCGCGTAAAATCACTCATCCCTTCCTGCAATGTGTTCATAAACTTTTCACTAAAAGTCATATACTAAAAGTTTGATCCTTCTTGGCATTCAGAATGCTATTTTCAACACGCTTTGCCAGCTCCCATTATCTAGGCCCCCATCCAGATGGACAGCCTGGTTGTTAGCATCTTACAGAATAAGGGAGAGGGACCAGCCCAGATCCAACAGTTGCCCTCCCAATTTATCTACAGTGGGTTCTTTTTAACTTTGAGCTATGCAGATACAGACAGAGACAGCCAAACATCAAAACCAAATCCCTCACTTCACCCACTCAACAAAATGACCAAAAAACGTCAAGTTTCTATACCTTGCATGTTTTCTGGTTTATAAAGCCCAACTTCTGCTCAGAGCTGAGCACCTGACCTTTACTCAGATTTCTCTTGGTCATACTTTAGTAACAGCAGATTCCACCAGGTCCCTTAAAGACACTAAAACCATGTCTTAAGCATTCTAAATAAATAAGTCCCACTGCTGCCTGTGACTGAGCTGAGCTATAGTTTTTGAAATAAAGCTAGACCAACTTCAGTAGCAAGTAGAAGGTGGTTTGGTTTAAGGGTATCAGACTAGATATGCACTTTCGTAATATGGCCTGGCACAAATAGGCATCAGTTCTCAAGAGGATTGGGGCTTGCAACCAGAGATCAGCATCTTGTTTTCCATTTAGGTCTTGGAGTTTAAATTATGTATAATTTCGTCTTTAAAAAATAAGGGGGGGGGGGGGGCAAAAGAGTCAGGCACCAAGCAAAAGTTAATAGAGAAGACCAGTTCATAGCAGCTATACCTGCAATGTTCTACACCACTCTTCACCTTAATTGTTCATACCCTCCACTAGGAAGGGAGACAAGCAGGTTTGTACTAGGTGAGCCTTTTCCAGAAAAGCACTGCCCAGCCCTTCCTTACCTTGGCCTTAACACACTCAATATCCCATTTGTCCCAACTGCAAAAAATCTAAATGACAGCAAGACTGTAAAAGTCTCCAAACCAGGAAGAACTGTCCCTTTTAGAGGTGTTTATCTTAGATGCCCAGCTGACTCTCAGGTCTTCCTCAGAGAAGAAAATAAGAAGAGAGCTCTATCCTCTCTGAAGGCTACTACGGAGTCATATACCCTCATCTACCACACACACACAGTGGTTATCTGAGTGGTGGCAAGGTAAACACCTGACAGCCAATTCTTCTACAGAATCCCTAGGCCTTCTATGTCAACAGCTTCCCATTAGAAGCTCAATTTATGAGCTTTTACTCCACAGGCCAGGTGACTTTCAGACTTTGGCACCTATTTCTATTTAGATATCTGGCTTGGTTCCTAAGCAACCAGCCAGCTCTCCTCCCTCTCACTTCCCCCATCAGGGAGCCAACTTACTATACTAGCAAAACAGGTCAAACGGAGATCAATCCTGGACAAATCAGTGCTTGAGGGAACTTTAATGAAAGCCAAGAAAAAAATGTGGTACAAGAACAATGCAGAAGGGTTCTGTTCCAGGCGGTTTTGCCTTATACAAGTAGAATGTAGTCATCAAATCAGAGTTTTAAAGCTGGATGCAATTTCGGGCATCATTCCAACCCCTTCACTTCACAGTGATGAATCTGAAGCCCAGAGGTTAAATGACTTGGCTCAAGGTCACACTATTGGAAGCCAAGCTGCTGCTAGAACCCTGGTGTCCAAACTCCCAGGCCAAATCTCCTTCTACTACATTAGACTAGTGTTGGGAGGTTTAAAAAAGGGAAAGTACAAAGGGCGATTTCTCCATAAATTAAATCAACTTTAAAAGCTAGGCATATTTGGAGAGTCAGACTACTAACATTGTTAGAAGGAAGAGAGGTCCTAAAGCTGGTTAAATCTGAGTAATAAAAAATAACCATATGTACAATACTGTAAAAAAAGAGAAGGAAGACGGCATTGACAACTACTGGGCCGGCAGGGCAGGGGGCAGCTGCATGCTGGGGGTGGGCTGCATGGGCTGCCAGCTTTCCTGGGTTTGGAGGATGCGGTACAGTTGCTTCAGCTGGGCAACAATGTTATCTTTGATGTCTGGAGTTGAGATCTGCAGGCGGACACTGCCACTGTCAAAGGATCGTGTGAAATCGCCAGAAAACATCTCGTAGATCATCCGAGCCACCACTGGAATGACCTGTTCAGGACACAGAGCACACAGGTATGCACTGAAGACAAGGTATTTTTAAACAGCGGGAAGGACACAAGATTAAAGGAAGGACCATTGAGGCCCTGGGGAAGCCCCCTACTCTAATGTCTAGATATAGGATATGCCTTCATCTTTCTGGACAATTCTACCAAGGTTCACTCTACAAGACTTTTACCCAAATTTCATCTATTGCCTGTCGTTGCACAAATCCAGGGGCCAAACCCAGTGGTCTTGCTGCCATTTCCTAGCATAAGGTTAGGTTCTTAAAAGAAACTCAAAGGGTTTTTCTAAAAGAGCTAGAAAGGATCATATCCTGTTAGGTTTCAGGAAGATTCTAATGTCAGTAAGAAAATGAAAGATAAGGTCCCCATTACATCAGTCACCCACTTGAAGAGCTTATATTCTCCATCATGGTCTTGCTGTAAAGAGTGTACAAAGCTTGAGTCTGTTACTCCATCTAATGGGATTAAAATCCACACAGGCTGATGGGTCCTCACTCATGGCTCAACCCCAGAACTAGTGGCTAAAGCACTGGTAAAAAGGCAAAGAGTCGCTGACACATCCTTAGCTCCTCACCTGAACCAAGATGAGTTTCCTTTCCAGGGGTTTCCCATCTGGCCATTCTTCTCCAAAGCATAAGTAGATCTCAAATGGTGGCTGCTTCTCTATCTGTCCTTTCTGGTGGGCAATGAGATCTGCAGAAGGTGGAAGAGTAAGTTTGGTGTACTGAGTTATTCCATATCCACTCACTAAATATCATCGTCTATGCTGTCCAATATGGTAGCCACTAACCACAACACGTGGCCATTAAATTTAAATTAATTAAAATTAAATAGTTCCTTAGTCACATTTACATGCTCAATAGCCACCTGTGGCTAGTGGCTACCATACTAGACAATGCAAATATAGAAAATTTTCATCTTTTCAGAGGATTCTATTGGACATCATTGAACAAGACTTGGGGTTTAAACCACATTGTAAAATTCACATCTCAGTGCTCTCCCTAAATCTGTCTGCTTGAATTCACCACTCAGATATTTCCCAGATGGGAAAAGTATATATGTTGCTGATTATGATGAACAAGGTCACTTTCCAAAGTTAAGGATAAGCTGGTAGCATGTGAAGGGTAATGACAAGACTGTCTCCCTCTTCTGCCACTAAAGGAGTCAAAGCCAACTTAAAAATGGCTTCCAAGTACATGGCTTCGGAGCAGAACAACTTTTTTTGTTACCCAGGTCACTTTCATTTTTCAGAACCAAGGTTCTCTTCCATCTTGACTTCAAGAAGTTTTTTGGTTAAGATCTTTGCAAAGACAGAAAAGGAGGAAGACGTACTTCGAAGGAGCAGTTCCCACCATCAACCTTCTGAAAAAAGACTCACCACTAAGGAATGTTTCCAGACAGAATAGTTTGACCTTCTTTTGTCTCTCAATCAGGTTGGGGGCAACAAGCGATGGGGCACATGGCCCAGACCAATACACCTTGCACTGGCACAGCCTGATGGCATAAATGGCGTGACCGCTGACCTCCAGGATCAGTCCTCTGTCCATGACATCTAGCAGCTTGCTGGTGAACAGCTTCTGCTTCTCATTGGTGATATGCTCTGGACCTGGGAACTTGACCTGCTCCAGGCTGACGGGACCAAAGAGCTCCTCCTGGTCAGGCATGGGACCTAGGTCCCCATAGAAGAGCCGGCAGCCCTGAGGGTTGCTCACAGTCATGGTCTGCCCATACTCCTTCCCACGATACTGAAACTTGATGTCCAGGTCAGTCACTGCAAGTGAGAGAAGATAGTGAGAGTCCTTCTCTGTTCCTCTGCCTGTCCATCCCTAAGACTCACGCAATTCCATCAAGATCAAGCCACCTTTCAACCAGCATTCAGGAAGGCTACTGCCATAGTTATCCTTCCTGTAATAAAGGGAGACATCAACATAGCCCTGGAACATTCACTCAAAAGGCTGCCATGAAGCAAACAGTTCAAGGTCTATCTATACTATCTCTACTCAATCACCACACCCTAAGGCTAGAATTTCTCCAAGCAAACTTCTGGGTCCTGCTCTCCTCATTTCGTACTGGCTGAGTCTTCACATCAATATTCATTGAAAGAAGCTAAAAACTAAGGTATATCGTTTATGTCTCATTTTTGGAGCACTGTTTGAAGAAACCAGAGGAACAAGAAATATCAAATCATCTTTCTGAAAATTACACACATGAGCACATACTGTGGACCTGTTCTAATAATATATCATTAAAGAACATAGTTCATAGCAAAGTAAATTTTCACTCAGCAAGTCTCCATTGAATCCTATAGGTCTTATCAAAGCTTTTAGCCTCTTGGACAAAATTCTAGCACTCATACCCCCCACCATGTGTAGTATGGGAAGATGGGAAGAAAGGGAGATGGGGCAATGACATTGATTCTTCATTGACATCAATTTGTCCCCAATTCAGAAAGAGATTTTCTCTCGGTCCTCAAGCCCCTCGAAATCCAAGAGCCTCCATGACCAAATCCATAGCCATTAACCTCCCTTTCTGACAACTGACCTTGTCCCCAAATCCCCTACTCAAACTGATAAACCCAGGCCTTCCACCCACCCAAGAGATGAGTAACCTAGAGCTGCAACCAATCAGAGTATCCCCATGGGCAAGTAGGTATAGGCTAATGTTTCTTTATTTTTGCCTGGTGACTCATCAGCCAGCCAGGAACCAGACACGGAAGCCGCCTGTAGGACAGGTCATTTCTATATGTGACAAAGAAATGGAAGCAGAAGGTGGAGCAGGAAAGTGACTATAATAGGAGCTGAAGACCCAGCTGGAAAGTTCAAGTCTCACTTACTTGGGAGAGAGCTGATCCACAGCTCTGGAGAGCTATAGAAGGGCTGTATAGGTGTCTGGGGTACTTCCATCTCCAGGGGTTCAGTTTTGGGCCACACTGCTTCAGGGCTGCAGTTGCCCACACTGCAGTTGCCCACACTGGCTGGTGCCATGGGAGAACCTAGAACAGAAGGATGTGGGTGAGCAGGTGGGGGCACCACATATGCACAGCTCTTGGTCTGAGGCTCTAAAACCTAACAGAGTCAATAGATGTTAGTCAAACACTGGACCATGACTCAGCATGGCAACCCATCCAAGATTCCCACAACTAACACAATAAGAAATAAGGTTCCCCTGCTTCTGCTTCCTAATCATATTAGTTCTCCCATAAACTCCCAGTTCTGAAAAACCTGCATTTGCAGAAGATTAACAGATAGACGAGTGAGTTTTCTCTGGGGTTAAATTAGAATGAGCACGAATAAAAGGTTCCCAGTTGCAAAATTTGAGCCAAGCAATTAAATGGAAGCTAGTTGTCTTCCATAAAATGAACTCAAGTGAATTACTTAATTAGCTTCAAGTAAGTGTTAATGTATAGAAATTTCATTAAAAACAAATACTTTTACATGCATAAAACATCTAGAAGGATACTCAAGAACCTGGAACGATCTGTTTCCTCCAGGGAAGCAACTGGGAGGTTCAGAGACAGGATGGAAGGAAAACTTTTCAACTGATTACTGTTTTGTACCATTATGAATTTTAAACCACATTCGAGTATTGTTTCTTCAAAAGTATCCAATTAAAGCTTTGAAAAACGAGAGTGAATGGGGCCACCCAGTGGCACAGTGGTTGGGTTCACATGCTTGGATCTCAGACACAGACCTACACACTGATTGGCAAGCCATGCTGTAGCAGTGTCCCACATACAGAGTGGAGGGAGATTGGCACAGATGTTAGCTCAGGGCCAATCTTCCTCACCAAAAGTAAATAAATAAATAAATAAAAATAAAAGAGTGAAAAACCCATCCTATTTCCTTGCTATTGTCAAAGTTGACTTGCTCCAAAGTCTACAGATCTCTCCTCCTGGCCTCACATCTTAAGCATCTATTTTTCAACAATTCTTTCTCTGCCGCAACAGCTCTGAAATCACAGAGGTTGTTTCTTTGACCCCTGTGTATAAGTCTGGTTAAGTCTATGTACCCTATTTCACATTTTTGTTTTTAATATATGTCCCACATCTTTCCAAAAAGGATCCATGGTGGCCCATAACATAAGGCCACACAACACTAGGTTTAATAATATGAACAGAAACAGGAAATCAGGATCTGCAAATAGGCTGCATCCTTTCAAGAGGTGAGAATAACAGAATGATTCAGCCAAGGATTTGGGAAAGGATCCCACATTTCCAGATGTCTAATTCTTAAAATTTCACTCAGTGGGAATGTAACATGTGGCAATATTGACCTGAAAGAACTCTGTATTTTTCTTTACTCATCACTTAGTTGCAAAGACATAAATGGCAGGGTAAGTGAAGGAGGGCAACTGGACAGATGATAAATGTCATTTCCTGATTCTCGAAGGTGAGCGCACCAACTAGAGTAGAGTACTCCAAAATCCTAAAGAATCATCTTGATATACTAAAATTTTCTATGTGGCACAAGTATCTCATTTGGCCAATAGCAACCAGATAGAAATAGAAGGGCAAGTGAAAAGTTGCTCAACTGAATGCATGTCATTTGACTAGGAGCATTTCAGTGGCAGGTCAAGTGAAGATGCTGCAGAAGAGCATTCACCTTGGGTTTGGGCATCCTCAGAATGTACAATGGGAGATTCAGGACATGCTCTGGCCCACAGTGACCTTCTAACCTCTAAACTCATTTTTCCTGGGAAACTGACTTCAAAAAGTTATTAAAGAATAGTCTCTTGCAGATAAATTCTAGCAGAGTATTTAGAGCTATAGAAACCACAAGTTTCCCATGATACAGCCTTAGCAGAGTAGGCTCTGTTAAGAAAATGACACAATAAATTTATACCAAGGGAAATAGCAGAAGAGTTGGCCTACAATTCATGAAAATGATGTCTGCATGTGGCCTGAAGGAAATCAGCAAAATTTATAACAGCCAATGTATCTGTATGTGGGACTGAGAATGAATTTAAATTTTAATTTCTCTAAATTATCACATAAGATTTAGAAGATGCTCTCTATGCCTAAAAGCCACCCCACTGGGATAACTGGGCCAGCAGAATTCCCTTGCCTATGACCCCTACTTGCTAATAGACCAGCAGCCTGGCCACATGGCCTGGTCACTACTCCCAGTGCAGTCGTGGCTGAGGGGTCAGCAGTTGCAAGATCAAAGCCCCTTACATACTCCTCATCCTTCTATACCCACTGCTCCCACTCACCATTGATGTTCAAGAAGGGGAAGGTGTCCTGGATGGGAACATGGTGCTGTGACTGATCAAGCTCATCTTCCTCATCTTCTTCATCCACATCATTATCCTTCTCATCCCAAGGAGCAGACCCAGTGGATCCTACCCGAGAAACCAACACACAAGCCTGCACATGAGCTGCTCAGGTTGCTCTGTCATCCCTCTAGGTGTCCCAGTATACAAAGTGGGGACTGTTAGCACAGAGGCCTCTCAGATGCAGTTTGCACCCTCAACACCCTAGCCAATCAGAGTGGGAACCCAGGGTGTATTAACTTCTGGTTCTAATTCCTCTTACAGAGCCCTAATGTAAGCTGTCTTCACCTCCCCTATCCAGGAGCTGCAGACCTGACTTTCTTCTCCTAGAAATCTCTTAATTCCCACTCTAAAGCTCTTCCTACACATTAGCGTCCCTTTCAAGGACTCAAGGACACCAACTTTTCTCCTTGTAAGCTTAATGTGAGGAGATGCTTCCCTCATGGCAAGGCCTCACTGGATTCACTGGAGGACAAGTCTAAATTATCCGGCTCTTAGTTGGTACTTGTTAAGCCCTGGGTAACTAGGAGGATCAGGTGGTATTCTCTTAGCACAGGTATCCTTCAAACTAAATGATCACCCACCCAACGTTTTATAAAGAGAACTTAATAGCTTTTACATATCATGTCAATTGATCTTACAATAGCCTTTGAAATAGGAAAGATGAGAGCCCAGATTTTACAGTTGAAGACACTGAGGCTCAAGAGGTCAAATAACTTGATTCAATGTTCCACAAGTAGTGAAGTGATAAGAGCCAGGTTTAGAACTCAAACACTCTAAGTTTTAATTCCTCCTTCTTCTAAACCACCCAGCCTCTCCTCTCAGTGTTGAGTCTTGAGGGAAGCAATTTTTACAGTAGAATTCTACACTTTCTAATGCTTTAAGCGATCAAGCTAGTAACTATTCCCCTAAGTAAGCAAGATGATTTTGCCAAGTCTACAGCTTCTGTTCTCTGGGTCCTTCTTAGCGAAAGGCTTACTTGTTTCACCAGTCTTTGTAAGCCAAACGATTTTCAAGTCGACTATCTTATCTTTAAGAGTCCAGCCTACAACCTGACAGACCATCCACCTTCTCCCGAGCAGCTGGGGCCTCACCTGGGTTAATGATCGACCCCTGAGGCTGGGGGATATCACACACTTGATATATCTTCACTGGGTTCATGGGCACCTCCTTGGTGCCATCGTACATCAGGTTGAATTCCCTGCTCTTGTTGAGAGCACAACGGAGCTGGGCCTTCCATTTAGCTGGGTCAGGGTCATCCACCCCTTCCTGGTACTTCCCTGTCTCCACAGCCCAGGCCTGAGGAATAGGAAATTACAGTGAGTGCCTGCTGTTGCCCAGAAACTGCAAAGTGTGCTCACCCTCTCTCATATGGATGGACATATACACACACCCTTGTCTGACGGCCCCACCATCCCAACTCCAATTTACAGAGACTGTAGCAGGAAACACTGCCTGTAGGACCAGGCAAGGCAGAGCCTGAGGGAAATTAAGCCATATGCAAACACAATCTTTTGAAAAGAGGAGCTTTATCTCAAGAGGTACCAGCACCACCTGTCAAGACTACAAAGGCTATAATGAAGGGGTGAAAATAAAGAAAAGTCTGGAAAAAATACACACCAAAATGCTAATGGTAACTCTGGATAGCATGATTTTGGGTAAAAAAAATTTTTTTTTTTTGGCTTACTTGTTTTTGACATGAGTTACTTATATAATAATAAGAGAAAGGGAAATGACATATGATATAAAGATTTTGGCCTTGCTGTTCCCTACCCGCTTCAGTCTTTAATCCGATGCATAAAAAAAGAGTAACAGCCTGTAGGACGATAGGAAGCACACTCTGAGGGTTCAGCTTGCCCCACTGGCTGAGGGCCTCATATAAACCTCCTTATAAACCCAGACCCCCTTCCTTTCCCTATTTCGTCAAACTCCCACTTGATTAGAAACATTCTGCTGGAAACATCAGTGGCTGATGGATGGGCTAAAACCACTTTGTATGCTCCTCTCTGGTTTTCACTTATGGAAACTCACGGTGCTTTCCCAGACAAGGGGAACAACGTAGCTTCCCCAATGAGGAAAAGGACAACCCAGGCTGCTCCAATGGTAGACAAGGTCCTCAGCAATAGAGGAGGGAGTAGAAACCCAGCCCGACTTCCAGGTCTAACAGGCACTTCTGTCTCTGCTCACCAGATATCCATTCTCCCTCAGTGCTAACAAATTCTCAGACCTCTAAGCTTTCTTCAAGAGTGTGATGTATGTTCTGATGCAAAAAGGGGGCATATCATTAATGGAGTACTCAAGATCAGGAAGCAGACACCAACTTGTTCAAGCCAAGAGGGCATATCACATGCCTCTGCTCCTGCCTCTGCTCCTGACCATAGACTTCTTCCTCAAGCTGAAATGGAATTTTTCTGCCCCTTCTTTGAGATTTCTGATCTCCCTCAGTCACTCCCTGCAAAGCCTCACAATCATGAGGAAGTTTCTTCCATAGCTAATCTAAATCCTTCTCATCCAATTCAGATTCACTTCTTACCATCTTCTCAGACTTGGTTCCTCTATTTGTTTCAGTGTGGAATGAAGAGCTTAGACAAAGCTGTGCTGCCCTAGGTGGCTTAGCAGGCTTCATTCCATCTAACCCCCTATAGGGGATGTCAACTTCACTGGTCCCTAGCATCTGAGAGGCACATCTCCAGTTACTTAGTAGTACCTGGCTGCTGCCTCGCCACATTTTCCCTTCTTTTGTTTGATCCTCTGCACCCACTCCACTCTGGCCCCACCCAGCCGGCTTCGGCTATGCTGACTTTGGCAGAGGTCTGCAAATTTCTGTGGCTCCCTAAATCCCTGCCCTTCAAAGGAAAGCAACCAGACTAACCCAGAACCACAGCCCCACCTTTCTGCTTATCACACAGCCCTTACCCAGGGCCGAGTCAGGCGGCACAGAGGACAGTACCCACGACATGGCAATCATTGTAATTTATAAACATTACTTGTTCAAAGCCATTCTGAGTCTTGCTTCTGAAAGATTCTGGTCATTGTGCAGGTCCTTATTTGTCTTCCTAAATGGAAATAACTTCTGCATTTTTGTGGTACAAGTCCCTTTTCATTCATTATTTCGCTCAATTCTCACAACAGTCCTATGAGGCAGGCAAGACTGCTTTCATCCTCATTTTACTAGGGGAAGCTAAAGCCCAAAGAGATTATGTGACTTGCCCAAAACCACACATGCAATTGATGGTAGTAGGATTTGAAGCCAGGTCTTCCAATTCCCGGTCAGAGGGGCAGCATGATAATAAGGGAGCAGATAGGCCTGGGTTTGAATCCTGGTCCCACCACTTATAGGCTATGTGATTTTTGGCAAGTTACTTAGCTCCTCTAAGACTGTTTCTGCATCTACATCATAAGGTAACACCTCCCTTACAGAGCTGTTGAGAATTAAATGAGATAATGGACTTAGGCTATGGAGCAGGCACCCATTTAAGGCTAGTGCTGTTTCCCCCACCCCGCATATCCTGCCAAAGGCCTGTCAGAGCTTGGGATCTGTGAGAGCACCGTCACTCTTCTCCTGACTTCCAAGGCCCTCCCTTAGCATTCTGCAAATGGATATACAGATATAAATACGACAAAGCAGCTTCTCACAGCCAGCTTTTCCTCAAGCCCTAAGCAAACAGATCGCTCTGGTGAGTGGGGCTTTCAGGAACCAGCCTCTTCCCCATGGCCAGCCACCACCAACACTTCAACATCAAGTCCTGTTTCAGACCAAGGCCACACAAGAGGCCAGCTGGCCCAAGACAGGCTCATCCCCCACTGAATGCCAACTCCCATAATTGGTGGTTTTCAGATGTTTCTCTTATCACTTTTATATCATTACTTAGTTTTTAAATTAAAAGTGCATTTACTTTCTTTCTATGTACTCTGAGGCCAATTTTCTCTCCACCTCTTGTCTCTACACCTGACTTAACTGAGTTGAGTGGGAAACATCTCGAGGGTGGCTCTCCTTTGAGGAGTGAGCCCACCTTTCCTGATCCAAACTCAGCAAGAACGTGGGGCATCAATCTTGAGATGCCCAGGGTAGGGACTGGATTTCACTTCTGACTTCCAGCTTATAGTCAGGGAAGAAAAGGATAAACTCACTTCTGTGTCTTGGGGGCGCAGGAACTAAAGCTCTTCATGAGATGGAAGACTGAGCAGCACAGAGAAGTTGGTCTGGCGCAGAGGCCCAGGCTCCGGAGTTACAAACCACACAACACCCCTTCCCGCAACCAGCTTCCCACCTACT
Source organism: Equus quagga (assembly GCF_021613505.1). Lineage (NCBI taxonomy): Eukaryota > Metazoa > Chordata > Mammalia > Perissodactyla > Equidae > Equus > Equus quagga. The sequence continues at coordinate 25,702,948 of NC_060279.1, read as the reverse complement.
TCTGTCTTAAGTCAAGTTTTGGTTTCACTTACATTTTGCACAATGCCATGTGATTAAATCTTGTTTTCAGTTAAGTAAAATAACTGAAAGCTATTTTTTATTTAAGAAAACGTATTTATAGAATAAAAACTGGTAATTAAATCTCCTTTAATTTCTAAGCAGTGGTTATGAATAGGGAAAACAATTTTAACATAAAAAGAAACACTTGTGGAGTGCCCTTTATACCCAACCAACAGGCTATTTTAGGAGCCTGCTAACACTCCATGGTTTCGTCCTGGTCTAGATAGCCATTCCCAGGCCCAAGCACCTCTCTTCACAGCAAGAGCCTGGAGTGAATGAAGAGAAAGAGTTGACACTGACCCTTGGGAGCTTTTGGAACCACATCAAGACAATCACTTACAAGAGTTCAGCAAACCACACCTGGGATCCTTTGGGATGTGAGTTGAGTACCTTCAACCAATGGGGAAGAATAAATGGCCTCAACCATTATAGAAACATGCCAGCACAAGAGAGATTACTATGCCTGCTAAGTTTGGGCACCCCCATCATAAACATTCTCTCAGTTGCATCAGCATTTTGGATCGAGTATACTTCTCATGCCAAAACAGAAAACAGAACAAAAAACCAAAAAGGTCTGAGAGAATTGGAAAACATTTCAAGTCAGATGGTGAAGAATTCCTTTACCTTGAAAATGGTATTTTCCTCCTCTTGTTGGGGGCTGTGCCGGGTGGCATGCTTCCAGGGAATCTGGAAGCGTTTGGAGTCCCTGTGTAGCCAGATGAGCCCAGGATACAGGCCACTATCCACCTGGGCCACCAGCCAGGGCTTCAGCCGAACTCTGCGGGGGTGGAGGGCCATGATCTGGGTTGGGGGGAGGGAGGAGAAGTGAGGAGAACAGGAGAATTAGGCCAGCCGCTGGGAACTTTTCCCAGCCACTGTTCCCGTATGATAGAGCTACAGTTTCATTAGATTACAGCAAAGAAACTAAATATGGGAATAAACTGTGCCAGGTGGGGAAAAAAAAGAAGAGGTTAAAAGGTTCTTTAGATTCCTAGTCCAAAGCCATTTATACTTCATGCTCTAGCCAAATCAGACTTATCATGTAAGTAGATCACATTTCTTCTATTTAAATCCTGAAGCAGAAAAGTAAAAAGATGATGTCATCCCTGCTGGAACACAGTCCTTCCTGAAGTACCAAGGGCTTTGGAAGAGAAGGGAAATTGCTCTTTTCAATCTCATCTCAGCAGAGAGAAGAAAAAAAAGTTACGGAAACAGCAAGGATACAGGCAAGAACTTGAAGCACGCTTTCTTTATATAGACAACTAAAGGCAAATGGGAATATGTTAGCAAGAAATGACACCACCCTGGTGAGAGAAGTAGGCCAAGGGTGAGTTTGGTTCCAAAGTGTTCACTTACATAGATGAGCAGGCAGTATATCCACAGGGATCTGAACAGCTGGGCCTTCAGTCAGCTTTCCTCTCTCTGGGCCACCCAAAGATTCTGTACCAAGAAAAGTGGGTCTGAGCTGGTTATCCACAGGACAATCCAGGGTCTCGGAGAAGGCTGGTAACACTGGAGACAAAGGCTCTGAGAACCCTTGGCTGCAACTGAGTCTAGTAAAGCTCAGAAGCCCTAGAATAATTAAATACCACAGTTCCTAGCCCTAGAGTCCTAAAAAGAGCCATAAGACATGTCCTCTACTGCTAGGACAGCCTCCTCACCTAGGTCTGTTTATCTCCCCACAGAGGCTGGAGTGAACTGATTGGTTGCAGGAGCCAGCCTGGGTAAAGTCTGCAATTGATCCTCATAAAAATACACGGGCATAGCAGGTAACATTAGGCAGCAGCCAGCACTCACAGCAGGAGACAAAGGCCTGCCCAGATTGGGTGCCTGAAGGAAAAACTAGTCACTGGAGAATTGTCTGCCTGAGATGTTGTGTTTAGATTTTTTGGTGTTCTTATCTCTTGTTTTTACTTAAGGTGAGAAGGGACACCAGCAAAATAGCATTCTTTCAACAAATATTTGTTCATCGCTACTGTGTGTCAAGCACTATGTTAGTTACTAAACGCGAAAGCTCAATGTTTTCATCAGACTCCCTGAAGAAATCCACATTGGAACTGCTCAAGCCCCACAATGGCCTTAGGAGGAAAGAATGATAAAGTCACTTTCACACCCAGAAAGATCCCCACCTGGATGGTGGTTCAGAAACCAAACCAGTTGAGTCAGCCAAAGGCTCCCACTCGGAGGAGCTTCACTGAGTGGGTGGGCCCCAACACCTCTTCTTTCCCCAGCCGGATTCCCAAAAGATGGGAAAACCCAAACCCACTTCAGCCTCTGGCACTTTAAGAGCAAGGCAGGACCTGCTCTCACCTGAGCCTTCTGACCCAATTACCAAGTCCTGCAACTGAAACCTTCCCCCTGGGAGCACAGCTCACAGTGGGCAGGTGAGGTTGGCATGCAGCATTCAAGCGCACCCCCCACCCCCACGCTCTTGGCCTTGGTTTAGGTTGTTTTGTAGGGCAGCACGTCAAACCACCAAACCACAGAGAACGTTTACCTTATATGGAGGAGGGAATGCATATTGTCCCAAGGGCGAGTTCTACCTTCTCCTCCTCAGTCCTAGCATACTGGAAGGGGGATGGGCCAAGGGGAGGACGAAGAGAATAGGGAAATAAGCAGCAAACCCATCAACCTAGCGAGGGGCTTTCGTGAATTTCTACTGCTAAGTCCTGTGTCTGGGCCTGTCAGACACGTGAAATTCACCTTTTGACGGATCGTGGACTTTGAAGAAAACGGCTTATTCTAGTTGATCCATAGCCCAACAAAAAAAAATTAAAGCAACCAGGTCAATATAAGGAACTGCACATAGTGATGGGGAAGGAGAAGCAGCCACCCATAGAGATGGATGATTAGGATCTAGAGACCTGGGCTCTTGGCGTTCTCCCAAGATGGCACTACCCAAGAGCAACCCCGCCCCAGCCTGACCTCCTCCACTCCCCACCTCCATCACTGCTAACCCTCTCCACCTTCTGAAAGTAAGCCAAGATCTCCCCCTCGCCCCCGCCACTCAGTAACGAAGACTCCAAAAACAGGCAGAGAGGGAAAAATGGGAAGCAACCGAAATAACAGAGGAAAATGGCTAATTACACATTCACAGGCCGCAGTATTAGGCGGCCATTAACAACGGGGCGTCTGAAGAATTTTTATTGGACTTTGGGAAACATTTACAATATAAAGGGGGGAAATGCAGCGTACAGTATTGACTGTATAGCAGCACCTCCATCTCGTAACGTAACCTGCACTTGAGTACATAGGCACATACACAGAATTTAAAAAGGGAAAGAAATAATATACCAATGCTGCAACAAGATATTCATAATGGTTACCTGGTGATAGGATTATGGGTGAATTTTATACTTGCCTATATACTTTTACATATAGTTCACATTTTCATACAATGATATGTTTCAATTTATAATGTAAAAAAAAAAAAACCCTACAAGTATTTTTTTAGCCACAGGGAGCTATGACATTTCTTGGTGATAAAAGATGGCCTTCAGCTGATGAGACCATGATAACAACAACCCTTTGTATCTACATAGGCTTTATAGTTTTTACATGCAGTTTTGCTAAACGTATCTGATTTCATCCTCATAATCTGGCAATGTTATTATCATCATCTCTATTTTACAGCTGGGTTAACTGAGGCACAGAAAAGTTAAGTGCTTTATCTGAGGCCTAGACCAACACTCCAGAGTCAGAGTGCCGAACTGCTTCCTGCCACTGCACTCTGCCTTCCAAGTCCCTCCTTTCTTCTAGACACTAAGAGAGTAAACCAAAACATCCGCAAAGATCCCAGCAGCATGGAGGACAAATGAAGTGGTTAGGGAAGAAACTGCACGACACCCACCCTCAAGCACACCTAAATCAGAGTTCTCTTTCAAAACCTTCTTACCACCCAAATCCCAATGCCCACAGAACAACCTTAGCCTGGTCGAACTCCGCTCTGGTTATCAGCGAAATCAAGGCCTGTGTCTCCAACAGGTATTTAAGCAGCCAAAGAACAAAGATGCCATCCCATCCACTCCCCTTACACTGGGCACTGAGCAAGGACACTTTCAACCTCCCCAAGGCACTAACTGTCCTCTCTCACACCCCTATTCCAGCGAGCAGGTCCTCTACAACACTCCCACTGCCACCTCTGCAGCCCCTGCCTAGACTAGTTTCCAGGGGCACTGCTACCCTACAGCCGAGATTCAGTTGTCAATGGTTTTGCTCAGAGTAAAGCACATCCTCCATTTCTGGCAGACAGGCCTTTGTGGTGATCCTGCTTTTTCCCTTCCTCCTTGGAGGGAACTGAAATGCCATCCTCCAAGTTTCCAGTCTGTCCTCCATGTAGGTTAACCCTGCTTAGGGGTAAATTCTGGGCCTCTAGCCATAATTCTCACCCCCTTCCTCCCCGCTGGATCGAAGTTGGGGGCTGGTGAGAGGGAGCTGCAGGGTATTGAGTGCTGCTGTCATGCATTATACATACATCTAACCCTAAACTGCTCTCCTGGGTCAGCACTAGCCTTCACCAACCCCTAACTCAAGCGCCTTTTCCCTCTCCCTTCCCTGGCTTCCACTTTTGACATCCACAAGGAGCAGGGTGGGGGCAGGGATGGCTCCTTCACCACAAGGCAGGCTCCCTGTAAAGAGGGCACCCAGGACCTCCCTTCCAGTCAAGTCCTGAGACACTTTCCTCTTTTCTCCACACCCGCCCTCCAGCCCCTTCAGGCGAAAAGAGCCTCATCCCCAGAGCAACCACGCCCGGCGCCACCCTCCCCAGCACCTAGCTTGACTACCTGGAAATCCATGGGTGTCTCCCAGGCCCAGGGCGAGGGGCCTGACTGTGCTAAACACATTCAAGGAGAGAAAACAAACAAACTGGCTAAAGTTCCTGGCCGCCCCCACCCTCAGTGTCCCAAAACACCCACCGGGACCAAGGCCCGGCGGGCCTGGGAAGTCCCCTTTTTGGGACACAGGGGTCCGCGGCCCAGCGAGCTGGTAAGACCGAAGGAGTGGGGGCGCCTTAGCTCTATCCCACGGTGGGTGGGTAGGGGCCGAGAGCAGCACATTCCCTTTGGGCAGGGAAGGAAAGGGAGTCGACAGAAGTGCGGGGTCGGGAGGGGTCCCACGCTCCGGGACCAGGACCGCCCAAAAGCTACCTGCAGCAGGGCGACAGGCACCCAGCCCCAGAGTGTATCCCCAAGCAAACAGATGTCCCCAAGCAAGCTTTCCTAACCCCACAAACTCTGGAGCGGACCCTTCTCCACCAGCGGGCGTGTCCCGCCTCCCTCAAGTGAGGTTCCAGAAGTTGGCGTCCCCACCTTTCCTCAATCCGGCTACCAGAAGCGGACGTCCCTCCGAACCAAGTCCCCAGTTAAGATCACCCGTCGCCACCGCGCTCCTCGACCGGCTGGGCAAGCAACACCTGGCTCTGCGCAGGTCGGGACTGCGGGCTTCGCTCCCAGCCCCGCGTCGGCCCTTACCTGCCGGGCCCAGGTGTGCCGAGCTCACGTCAGCGCCTCGCCCCAGGACGCCGCAGCCCCCTCCGCCGCCCGGCCACGCCTCCCAGGTGTGGACACGCCCTCCCGTGCTCCGGATTGGCAAGTTGCGGGAAATCTGATACTCTGTGTTCCCGAGCGGCCCAGCCCCGCCCATCCTGTTCCCCACCGCCCTCGCTCGCTTCTAAACCGGGCTCAGAAAATTCCCAGACTCTGGCCTAGACCTTATTAAGCCTGGGGCTAGTGGTCTTGGGACCTGGAAGCGACTGGGCGGATCTAAATTGGGAGGGTGGCTTCCTTCCTTCACGCCACATAATTACCCTGCGGTATGGAGACAGTTAACCACAAATAAGGGCTTAGAGATTCTGGATTGGCCCTACTACCCGGGGGTGTGCGTGAGTGGAGTGGGATATGGGGAAGAGACTCAGGACACTTGGTCCCCAGTGGGGGAAGCCCTGTGGCTTCCAGGGCAGGAATTCTGCCTTTATCCTGCCTCTCACCTGTGTGACCCTGTGTGAATTACTTAGCTTCTTGATTTCGGTTTCCTCATCTACACAATGAGAATAATAGTTCCCTCGTTTTCATCGGGAGGCCAACTATCAGGATTCAAACCCCAACTCCATCAGTTACTATAGACTTGAGGAAGTTTCTTAAGCTCTCTGGTCCTCGGTTTATCTGTTGAATGAGGTTAATAATAGTATCCACCTCAAAGGGGTGTTGTGAGGATTCAGTAAATTACCTCATATAAAGTGCTTGGAACAGTATTTGGCCTATCAAGTGTTGTATAAATTCGTCCAATTTTTACTGGTGTCGCGGTAAAAAGTCCCAATATAGACAGTGTCTCACAGAATAAGATATCTCCTCTTATTACCTGAAATTCAAGGTCTGTAGGTCCCTTAAAAGGTTCTTGATGAGAGTTCCCTCACCTTTCCCTCTGCATGAACCCCAGTCCATGTAGAGTACATGCTTACGGCCAGCTGTGTGCCTGTATATGAGACCCTGAAGCACTGAGCTGTCACAAGTAAGAAAGGGCATAAGCAGGGTCCTTGGGTTTTGGAGTTTAAAACAATGAGTGAGAGACCATGGAAGAGAGGTGGTGTGGGTTGAATTGTATCCCCCCTAAATTCAGATGTTGAAGTCTTACCACATCCGGTATCTCAGAATGTGACCTTACTTGGAGGAATAATCTTTATAAAGTTGATCAAGTTAAAGTGAAGTCATTAGGACGGGCCCTAATCACATATGGCTAGTGTCCTTATAAAAAAGGGGAAAGCTGGACACAGAGACAGACAGGCATAGAGGGAAGATGATGCCAAGAGATACAGGGAAAAAGTGGCCATCTACAAGCCAAGCAGAAAGACCTGGAACAGATCCTGCCCCAAAAGTCCTCAGAAGGAATCAATCTTACAGACACCTTGATTTTGGACTTCTGGCCTCCAGAACTGTGAGACAATAAATTTCTGTTGCTTAAGCCACCCAGGCTGTGGTACCTTGTTCTGGTGGCCCTAGCAAACTAATACAGGTAGGTTGGAGAGCTCCACATTGGTAATAATGTGGACTTGATTCCTAGTTCCAATTCAGCTTAGGAACATAGCCAGCAAAGTCCTGGGAAGGCAGCAAGTTCCTGAGCCTAACTCTGCCAGCCTCTGTCTCAGCCACTGCCTGTGGCCACTCTTCCCTTCACACAGGGAAAGGGCTATCTCATCAGCACAGCCAGCTCTTTACTGCTGATGAGCTCATTGGACAAGCAGCATTTTCCATCTGGCCCAGGGCTGGGCTCCTGAGACCGAGCAAACAGTCCACTGCAGGTGTGTGAGGGATGCGGGAAGACCACCAGGAGAGTGTCATTTGAGGAGAGCCAAAAGCCCAATGGCATACAAGTATGAGCCCACACACAGGCATTCACTTTAGCACTAGCTGAAATCCCGATAACTAAGGTGATTTGTTAAGGATCTTCTTCAGAAGACACATGTTTTAGAATCAGAAAATTTGAGCTGGGCAGGCCCTTCAGATCCTCTAGTCTAGGGGTGAAACTGGCTTAGAGATGTTTGTTTGACCCACGCAGTATTTTAAACACCAGAAGATTTCACATAGACATCCAGATCCTCGGCATCTCTCGAAGAGTTAAATGCTCTGGACAGCCTGGGTCAGCAGTTCCATCTGGCAACTGCTGCCCATTTAGAGGGAATCTATGTGTAACAGTCAGGACAACCCCACCCTATTGGATTCACTCATTTACTTTAATTGCCTGACCCTGTAGGCATATGAGTTTGCAACCTCTAGTCCAAATTCCCCCTTTTTGTAGGTGACAAGACCGAGGCTCAAGGAGGTCAAGTGATTTGCTCAAGGTCCCATAGCAAATTAGCCCAAAGTCAAGAAGAGAACCTAAGCGCAGGACTCTTTCCATTTGGACCCTGCTCAGCACCCCAGCCAGAGTCTATTCTGGCTGGTGCTGCCCTGGTTATTAAATATTAAAAAAAAAAAAGAAAGAAAAAATCACCCATGTATTTAAGGCACTGTTGATACGATGGTGAACAAACAAAGTCGCAATTCTTGTGTCACTCTACTGAAGAATCAATAAAAGGGGACAAAGCAAGAGGGATTAAGGTAGAGATCAGGAGGAACTTCCTAGTTCTTCAAACGATGAGACGTGGCAATAGGCCACCCTGAGTTCTTCTTTGCTTGAGACACACCTCATCTGCTTGGTCTGGGGAATAAGAACGTCCTGGGAGTCCCTCCAAGGGCTCTGGAGGAATCAGTTCTGTGTTCTCAGATGAGCTTTCTCAGGATTCAGACCTCCCCAGAGTGGCTTGGGCCTGTGCTGTTCCCATTGTTTTGCCTTCCATCCCTGCTCAGGTGGGGCATTGCTGACTCACTTGTGAGTCTGAGTTTCAGGCAGTGGGATGTATGTTTCAGCACAGGGGCCCTGATTCACGACGACAGGGCATCAGGGAATTCCCTCTCCTGCTCCCAGGCAGCTCTGACCTGGTGAGGAGGGGTCTTTTCCACCACCCAGAGGCTTTTGCCTCTGAATATCAGACATGTGACAATAAAGCCGTGTGACCCAAACTCCACTCTCTTCTTGGCAGAGCAGAGGGCAGGACAACTGGGAATTCTCCCAATGGCTCGGTACAGTGGAGAGCTTAGTGTGCTTGGAGTCAGTGATGATAATCTCCAAGACTGGGCTGCATGTTGGTGGGGCTGCTGAAGAGGGGGTGGGGACATCAAGTTAAACAATCCAATTCTGTGCTGTCTGAGAGGAACTCAGACTCCAATCAGCCTTCTGGGAGGCATTTTGGAGCCATCTAGTTACTCCAAATCCTTTCTCCACTCTGATTTATCTCTGGGTCCATCTAAGTATTTCAAGGTACTGGAGCTACAGATGAGTCTAACACATGGCCTAAACTATAGCCTAAATTGTAACATGCATTGCTTGTTGTCCCTTCCTCTGTCCCTTTACCCTGCATAGACTGCATCCTAGAATGCATCCAAATCCTAGAATCATGGAGATTTCTGCCCCAGAAGTTGCGGGAGAAATAAATTCATAATGAATCTTACTTTCCAACCCAGGCAACGAAACAGACTTCAGTTTGGGACATTAGGAGAATTCCACAGTAAAGTATTCAGAATTATTCATTTCTGACTCTCTTTTTATCCTTGAACCAAGCTGAGCACTGGTAAGCGTTCTCAAAGAAGAAACTGTCTTTATTCGAAACTTGGGAGGAAGAGGAGGAGGAAAAAGGCCCAGAAAATCACTGGGAAGTAAGTGGCCCCCCTGGGACCCCCCCCTCCATTCTTCTTCCTTTTCAGTGCCAATCTGAGAGTCCACTTCCATCTCACCTGGCAAAGGAAGCTTCCATTGGCCCTGCCGACAAAAGAACCAAATAAGAAAGTACAACTACCATGAATGTGAGGGTTCACAGTTCTGAGTTCAAATGTGCTGCCCTGTTGGGACAGAGCAGAGTCCTGATTTTGACTTCATGGGCAGCACCAAACAACCTTGGTGATCATAGGCTGCTGTGAAGTGAGATGGTGGATGAGAAAGCTCTCTGAAATTGGTCAAGTGGTTTGTGGGCAGGAGGGATCATCACTGCGGCTGTCTGCTCTTTGTTTCCTCATGTAGATCATTCTCTCCAGCCCTCAGTCAAGTCCCTGAGGGCAGCAAGGCACAGGCCAGACAGGAACACTTGTAAGCCGGGAGCTCCTAGCACAGGGCTAGGCTCAGGGTAAACTACATGAGCACCGGCCAATGTGTGGACTTCAGAAGAATGACTTGTCTGGGGATACAGAATCTTCTGGGGACAGTGTAGTAAGAAACTGGACTTCTTTTCAATGAGACTGATTGACCAAATGTGTTTTCTCTCTTCTCCCTCCCCCGACCACCCAGTACAATGATAATGAAGGAATTGAAGAAGATATTAACTCACAAGGTTAAGAGAGGACAAAAGGCATGGGAGGGAAGAAAAGAAGGGATGAGGGATTTCAACAAAAACATTAGGAGATGAAATATTACTTCAACAAAAATAAGGAGTGGGGAGGGCTGATGTTTTGGTTATAAAGCTTTCAGTACTATTTGATTCTAAAGCAGATATACATAATATTTAAGAAAAAATGTTATTATTATCATTACTTTTTTTTGAGGAAAGAGCACTTGGAAGTTGGGATATCTTAGTGTCAGACCTTTCTTTGGCACTCTGTGACAACAGAGCTTGTCCCCACTGGTATCTGAGCCTGGACCCCTTTATCTGAAGGAGCTGTGCAAATGCCATAATCACCTTCTAGTTGTAACAATTCCTAATTCTATGCTTAAATTTTAGAGGCAGCACTGATGTCCTCGGAAAAACAGCCTGTGCTTTGGAATGAGTCAAAACGTCTCAAATTTCCTTTCTCTCATTTCCTAGTTGTATGAGCTAGCTGGACCTCAGTTTACTCATCTCGTGCATGAGGATACTCCCTGTTTCACAAGATTGACTAGAGTAAATGAAATAAATGAAGCAACAATCAGTCTCAGCCAATCTTATTTTTCTCCACTGCTGCACCCTCCCATCTTTAGGCAAGGATCTGACACAGTTCTAGGCACCTGGCATTCACTCAGTAAAAATCTGCAGAATTCAGAAATGGGTTACTATATATTTCTTCTTGGGGTAGGGAGGATACGAAGCATCTCACTTCTGTTAATTGGATTAGGGGCAAGGTCCCCTAATTGTGGGGATCCCCTAAGTGTGGCTCTCAGAGCCTAGTGAATAATTCCTTTGAGGAGATGTGGCTAACTAAAGGGCAGACAAGGGAGGGTATAAATGAGTGTGGTTCTTTGACTGAGCAGCAGCCCCACCCCTCCACCCCTCCACCACATACCCAGCCTCAACCTAGATTAGCCTCTGACCCAATAACCTATGGTTCTGCAGAAAAGGTAAGGATTTCTACTCTTGAGTGGCTCTGGACTGGCAAGGGAAGTCCTTTGGGCTCCCTTCTACACTAATTTCTTCACAGTGTCTAAAACTTTAGTTGTATAGTATTCAGAAAGGTCACTCACTCTCATCTCTGCCCCTAGATAGCTACAGCTCAAACCCCACCTCAGTTCTTACAGCCTGAACTCCAGCTTTGTCTGAGCTAAGCCGAGGACTAAAAGGTGACTAAACGCCATGGAGGGTAAGCCAAATCAAGGAAGGAAGGGAAGCTGTACATTCAAATGCAGGAGCTCAGTGTTGATCTCATGTAACCCCTGGCCAGGAAAACCCCGGAGTCAGGAGCAAAAAGAGTTCAGGTGTTTTCTAAGACAGACCCAGACCAGAGCACTGTTCAGTAAATATTTATTGAACGCCTACTATATGCCAGACAAAACCCCTGTCCTCATGAAACTTACAGCTTCCTATTGTCGTCTTCTACTCCTACCAAAGTCCTCTGTTTAAACTTTCACTCACGCATCCTTCTACTATTGTGACTACCCTCTATCCCCCAGCTTCCAGCCCTATTCTAATGTATCCTACAGCCGTCAGTGACTCTGATCCATTCACACATTCTGTGATTTTAATGTTCATTGAATCAAGCAACTTTATTGACTTATCCAACAGATGTATACTGTGTACCTACTGTGTGCCATGCTCTGTTCTAGGTGCTGGGGATACAGTAGTGAGCAAAACAGACAGATACAAACTTCTCCTCGCATGGCGCTTATATTCTAGCGGAGGAGACGGACCATAAAAAAGATAAAAGTAAAAGAAGCATGTTAGTTGGTGCTCAGTTCTAAGGAGAACAGCAAGGCAGTAGAAGGAAGTTAGGAAAGGGAGAGGTAGAGGGGAAGTAACATTTTAGACTCACCAGGGAGAAGAGGACGTTTGAATAGGGATCTCAGAAACTGTAGAAACTAATAAACCGAAACCTCGTTAAAATGGAGTCAAGAGACCAAAAGGGGTAGTTCTCACACTCTACCTCCATAGCGGAGCCCAACAGAAAAAAGACTTGTCTTCTTGATGGACAAGAAGCTCAGCCAATGAGAGACTGTCGCAACTCAGCCAATGAAAAGCCGCTACACTTTGACCTCTGTGTTTACAATAGCCCTCCCAACTCCCTGTTCCCCCCATCAGTTTCTCCTCCCTTGCTGCTGCAGGACTCACATGGATGTGACTCGCCGTGGTTGAAGACCCTGAAGTGCAATTCTTTGCTGCTCCTGAATACACTCATATTTTGCTGGAGAAATAACTGATATCTGTTGGTTTAAGGTCAACAAAAGTGATGGAGGGAGGCCTGTGTATAGCAGAGGGGAGACCCTTCCAGAAAGAGGGGCTGGCAAGTGAAAAGGCCCTGAGGCTGAGGCGAGAGCATCCTTGCCTGTTAAAGGACGAGCAAGGAGTTCAGAATGAGGCTCAGCGGCTGGAGCAGAGTGAGGAGTGAGGGGTGGGTGTTGGGATGTGAGGTCTGAGAGATAATGACTAGCTTTTCCTCTGGGAATAATAGGGAACCACTAGGGGCTTTTGAGCAGAAGAGTAACATATGGTGACTTGTTTTGTAGGATTGCTCTGGCTGCTGTGTTTGAGAAGAGAGAAAAGGCCCAAGCAAGGAGACCAGTTGGAAGGCCCCTTTCCGGCCGTAGCCAGCTTTTCCAACCACGTCTCTTACCTTCCACTACCCTATGGCCCTAATATATTCTTCTTCCCTGAACATATTTTCCTTAACAATAATAACAACTGGAATAATACCTACTACTTATTAACATCAATAACTCCATTCAAATGTGTTTTTTATGTATAATCTAATTTTATTTACAGACATTATCTCATTAATGTTTATATTTTGTCCCCATTTATTGGGAAAGCTGAGGAGCTTTTACAAATTATCACCAGTTGGAAAGACCCTGGGACCAACTATGAGGTGTAGAACAATTGATGGCTCTTTGTTCTCAAGGGGACCATTTGCATCTTTGGGGGTTTCTAGACCATGTGGCCTTCTGGGCACTTCCTCACAGGAAGTCTTCACAAAGGAGGAGTGGGGTGTTTAAGATGACCTCTAAAGGTCAATAGCAATTTTCTGGATAGAAAAATGGAAGCAAAAGACATTTCAGGCAAAGAGAATAGCATTACAAAAGTTCAGAGGTACCACGTGGAATAGTCAGGAAACTGCAATTAGCTGGAGTGTAGCATTTGTAGGGATACAGGCCAGGAACAGATCTGGAAGGCCATGAATGTCATACTGAAGAGCCAGACTTTCTCTTTTTTACAGTAAGGGAGCATGGAAAGGTTTTAGGTAAACAAACAAATAAACGAAATTATTGGGGGTTTTTTTGAAGAAGAAGATTATCCCTGAGCTAACATCTCCTGCCGATCCTACTCTTTTTGCTGAGGAAGACTGGCCCTGAGCTAACATCCATGCCCATCTTCCTCTACTTTATATGTGGGATGCCTACCACAGCATGGCTTAGCCAAGAGGTGCCATGTCCACACCCGGGATCCGAACCAGCGAACGCCAGGCCGCCGAAGCAGAATATGCGAACTTAACCACTGCGCCACTGGGCCAGCTCCAAAAAATATTGTTTAAAGTTGAATGAGGTAAGAGTGTCCGGGAATGCTGAGGACCATGGCTACCTGGAGAGCATGCTTTCATTTTAAAGGAAGCAGCCACTAAGTTCTGGCTGAGGGTTGCTGGACAGAGACAGTCCCAGTTATGCCACTGGGAAATCTAGATTTTTATGTAAAATCTTCCAACTTTTTATGTTTGTGACAAATTTTTTTATAATTTTAATTATATGAGCCATATAACCCCCCCCCCCCCACAGGAGCTGCCATCTGGGGGCTTCTGCTCTGCAGTATCAGCAAGTCCAGGAGGACAGAGATGTTGTCTGTCTTGTGTCCACTATGTTCTCAGGGCTTGCCACAAGGCCTGGCACACAGCAGGTGTTCAATACCTATTTGCTAAATGCTTATGTATGGGTTAGTTATTAGTATTTCTATTTTACACTTGAGGAAACGGAGGCTCACAGAGCATATAGATTACATAGGAAGTGGCCAGGCTCAGGTTCAAGTTCAAATCCCTGAACTTCAAAATAGACAAAATGACTCACAAGAGAGATGGAATAAGAGTAGCAACAGCTCTCCGTCGGACTCTGACACTGCCCCCATCCCAGGGCTGTCCCTACAAGTTACCAACGTCCCGTGCATGGCTCCACCTGGCTTTAACCCCCTCTGGGAAACTTCTGAGTCCGTTCCTCACGACTGTTTTCCCCTCTTATTTTGTTCAGACCTAGGAATCAGAGACGAGGCAGCCCACACACCACCTGTCCCTCCCCAGCACGGTGACATCTGCATTAACGTTGAGCTGTTGGCAGTACCAGTTTCTCCTGGGTTTCTCAGATCCAAAGAAGGACCCACCAGGCCTTTGCTGGCCAGGCGCCTGACCAGCTAAGTCCCTTGGGGTAGGCAGGTAGCTTCAAAGCACTTTCTGCTCTAGTTCACTATTTACAAAACATTCTTAGCAGGGCTGCGCATGGCTGCTACATAAACAGAAACGGAAGGAGGTGGGAAAACAGTAGAGCCAGTGGAGGGAGTTTTGGGGAAATAGAATACCAGCATTTGTGGTTTCTAAAATAAGGGTCAGGATTTCTCCTGAGATCTACTTACTAGACACAAAATCAAGCCTACCTTCCTTCCTTTCTCCCTTCTTTCTTGCCTTCCTCTCTTCTTCCCTTCCTCTAATCAGACAGTAGGTTAGTTAATCAGTCAATAAACATTTATTGTTCAGTTTTTAATCATACTTCCATAACTCGCAGGTAATGATTTGAATGATGCCCATGAACTGAGTGTGTCACACTTTATTCATACACTTTTCATTTATTAAGAAAGGATAAGGAGGGAAGGAAACACTGATATGTTTTACCAACTATTACAATTCATGGGGGAAAGTTGTTCTTGTTCCCCAGTATAATTCTAAGAGTAATTTACCAATATTAGCTTTTCTGGAATCTTTCCAGAATCTCATATTTGAAGGAACAATCGTGGCTCAGGGCCCTCCCTTCTGTGCAGGAATCCCCTGCGTGGCTTGCCAGCCACTCAGCCAGGATCATCTTATGCACATCCATTTTCGTTAAAGGGTTTTATTTTCAAGTACCTTGGGGGATTTTTTTTTTAAATTTAACTTGAAATGAGTCTTATCCAAGGTCACTCAGCTGGTAACTGGTGAGTGGGAAGCCGACCCCGCCCCATCTGTCTGACTCCGTGCCCTGTCCATTAGGTCATGAAGGGGCACCGAGCTTCGGAATGTTAATCTTGCCCACAAGCCTGAAGTAATATCCCAGGATGTGACTGTGTGTGACCATCTGTCTGTCCTGGGGGCGTGAAGAAGGCAACATGCTCTGTCCTTGACCCTGACTGAGCTCAGGGGCAGGATCTGGAGCTTTAGGGGCCTGGGAACCACTCTAAGTACGTCAATGTCTGGAGGCCCTGAGAGTTTCGCTCCGGTTCAGAGCAGCCTCACCACCTCCTAGTTACTATTCTGTGCTGTGGCAAGTGCCAGCTTGTCTTCCCTTCCCGCCCTGCCGGGGAAACCAGCGGCATTTCTAGTTCAGGCCCAGACCCGTCCTGGCGGCCTGGATTCCACTGCCTCGGCGGGAAGCTCAGCTCAGCTCAGCGACCACTTTTCTCCGGTTTTTGTCACAGAGGAATTTCTATTCCAGGGTTTGGGAGTAATGGGGGCAAGTGGCCACAATTTTCCCCCATAAGCTGCAGAGTGGTGGGGTGAATGTCAGGGTGTACTGAAGGAAAGATGGGAGGGTCGGGTTGGGAAGCTTTAGACATTCCATTCCTGAGGCTATTTCATTCCCAAATCCAAGGCAAATAAAGGAGTTGAGAAGGCGGGACTGTCTGCCCGGTGGCCCCGCCCTGAGTTCCTGCCCCTAGAGAGCTGAAAGGAGGACTCTCGCATTCCCACAGGAGGTGGGAAAGAGGCTGGGTCTGGGCAGGTCTGGAGAGCGCTTGTTCCCTGTGGCCCTGGGGTAACACGCCCTGACTTGTCGACCTCTTAGGTAGGAGTCTATTAGGTAGGAAGCCCAGCCTCTGATGGCACATGGCCTGTGTGTGTGTGTGTGTGTGTGTAAGCAAATAATTGTTTAGTGCATTCATGTTATTGTTTATCTGAAATTCAAATCTAGCTGGGTGTCCTGTATTATCTGGTAACCTCGGGAGAACTGGAAGGCAGCTGACACTCCATCCGCCTGCCTCTCCAACTTCAGTGAGACAAGGGCCAGTTTCTGGAAACATATCATTGCCTTGACCTGCTCCCTACCCTGAAGCAAGAGAATTCCTTGGCCATTGCCTTTCCAGGCCACCACCAGGCGCCCCAGCCCACTCAGCTAGGGCCCCTCCAACGTCAATTCTGAAACTCTGGAGACTTTCATGTCAACTGTAAATGTTCCATCCTGGAGCCCTTTGAAGATGAAACGCTCTCCTAAGAAGGGAAGTGCTCTGTTGTTGTAATTAACATAATTAAGAGCAATGTTTCTCATAGCCCTGTAGAAAACTAGGGGACTTCACTTCTTGTCAGAAATACCTACCTCACTCTCCCGGGAGATGGCCAACCTCTTCTAATCCAGTGCCACCCCAAGTCCCTGTTGCCCCCCCATCCTGACTTAGACTTGTTTTTTTACCTTTTCAGAGGACTTTTCACCATGACAAGGCAGCCAGCTCTCCAGGCACAACAGCCACCCTCTCCTGGGACATGTCTGCCTACTTTCCTGGGTTGAAAACACCTAGTGAATGGTAAAGCCTGGAGCTACTGTTTCTACCTCAGCTCTGGACCAGACAGAAGGAATGCCAGCTGCTGCTGTCTCATCTCTCAACTCAAACACCCAGACACTAGGAGCAAACTCTTCCTTGATTCTGAGAATGGGGTTGTTACTATGCAGAGTGACCATGCGGGAGGACATGTAAGCATTTCCTTCTGAAGGTAGCTGGTCACACAGTGGTAACCAGGACAGCTACAGGTCATGCCCAGAAGCTCTGTGCAGTCTGTTGTCTTAATTATTTCTAGGAGTACATCCTTCTGCTTTCTCCAAGGAGCTGATCAAGTCTTCCACAGGAAGAGCCACAGCATTTCCTCTAGCATAGAGGAGATGTTCAGCATTACTAATTGGGTTATGCAAAATTTATCTGTTTGTGAAAGGCCAAAGAAGCATCCGTGTCTCTCTCTGGCTTCCCAGGGCTCTTAGCAGACTGCTCTGGGGTTTCCTACCCCAGAATGGGGTTTCCACATCTACAGAATGATTTTTATCTGGCCTGTTATATGATTGTTAAAACTTATAGAAATGTTCTATATGGTTACTGTTCTCACTACAAGACCTCTGCTCAAACTGGCCAAAAGTTCAAGAATTTTAGACTCTAGACTCTGATGATGTCAAATTAGCAAGAGGTTATAAAATTTCCCTGTCACCCAGAATCACTCTTTAATGCCTTTATATTGGTCCTATCCAAGATTCTCTTAGGAAGTCACAAGAAAGAAGAGTCCTGGACCTCAGAAGAATGTGGTCTCAAGGCCTGGTCTTTACGACCTGCTCCTCTCCCCACAATACACACATGTACACACACACACACAATATTTATCTGGGAGCAGCAGAGCCAACTCCTTCCCACCCTTCCTGTTTCATTGAGTTTAATTTAATAGGAACTTGTGCTTAGACAGCAAGTAATGCTCAACAGTAATAAGAGCTCACATTGAGTGTTATTGATTGAGTCTCTTTGAGATTCAGAGTTACCAGAACACAGCAGATGAACTAGGGGTTCCCTGACAGAGGCTCAGTGACAGACAGATGTGACAAGGTCACTGAAATGACCTTCAACATAAGACAAGGGAGAATCTGGACCAGTGACCTAAGGCCTAGAGCCCATCAGAGGGGAGAACAGGCTCTGGGAACAGCATGAGGCTGATGCTGAGGCCTTCTTCCAACCCATCCAGCTTGACACTGTGGGAGTGCCTGGGGAAATGGCTATGCCCTCGCCAACTGAAAATTTTGGACCCTAAAGAGCTATACCACTGGGAGCTAGTTCTAGCATGGCATGCCTGGGGCTGAGTATAACAAATTGGGGGAAGCTGGGGGAGAGCAAGGAGAGGGCGGGGAGGAATGTCTGCTCTTGCTCCCTTGGAGCACAGCCAGGCTTTAGCAGTGACTACTTAAGATGAGTATAACCAGGACTGACCCTTTGGACTGGGTCAGTGTCATTGAGAGACTTGGCCAAACCAGGGGGAAGACTGAACTTCCTGCTAATCTCTGCATGTAGAAGCTTGGTGTCTTAGTCTGTTTGGGCCGCTGTAACAGAATACCATGAACTAAGTGGCTTATAAACAGAAGAAATTTATTTCTCACAGTTCTGGAGGCTGAGAAGTCAAGATGAAGGCACTGACAGATTCAGGGTTTGGTGAGAGCCTGCTTCCTGGTTCTTGGAAGGCCATCTTCTCACTGTGTCCTCACATGGTGGAAGGGGTGAGGAGCTCTCTGAGGTCTCTTTTATAAAGGCACTAATTCCATTCATGAGGCTCCACCCTCATGACCTAATCACCTCCCAGAGGCCCCAGCTCCAAATACTATCACATTGGGAGTTAGGATTTGCACATAGGAATTTTAGAGAGACAGAAACTTGCAGTCCATTGTACTTGGCATCATTGGGATCCTTTTTTTTTCTTCTTCTTCTTCTCCCCAAAGCCCCCCCCCCCAGTACATAGTTGTATATTCTTGTTGTGAGTGCCTCTGGCCGTGCTATGCGGGACGCTGCCTCAGCATGGCTTGATGAGTTGTGCCATGTTCAAGCCCAGGATTTGAACTGACGAAACCCCGGGCCGCCAAAGTGGAGCGTGGGAACTTAACCACTTGGTCTTGGGACCAGCCCCTGGGATTCTTATATTAAAAGAAATTCAGTCCTTTTAGGTAAAGACTAAAGCACAGGGACAACTTTGAAGAATGGCTACTTTTCAAGTAATATACCCTACTTAGGAAATAAAACTTAACTGTCTTTTCTAAGAGAAAAGGCTAGTGTTTTCTTCATTTTTATATCAGGAATATATAATTTTCTGGCTTTCTTTTCTTTTAATGATATTTCAAGCTCTTTTTGTTCTCTGAAGAGCAAAAATTGATTCCAGGGTATATTCCTGTGGGATTGAAAAAAATTTCCTCCTTGGATCCCAGCTGACAATGCTCAACACTTGCCCTTTGAGCATTCATCTCCCATTCCACTAGAACCTGCCTTGTCCCCAAGACGTAAACCGTCATCCATCCCCGCCATCAAAGGGACTGCAATTACAGTTACTTTAGGATTGGAGGGCACAGTGATCCAAACATTTATCTGGCTCCAAATTTCCTAGGTGTATCTTCAGGCAGAGCTGGAGGAGCTAAAAGTTTGCAGAATAAGGGGAGTCGTCCACTCTGCTCAGCACTGAGTTACAAACAGCCTCGCAATCTGCCTTTGCGGAATTTTCAGTGCAAAAATTTACAAGAAACTCTCAGAAGGACATTGTTAGGCACACATTTTATTTCTAAAATGTTTAGCTCTAACCAGAATGAACACATAGAGGAGAAACAAGAATAGATAAAAAGCAAAAGAAGATCCTAGAAAATCTCGTTCATGAGAAATAGATGGTTGTTAAATATGAAAAAGACTGATCTTCTTGGGGTTTCACTATTTGAAGAAGAAACGCTGCCCCGCAAATGGAAGGTAAATCGTCGCCCAAAGAAAAAGATTAAGATCGCTGAAGCCTACCACACCAGATGCAATGGGCTCGGTAGTTAAGCCTGCGATGTGAGGGCTACACTGGGGAGTGATTTGGTAACAGTCAAAATGGGAGAACGTAGCAGCAGCTGCTGTTGGGCTAATAAGCAATTAAGACTCAATTTCATTCAAGATGGTAATTCTTAACTTCATTTCTTGAAAAGTAGGACCACAATCTATATCCCGAGGCTGTTTTTCCACTTCTTTTCTCCAAAAGAAAGAAAGTTCTCATGCATAGTTGTCTAGATTGATTGGTGGGACTCAGAAGCGTCAGGATTTTCTTGGGCTAGATGATAAATGAGAAAAACTGCATCACGTTTAGGTCAGGCTGGATTGATCACTCCTCTCTGTTCTCTCAGTGCATGGCTCACAGTTGTGTTAAAGAATTCATCATGTTGTGATGTCATGGAGAATCACCAGCTTCTAGGACCGCTCCCTCCCTCTGGACTGCGAGCTCCCTGAGGCCGTGGCTTTTGTTTTATTCTTTTACATAAATTCCCTTGGCACTTGATATATGCCCAGAGCGCAGTGGCACATGATCAATGATTACTCAACAAACAAAACCCTTCCAGGTCCTCTACTAGGCCCAGTGGCATATATGAAGTGTAAACTCAGTTAGTATTTAACACTTGACTGAAATTTGAATCTGGATCCGAGTCCAGTACCCTCAGTCTTAGCCCCTTTGTATACCTGCCTTTCCTAAGAAGGGTCAGTCAGTAAATGGAAGACAATGCCAGCTTTCCTGCTCCCCCTGGTGGCTGCTCCTTCTCAGTCACCTTGCTGGTTCTGCCTCATGCCCCGAGCCGCTTCAGTTCCCAGGCCTCTTCTCTGTGTCTACCCTAGGTGATATTCAGTCTTATTCACATGCTGGTCACTCCCCAATGTGCATAGGCCTCCCAGCATCCTGGATCTCTCCCCTGGGCCCCATATGTGTGCACATATCTGACTACCCCTTGGGTCTCTCCAGTTAGACGTCAAATAAAAATCTCAAGCTTAACATGTGAATCAAATGATCTCGACATTTGTCAGGCAAAGGGATGCAGGATCTCTGAGGCCACAGGGACAAAGAAAGAACAGAAGAAATTAACAGCGGTGGGGAGCAAGACCCTTCGGTTGGCCCAGGTGGTTCCCTCTTGGTGTAATCATGTCCCATGTGGGAACGAGCATGGGTGATGCGGATTTCACAAACTGAATTCACTACAGTTTCTACCTGGGATGATTCTATCAGGAGAGACTGAGATACTAGTATCAAGAAATGTTGAGAAGTGGGACGGAGCATTTGGTAAAAATATGAAAAAGTCTCCAAAGTCTTGGTGGGCAGCATCAGCAGCAAACTAACTACTCAGGGGAGGCATCGGAAAGGAAGACTTCATAGCCTTGTCACCCACACCAGATATCATTGTGATTTCTCTCAAGTCCAAGTCTGATCCCATAACTCCCTTGCTTGAAATCTGTAATGGTTCTTCACCTTATATGGGAGCTGGTCTAACCTCCCCAGCAAGGCATGCAAGGCCTTCCACGGACAGCCTCCTCCCCTGGCTGCCTCTCCAACCTCTCCTTTCCCACCCACCCACCTCAGCAACATGGACCGCTTGCAGTTCTCCAAGCACATTTTACATCTTTGCTCATGCTATTCCCTCTCCCTGGAAAGTCCTTTCTCTACTTTTTCACCCAGGAAACCCTGACCCAGCACATCCTCTGTGCGGCTCCCCTCTCAGCACAATGAGTTTCCTTATCCTCTGGGCTCCTAGAACCCTTTGTACATCCTTCTAATACAGCTTTTAGCCCATGACATTGTAATTATTTGTTAATTGCTTTGTCTCCCCAACTAGATTATGAGATCTTCAAGGGAAAAGTCTGAAGTCTGAGCTTTTCAAATCCTTGATGCCTCACATCATGCCTGCACAGTAACTGTTTAGTAAATGTTTGATAAATGAATGAATGTAGGAACACTGAGCCTTTGCCAGAAAATATGAAAAATACGGTGTTGTTATACTAATATTCCACTAGAGGGAGCACAGCACATTAGGCTTGGTCTCAATCAGATTAACATAATCTGATAAAGTATTTCAGTTCTAGGCTAGACCTAACGTAATCAGTCTCTGATAAACCTGAGGAATCATTTATTAAAGTTCACTATAAGCCAGGCTCTGGATTTGACGATGGGTTCTTCTTATGGGTACGGATGAACAGAAAGGGTAGGAACTCTATGGAATAATATTTTACATTTCTGCTATGTAGAGTGCATTTAAGTGTGTCACAGAGTTTTCCTTTTCTCAGATGTAATCTCATTTTCTAGAATATGCTCCGCCTAGAAAGCTTATTGCTCCAGACATACACAATAAATGCTGTGGAATCCGATGACTACACAGCTTTCTAATTTCCTGTTGTCCTATATTCCTTACATCCTGTCTTGAGTACACACACGCATGCTGTTCACGCAGTCAGCTGAAACGACTCATACAGACTAAGATCTAGAACCCAGACCAATTTTGAGTTCAATAGCAATGTTCAATGAACGTGACTGATTGACAAATGCTCGATGGCAGCAGACCTCCGCCCCACCCCCACCCCCCCATCAGTTCAGCATTTGTCTCGGTGTATTGTAATCATCTGCGTACTTATCCATGCCTGGACAAGACTGCAGACTCCTTGAAGAGGCTGGTGTGGATCTTACCCTTTGCCCTAGCCTCTGCTGCTAGCATAGCACCTGGCACACAGTGTTTAGTAAATATTTTTTTGAGTAAGTAAATAAGCTCATTTCATTATAAGGATGGTGAGAGACTGATTTCTGCTGGCACTGAGGGAGAGGCTGGATTGCTTTGGGATGTATATAGACACACGTGTATACATGTGGTAGAGGAGCTGGTCTTGTATGTAGGAAACTGGCTCATTGAAGGCCTCTAGGAGGTGACAGATGCGTAGGCGCACACACACACCTTCCCCAGAATCTTTCCAAATCGGTAGCTGGGGTGTCTGAACTTTCATCATTAGAGAGTCATAGCTTTGGGTCACATATGGCTCCCTGTCAACATATCTTGAATCCATGTGCCCTGGATATCACATAAGTTATCATGTAAGTTGCAAAACTCAAAGATCCCCAGTATCTGATCTGTATTCTCAAGTTGTGCCCTGCCGCCCCCCTTGAGAATCTCAGCTGGACTCCTGCTTACTCTCTGTAGTTTGCATTAGAAAGTAGTTTGCTATTTGTCTTTTCAAATCCATAGCTATATATCCAATAAGCTTTTTCAAACTATATACACCATAATGTTTGCAAAAGATTTAAACACATCAATTTGTACAGATGTGAGTTCATAATAATACTAAAACTCCATGAGTCCATAATACTGCTAAAATTAAAAACAAAGACTTGATTAGTCACCATTAGAAGAACTAGTGAATTGACTCTGTGTTGAAAATAAGTAAATGAAGGGAGAGAATCAAGTATTTATTCTGCCTCTCCTATATAAACTATACCTTGGGTAACCAAAATTTAGATAAGGGAGAAGTTTGTCTTTATGGAAACAGTCCATCACACAAGTGAAGAAGAAATGATAGAATTAGAATATCACCCCCATGATAGAATTAGAATGCAATGTCTAATGAATTAACGAATTTAGACATTAGTACCAATGGCTGGGAACATCACAAAACCAAAGACGACCAGACGTTATATGCCTCCTGATGGAAGTATAAAATACCAACTGCAAGCAAGTCAGATCAAAGTTCTAGATCCAAAAACCTATTCACGAGAAACCTAGAGAACAGCAGAACACGTCAAACCAACGAAGTATTAAAAAAAAAAGACAACATTCATGAGACTACAGAAACTTGAACACTGACTGGATATATGATGATAATAAATAATTATTATCACTTTTTTTAGGTGAAATAATTCCATTGTGGTTATGTTAAAGGAAGAACTCATCTTTTAGAAATGTGTACTAAAATATTTACAGATGGAATAATATGATGTCTGGGATTTGTTTCAAAAATAATGCAGAGGGGTGTCGGGGGTGGTGGGTGGGCATATATATGAAACAAGATGGCCTTGTACTGATAATTGTAGAAGTTGAGTAATGGGCACATGGGAGTGCATTATATTGTTCTACTTTTGTATATACTTGAAATTTTCCAAAGAAAATGTTTTTCTTTTAAATTATTAACACCTTCCTGAATATTCTGACATTCTTGTCCTAAGGGACAGCTCTCCCTCCTCCATCCCTTGAAATTACTATCCTAGGGAGTCACCTGGAAATTGCAAATACCTCAGGAAAAGTAACTTCTTAGTTCGTTAACATCTCTTTATGAACTCATATAAAACGTTATTTCCTGGTCTGCCTTTACCCCTGAAAATACTGCGTGCCTGAGGGTAGAGGTACAAGAAAATTTTGGAGAGAAAAGGAAGGGCTGAGGGTGGGAAGAAGAAACAGAAGGACAAATTTTGCCTTCGTTAGAATTTTCCCAGGGTCTTCACTAGTTGGCATATCTTCTTTGTGAGGGTTTCACTAAGACAACTTTCACTGGAGGCATGAAAAAAACGTTTAAAGCCTGGGCTCTGAGGTTAAAATTTCACAAAGGGTCGCCTTTCACACTGTCAAAGGCTAATATCAATATTTTCAGGAGAAGAGGGCTGGCTCCCTTTCCATTGCTGGTGAGCCAATGATGAAACCGCTTGGGTGGGGCAAGGGCACATTTTTGCCTTAACCTGGGAACAGTCCAGACCTGTCCACAGGACTACATGGATGTGGAAACCAGGAGAGAGTAAGGAGTCACCTCCAGCACTCGAGAGTATAGCTTTTTATAGAAGATCTCTGGAAGAACACCAAGAAACTGGTTGCCTCTGGGGAGGGAAGCTGGGGCACTTGAGATTGGGTAGGAGGAGAAAAAAAGTCTGACTCTTTATTGTTACAGCCAGGTTATACTGTGGTTAGCGGCTTGAAACATGTGACGACATTTTGCAAACAGCCTTTTGTTGACATAAGCGACTGTACCTTCTATCTTGAAATTAGACAGAAGACAGCTGTCTGTTTGTCTGTGGGCCCCTTGGCTGGGCCAGCTGCTGGCACCACCCGCTCTTTGCATATTTTCTTGATTCTCCCTCTGCCTGCCCTCCCTACCACACTCCAGCCTCCCAGAATCTAATGAGGAGTAGTGGATGGCCACTACAACCGACAAGAACAGGATCCTAGTAGCTCTGGTGAACTTCTACAGGTGTGACATGGTATGCAGCAAAGCTCAACTTTTCCCACAGAAGGATGGCTCATAGCAGAGCCAAGTGAACACTCTTTGATGGCTCCTGTTGAAATATTCAGGTGAATTCTGCGGTCTATGATTTAGCACTTTTTTTAATAGAACATGAGATTATGAGTTACAACTATGAAAAAAAGTATCTGGCTGTGTTTATTCCTTGGTCTCAAATCAGCCTGCACACTCTGCCTGTCTCTGGAGTACTAAGTCCAGTTTTGGTGGAGTATTTTTGCGTTTTCCTCTTTGTTTATTGAGGTTATTATTTACATACATTAAAATTCACCAATGTTAAATATGCAGTTGGATAATTTTGTAATTGTATACAAGGTGTAACCACCATCACAATCAAGATTTAGAACGGTTACTCCGCCTTAGTAAATTTTTCCATCCCCCTTTGCCCGGGTTCAGTTTTGAGACTTGATTGAGTTCTACGGTTTTCTCTAACGTCGACTCTCTTCGTAATTTTAGGAAAGTCACTTTAGCTTTCTGGATGTGTTTCTGCTCTTGTAACATGAAGAATGTAGGAACAGATTTGTTTGTAGGGGCTCTTCCAATACTTCCAGAAAATGAGGGGGTGGGATGAGGGCGGGAATGTCAGCTTCCGTCCCCATTCTTTATCCAGCAAACGCATGTAGATCCTAGTGGGTAAAAGCCTGTAGTCGCATCAGACAGATTAGGTTTCCATCTTCTCTCTCTTGCTGGTGTGTAGCCTTTTCTAGGCATCAGGTTCCTCATATGCACTATCAGGCTTATTAAAACAAGACCTATTTGTGTACTGTTGTGAGGCTGAAGTGAGATGTGCCGGCACCCTCGAGTATTGGTTGGTATTTTTATTGTAGTATAATATAAAGTCACTGCATTCAACCATCTCTGCTACTACACGTGTACGCAGGCTGAGTCCCACAACCAAAAGAGAAGCACAAACCACGCCCATCGATCTACCCACACGGGCAGCCCCAGCCGGCCTGACAACGTTCCAGGACCCAGAGAACAAATGGGGACACGTGATGCGCTTCCAAAGAGCCCCGCAAGGGGGCGGAATCGGGACCAGGAAGTTCTAACGCCTGTCGTACAAGCGCGACGTAAAGCCGGTCTGCTTTATGGCAACCTGCCTCCGTCGTAAAGCGCCGTCGGCGAGCCCACGTGAGTGGGTTGACAAGACAGCTTCGTGTTGGCAAACGTGGCTCTTGCAGGTGCGCGAACTTGACGTTTTCGCTATGGGCAAACGCGGGAGCCGGAGCCAGAGCCAGCTGCTCAACAGCCTGACTAAAAAGCAGAAGAAGCATCTTCGGGATTTCGGCGAGGAGCATCCCTTCTATGACAAGTATGGAGGGGAGGGGCGTGGCGGGGGCCAGCGCTGCCGGCGTCTTTTCCCGGTGAGATCCGGCGCTTCCCCGGGGCTGGCCCGCCGGTCTCCTATGGGATGATGACAGGGCTGCTCCCGCCTCTTCCCACTCTTCCCCGGCGCCCACCGTGCTCGGGTCGGGCCTGGCGGGTGCCCGGCTGGGGAGGATTCTGGCGGCATCCCGCCTGGAGATGGGGTTCTTCTCGGGTCTGCCTGCCTGTTGTTGAGCCCGCGGCTTTATGCTAGACGACACACCCACTGTGTGGGGGCTGGTTTTTGTGTGGTCAGAGGTTTTCTAAGAGTGTTTTTGTTTTTAAAGAATTGATCACTGATCTGTCCAGTTACCTTGAGCAGACTGATGTGTCGTTGGTTATAAGTTCCTCTCTAAGTGTCCAGACTGTATGAACCCCGAGGGCTTTTATTTGCCAAATTTATCGATCTTTGGGATGAGAGCCAGTTGTGTGACTCTACTATTTGTCATATGGCCTTGTTAAACTTTTCATTTATCAGTTATTTGTTTGTCATATTCTTACAATCCCTGTCCAAATGCATATGTAGTTTTTACATGACTGTAGTTGTAATATGTCTGTAATGGTATATTCTGCCTTTTTCACTTAAAGTTTTATCATTAGAATTTTTCCTAATTGCTACGTACTTGTAGATGAAGTTTAACATTATCTATTTCTTCTCAGGGTTTCCAGACAGGAAGCAAAACCACAGATTTGTCAACTGGTAATGTTTTATACCTTCTTTATAATAGTTGGTTTTGGGTTGTTACTTTTAAGACTGTGTATAATAATGAAGTTTAGCTACATTTCCATTCTTTCTGATTTTAGATGTAATCCATTATTTTAGTAATATTGCTTGGTTTTGAATGCAGATGTCTGTTAAAATACCGTCATGATAGCTAATACAGTAACCAGAGTTTGAAACCGTCCTGAGGAATAAGCCTGTTAGAACCTGTTAAGGAGGTGTTCCAGAGGACTCTTGGTGAATCCTAACAGGGAGTATCTTGTTTGTTTAACATAAAAGAAGCCACAAATAGAGTGCAAAATGAACCAAGTTCCTATCTCATTACGACAAACTCAAAACAACGGCATTCCTTTGTTGTATTGTAATTTTTCTCTTGCCCCTTTAATCGTGCCAAATGGCTGACACGTGGGGTAGATAACATTATAACCTAAAGCTCTATGTTTTAGTCAGCTTTCTTCCCATGTGGAACATTAGCAGTTCAAAGAAGATGAAGAGCTTCTAGAATCATAGCTAGATTAGCTATTTTAAATAAATTTGATGCTGGGCTTGATTGAATAGATAGGATTGCATATTTGCAAAAAAGGTAATTTTTATTTAGGAAAGTCTGAACCTGTTACGCTGTTGGTCTGATGATGGTCATAGGGTAGCAACGAGAACAATATCATTTTTGTTTTTAAAATTTGCATTTTCCTTTTAGTCAGAGAGTTCAGATACTTCAGGTTCTGAAAGTGAAGCAGAGAGTGAACCAGAACAAGTTTCTGGGTACCACAAACTACTCGCCACATTAAAGAGTGTTTCTGAGGAAGATGAGGAGGAAGAAGAAGAGGAGGAAGACAGTGTTGTAGATGAGGCAGAAACAAACGATGAAGATGGCGATAGTGATGTCAGTGTGGAAGATGAGACAGCAGCAGAATCTACCAACATGCAGGAGAGTAAGTGTCTTTGGTGGATGTGTCATCTTTGCCAGGACTATGGACAGATTGCCCCACAGTACCCTGTGCTGTGTGAGTTGGCTGAAAGCACATGGATCCAAAGCAGAGGTTCTTAACCTTGTGTTCGGTGATGTCTTTGAGAAGCTGATGAAAGCACAGGACCCTCTTGCCAGAAAAATGCGGAAATAACATTTTTGTTTATCATTTCCAGGACTTCGTCAGTTCTAGTTAAACTTCCCCTGATTCAGAGGAAAGAGAACCTAGTTTTGTTTTTGTTACTTAGTTATGAGTCTCAATTTGTTAAAGAGATTACTGTTCCTCCCTTAGAGAGGCAAAATTTAATGGAAGAAAGATATAAAATATACAAAAAATTTTGAACAGCAGATTTGTATGGAACAGTGAGAATTTTTCTCTGTACTTTCAGGTGTCGCACACCATTCTTAGTATTTTAATTCATCAGTTTTACTAGGATAACACTTCATTGCCTCAGACTTAGGGTTTAGTTTTGTTTTGTTTCCTATCTTCCTTTCCTGTTTTGGACTTTTAAAAATGAAAAGTTTGGATTTTTTTTTTTAAGATTGGCACCTGAGCTAACATCTGTTGCCAATCTTCCTTTTTTTTCCTCCTTCTCCCCAAAGCCCCCCAGTACATAGTTGTATATTCTAGCTGTAGGTCCTTCTGGTTGTGTTATGGGGGATGCTGCCTCAGCATGGCTTGACGTGCAGTGCCATGTCCACACCCAGGATCCGAACCAGCAAAACCCTGGGCTGCCAAAGCAGAGCATGCAAACTTAACCACTCAGCCACAGGGCCAGCCCCTGGTTTTTAATTATAAACGTAATTTATATTTACTGTAAAAATTTAAGGGGGCAGTATAGTTAAACCGATATCTGCACCACCTTGAGATGAACACCATTAACGTTTTATATAACCTTCCAGAATACTTTTTTATGGATATATGTGTGTGAATAAGAGTATGTACATATATTTGTGTATATGTGTTTAATGGTCTCATACATTTCTGTAACTTTCTTTAATAATATACCATGGGCCTTTTTCCATGTGTGTAACTGTGGATTGACATTAACTTCTGAATTACATCGTATTCTGGTGTAAATGATACATGGTAGTGTAATCAGTACCCCACTGATAGGAAAGGATGTCATTTTTTCCAGTTATTTCTTACCATAATCAGTGCTGCTATGAATATCTTTACATGTACATCTTAGCATACTTTATCATCTTAGGAAAAGTCCCTGGGGGCCGGCCCCATGGTTAAGTTCGTGGACTCCACTTGGGTGGTCCAGGGTTTCACCGGTTCGGATCCTGGGTGTGGACATGGCACCACTCGTCAGGTCATGCTAAGGCAGTGTCCCACACAGCACAACCAGAGGCACTCACAACTAGGATCTACAACTATGTACTGAGTGGCTTTGGGGAGGAGAAGAAAAAAAAAAGAAAAAAGATTGGCAACTCTTAGCTCAGGTGCCAATCTGTTAAAAAAGAAAAGAAAAAGTTCCTAAAACTGAAATTGGTCAACAATCAGCCTTCATTTTGAAACTTATGTTTTCTACCTGAATTTGCTTAAAAGTAAATATTAGCAGTGAACATTAGTGTTGATATAGGCTAAGGAGTTAGTTTTATTTGTCAACAGAAGTATATTTATGCGTAAATAATTTAACAAAATGTTTGTCAAAATTGCAGGTATGGCCTTACCTGCTGACCCTGAGGGGAAAGATGGGGACGGGCCCCCTGGCACGTCACATGGATCCCCCGAGGAGTTTACGGATGCAAAACACGAGTCGCTCTTCAGCCTGGAAACCAATTTTCTCGAAGAGGAAAGTGGAGGCAGCTGTTCTCTGAAAGCGTCACCAGGTCAGAGCACAAGATGTGTTGCTTGAATTCACCTGGGGCTTACTACAGGGGCTGTAGGCTAATTCACAGGGACTCTCCTGTTATTGGAACGAGCAGCAATGGAAACAGATAGTTCAGCAGCTAGCTCTCGAGCTGGGAGAAAATACTTCTCCGAGGTATTTTTGTGTTTTTCAGTGGTTAGGCACCATTGGGAGTGGGGGCTGTTAGGAGAACAGCTTAAGAATGACAGCAGGAGAGGCCAGTTCCCCAGGCCTCACATTTCCAGAACTGGGGTCCGGGGGAGACTTCTGATTTTCTTCCCAGCAGGAAAGGAAGAGAAAGAGGAGAAAATACTTTGCACTTTCCTCTCTACCCTTCAATTCTTTTTGCTTATTGGAGCAATAATTTTCCAGATTTCTGAGACGCAGGAGTGGGCAATCTGATTGGTCGTTTTTACCAGGGAGCACCTCAGAAGCCGAAAAACTCCACCCTGTCTCCCCAGCCTCTCTCGGCCATGCCTCTGTCCAACCTGCAGTCGCTCGGACGAGGCCTGCCTGTGGTAGGCTTAGGCAGGTCTCTGCTGTCTCTCTCGGGTCCAGTTTCTCAGCCTCTGTCTGGGTGAGCAAGTCAGATTGGTCTCGTTCTCTGTCCTGCCTGCCCTTTTTGGTCCCAATGCCACTCTTCAAGCCAGCTCTACAATTAATGAGGCTGAAATTTTAATTTCCTCATTTGGCTTTTTGGTTCTGTTGGCTGTTATAAGGGAGAGGGAGAAGTAGCAGTTAGAATTTGGGCACAAACCCATTCTGAACCACCAAAATGTTAAAACTCTGGAGGAAACATTAGGAAGCTTGACTATCCAGAATTTCTCTAGTCATTTTGGCTGTACAGATATATTAGCAACTAGAATTCTTGTGTCCTGTTGCTCACTCTTCTCTTAGGTATATTTAGCACAAGGTGCTTTGCATTTGATGTTTTACCATTTGGATCCGTGAATGGGTCATTTAACTTTGCTTCCTAGTGAGTGGGCCTGGAAGAGAAGGTTGGGTGCCAGCTCAGAGCACTGAAGATAACCCTGAGTGCAGGGGCTACCGTTTGGATCATTTGTTCAACTCAGTTGAGTAGTGAGCATTTCTGTGTGTCCTGCAGTGCAAGATAAGTCAGACATGGAACCTGCCCTCAGGGATCTTCCAGGCCAGTAGATGACATAAGACATGCACGTGTCTGTGTTGGGGTTGGGGGGTGGGAGTGGAGTAGGGGACTGTCTATGGGGAACCAGGGATGGCCTCTTAGTGGAGCCAGTACTGTGCCTGACACAGTAGGCTCCTGGGAAATAGTTATTTATTGTAAGTCAGAGAGTAACGTTAAACTATTTGGATATACAAAAATGAGGTAAAGGAGAGGATAGAAATTTTTTTTTTTTAGCTTTTCAAGTGGGTATGAGGTGTTATCCTCTACATTTAATTTGCATTTCTCAAATAACTAGTGATGTTTAATAATTTTCCATATTCTTATTGTCGGCTTAGATATATCTTCTTTATTAAAGTACCCATTCAAGTATTTTACTCGTTTTTATTTGGGTTGTTTGTCTTTTTATTTTGATCTGTAGGAACTCTTCCTCTTTGTGTATTCTGAATATAAGCTATTTGTCAAATGTCTGTTTCACAAATATTTTCTCCCAGTATTTGGCTTGTCCTTTTGTTTCCTTAGCAGGTTCTTTTGATGACAGAGTGTTTAATTATGATGAAGCCTAGTTTCTCTTTTTTTTTCTTTTATGATTAGCCCTTTTAGTGTTCTCTCTAAATCTTTGCATACTCCAAGGTCACAGAAATACTCCCCTGTTTCTTCTAGAAGCTTCATAGATTTGGCTGTTAGCTTGAAATCTGTAATCCACCTTGGATTAAATTTTGTGAATGAAATGAAGTAGGAGGAAAGGCCATTTCTTTCCATATGTTTATCCAGTTGTTCAGCACCATCTATTGAAAAATATTTTTCTTTCCCACCACATTACTTTGATGATTTTATCAAAAATCATAACTGTATATTTATGGTTCTATTTCACCATTTAAAAAAATGTTCAGGGGCTGGCCTGGTGGCACAGTGGTTAAGTTTGCACATTCCGCTTCAGCGGCCCAGGAGTCACTGGTTCGGATCCCAGGTGTGGACATGGCACCACTTGGCAAGCCATGCTATGGCAGGCGTCCCACATATAAAATAGAGGAGGATGGGCACAGATGTTAGCTCAGGGCTAATCTTCCTCAAAAAAAAAAAAATGTTCAGTTGATTTGTCTATCCTTAGGGCAGTATCACACTGCTTACTAACAATAGCTTTGTGGGAAGTCTTGAAATCACATAGTTTTCTAGCTTTCTCTTCTGTAACATTTACCAGCTATTCTGCTTCCCTCATATTTGCATATTAATTATAGAATCAACTTGTAAATTTCTAAACTATGTGTATTTGTCTCTTTCTCCTTTCAGTTCTGTCATTTTTCGCTTAATGTAATTTAAAGTTATATTTTGGCGTACATCTCCATATAAGCTCTAGAATTAAGTTGTTGATATCTACAAAATACTTTAGTGGGATTCCAAGAATTTTTAATTAAAGGAAAGAAAGCCACAGAGGCAGAAGAATTTGAGGGTCGTGTAATTCAGAAATTATATTGGAGAGGTTGGTTGGACGTATATGCTGTGGTGCCCCAAATGTCAGACTGGGAAGTTTCTTCAAAGGTTTTTGAGCTGGGAAGTAATGTAGTTAGAGAAATGCTTTAGGAAGATGAACCTGTCAGAATCTTTTAAGCTCTAGACTGGGAGAGAGGATGGGGAAAGCATATGGGAGAAAGGATGAGTTAACCTCGTGAAGAGCAGCGTCTCATTCACACGGGAAGACCAAAAGGTGCCTGCCGTTTCCTCCAGGTGTTCTGACAGTTTTTATTTCTGACTTAGATCCGTTTCTACAACATGTGAACAAAGAACTGAAAGAAAAAGAAATTCAGGCTGTTGCCACAAATCCCAAAACTACCCACCAGCTAAAAGTAAGTGTTCTTGGTCATCCCAGTCACAAATGGAGAAAAGCTCTAAGTAAAGCAGTGCTCCTGGGTTTTAGCGGTCTCCCTGAATGCAGGGTACGCAGCAGTGGTAGATGGCTTGATAGGGGAACAGGACACAGGAAGGCTGCAAGAGCCTCCTGGGGCACAGGTGTGGCTAGAAAAGGCTCTGGGAAGCTGGAGTGTGGGAGCCAGAGAAGAGTGTACACCAGGTACGCCAGGGTTTAGACTACCATCTGCGAGGGGCTGTCCTGTGATTTAAGGCAAGTTAACCTACCTTTTTGATCTTCACTATTCTCATCTATTAGAGGGGGCAATAATGCCTACCTCAGAATGATGTAGTTTAGTTTACTGACTGATACATAGAAGTGTTCAGTAAAACAGTAGCTACTGTTGTTCATTTGTTTGAAATAACTGCGATGCATTCACAGCTAAATTACTCAGATATGGAGCAGTTTTTGCTGCTTTTTTTTTTTTTTACCTACTGATGCTGTTTGTGAGAGTTGGTCATCCTTTTTTAATTGGAATTTTTATTGAGATAATAACTATAAGTTGCAGTTGTAAGAAATAATACAAAGACATCCCTTGTGCCCTTTCCCACTTTCCCCCAGTGATGACGTCTTGCGAAACTACAGTACAGTATCACAGCCAGGAAGGTGACATTGGTAGAATCTACCTGTCTTACTCAGATTTCGCCTGTTTTGCTCCTACTCAGTTGTGTGTGTATGTTCAGTTCTATCCTGTTTTATCACGTGTGTAGGTTCCCCTGTCCACCCCCACAGTCAAGATAGAGAACATTTCCAGCACTGTAAAGATTCCTCCTGTTTCCTCTTGCCCTCTTAAAGCCACACCCACCTCCTTCCCCTCATTCCTAATCCTTGGTAATCACTAATCTGTTCTCTTTCTGTAATGTTGTCATTTCAAAACTGTTATTTAAAAAGAATCATACAGGGGCCAGCCCAGTGGTGTAGTGGTTAAGTTTGCACACTCCGCTTCAACAGCCCGGGGTTTGTGGGTTTGGATCCCGGGCGTGGACCTACACACTGTTTTTCAAGCCATGCTGTGGCGGCATCCCACATACAAAATAGAGGAAGATTGGCATATTGGCACAGATGTTAGCTCAGCAACAATCTTCCTCAAGCAAAAGGAGGAGGATTGGCAACAGATGTTAGCTTAGGGCCAATCTTCCTCACACACTAAAAAAAAGGATTCATACAGATTAGTTTTTTTTACTTAGCATAATTCCTTGGAGATTCATCCTAGTTCTTGGCCAGTGTCAGTAGTTCGTTCCTTTTTATTGCTGAGGCCATCCTTTTTTTTTGTTTTTTTGGCTGAAATTAGCAGTTTTATCATAGTGCAGAAATTCCCAAACTGGTATCCCGCAAAATATTATTCTTTAGGATTCTAATAGATATGTCTCAAAAAGAAAAAAAGTTCCACGTGCAAATAAATTTGGAACCCTTTAAGTTAAATCAAGTGAAACGCAGTTCTTAGCATAGGACTCATCAGAGCCTTTAGTATCTAATATGCATTGTGAATCTGCCTGAGGGGGATTAGGTGTTGTGGTGTTTACCAAAGTTATTTGACCACAGAGCCCATTTTTTTCTGGAATGAATTTTGACTTCCCAGAGTGTGTTCCACAGAACAGTTTGGGACACACTGATATGGTGAAGAGCTCAGATGTGAAGCCAGAAACCGTGGACTCTAGCCCTCAGCTGTCTTCTCTCCTGGGTAAAGTTTGTCTGAATCACATAAGCTCTCTGAACCTCAGCATTTCCTGAACTGTAAGAAGAGCATTATAGTATCTGCCTTGCAGGGTGGTTGTGAGGATTAAATGAGATGATCTGTGAATCATGAGAGGTCTTGGTAAGTTATAAGGTACTGTGTGAAAATAAGGTGTCATAATTCATTTCTAACTTAACTTTTGATCTCTCTCTCCCCTAGTGGCCCATCCTAGGCCAGCTTGTCTTTTCATCTAAGTTTCAGAAGTTGGAAACATTTAAACCCCCAAAGGACATTGACTTAAAGTCACTTCATCTCCACAAGCCTCTGGAATCTACCTGGACCAAGACCAACAGCCAGTTCCTCTCTGCTGCCCAGAAATTAAGTAGCCCCTTCACACCCCTCCAGAAAGAGCTCTTCTTAATTATGAATTCTTACCGGGACTTGTTCTACCCAGAAAGGACTGCCCTGAAGAATGGGGAGGAGATCCGCCACGTGTACTGCCTGCACGTCATAAATCACGTCCTCAAAGCCAATGCCCAGGTGCTTGGCAACAACAGCAGACGCCGAAGCCAGAAGCTTGGGGTGGGTGACGACGATGACTTCAGGGACCAGGGGCTAACCAGGCCCAAGGTGAGTGGCAGCAGGAGAGCCTTGCCCTCAGGAAGGAGGCTAGCTGCAAGGCACTGCCGAACAGGTGCCTGGCATTTAGCAGGTGCTCAGGTATTTTAATGATTGGAGTAATGAATGAGTCCAAGAGTGAGCAGGTTAGACTGCCAGCTAGTGTCAGAGCCGTGCCGCAGACAGCTCAGTGGGCTGCTGCTCACAGTGGGTCTAACTGGAAACTTGCGAGTAGCAGCTCCCTCCATGATAATTCTCCCTAAAGATAAGCCCTGAACTCACAAATTACACTCCATTATCAATCTCTCTGGTTGCCGGAGCTGGATGGGACCTTAATGAGCCTTTTCTCCAGTCTCTTCATATTACAGCTGTGCACAGAGACCCAGATTTGTAGAGGGCCTTAGCTAAAGAGAACCAGGGAAAGGGTGGCAGAGATGACACTGGAACAAGGATTCTCTTCATTAAGCCACATAAATATGTAAACTTTGGAAAACAAAAGTCCCTATTTTTCCGTTGTGTAGTTATTGCTACAAAGTGACGATGACATTGATTTGGGCTCATCAGCCTGAGCTCTGGGGCATCTGGGGCTTCCTAGAAAATGTCTTTTAATTCTGTTTGCACTTTTCATGCTGGCGTGGAGCTAGATCTTCTGTTGTCCATTCCGTCTCCCCCGTAGCCTGTCTCTCTCCGTACTGAGGAAGCCTCATCTTCTTAGGTTGTTCTCACTGAGCTTAATCGGATTCTAGGGTTTTCATACTGATGTGGCTTTTAGAGATTTCTCAGTCCAACCCCCGTTTGACAGCTGGGGAATCAGAAACCTAGACACTTACTAGTGTCACAGCTGGGGCAATAGCTCGGCCCTCTTCAGTCTCGGTCCGTCATCCCTGCCCTGTACCAAGCTGAATCACTGCACCCCTCGGCTAGGCTGATCCCCTTTCTGGGCGACTACCTCAGAGTCTTGATTATAAGATGATCTCTTTCCATTTAGAATCGCAAAAAAGAATAGGAGGCAGTTTACCTGTGAATCACATTTAGAATTGAGTGAATTGCATGATCTGACTGGAGTTATTTCCATTGTTGTATTGTTTTCAAAAAGGTAGTTAGAAATTAATCTTTTATTAGACGTCTTCTTGGTTTTTTTCTCAACAGTTGTAACTTTAAGCATTTTTGGAAATGTTTGGAAAACTGAGTCCTCTATTTCCTGTTAAAATATGATCTTATTTCAGAAATGCTTTATAATCATTTCTAAAAATTTACTAGGGAATGTACTGGAAAAGTAGTGATGCCTTAGTTGCTTTTCCTTACCAGCTTTATTTGTTCTCTACTTACTGCATCTAATTCATTTACTTATTCAGCATATATTTATTCCTTGGGTCTCATGGATAAAAATACTATAGTCAGTTCTGCAGGAGACAGAAATGTGTAATATTCCTTGCTGGGAAGAGCTTGTGTGTTTACGTCCTTGGGTTTTTGCTAGTAGACACCTCTCTTAAAGGCATTGACTTATCCTCAGAGGTATTTCCAAATTCTGCTTGAGAATTGCCTCCCATAGAGACGTGAGGTTGAAGTCCACAGGACCTGGTGCTGTGGATGTGAAAGGTGCTCAGCTTCTACTACTGAGCCAGGTCCTGTGCAAAGTGGGTGACGTAGACGTGGTCCCTGGTGGGGGACCGCTGCTGTACAGAGGGCTCGTTAGTGCCAGGTCCTCAGAGGCTCACATCGAGCTGCCGTTCCTTCCCTCTGCCCCACCAAATCTGCCCGTTGCTCCCTCCACAGGTGCTGATAGTGGTGCCGTTCCGGGAAGCTGCTCTGCGAGTGGTACAGCTCTTCATCAGCCTCCTTGAGGGTGACAGCAAGAAGAAGATAATTGTAAGCAACAAAAAGAGGTTTAAGGGAGAGTATGGCTCGGATCCTGAGGAGAGACCACCCAATCTGAAGAGGCCTGAGGATTATGAAGCTGTATTTGTCGGCAACATTGATGACCACTTCAGGATCGGTAATTCATCCTTGTCAAAACTGAGCCCCTGAGAGACCTGAGGGGTGAGGTTCACACAGCTGGAAGCCTGGAATTAGGCGTTCTCTCAGTGGGTCACTGACTCAGCCTCCTAACGGAACAAGGGTCTGCACTTGAGGCATCTTCTCTGCCAGAGCAGGGTCCTGCCTTGGCTAATGGGGGAACACTTGGCTGATGTGCAGAGTGTCTCTGAAGGCAGGTATAAGAGGCACATGCACGTTTTTGAGAGAACTGTCTCAGCACGCCCATAGCTGGTAGCATGTAGTCGAGAGGTTCTTGGGGGAGTCGGAAGAGACAGGGGCTGAGTGGGTCATTCTGAGGAGGCTGAATAAATAAACTATCTGTGTGTGATAGTGGACTTCCCTCCTGCCTGCCATGTAGAGTGCCTACCCCTGAATTATCTCCACTCAAGACTTAGCAGTTCCCACCCAGCTTTTCACGTTTTTGCTTGGCTCTCATTCAGCTTCCATATACTTGATTGGTTGTACATTGATAAAGTTCTTGGAAAATGTTTATTAGTCACATGTGCTCATTCACCAGACGTTTATTAAGCATCTACTATGTGCCAGGCACTATTTAAGAAGCTAGAGGTATAGAAATAAAAGTTATGACTCCTACTGTTAAGGAAGTCCAGCCTAATAGGGAAAGGGATAAGTCTTACGATCAGAAGATGCAGTGGGTGTTCTCAGAGCATTTAAAGCAAATCTCCTTATCCAAAATGGGCACAGGTGGTTAGGGAAGGCCTCCGTGGAGGTGCCATCTGTACTAAATTGAAACCTGAGTGGAATATAGCCAGTTACAAATGGAGGTGGTCAGAGTGGGGGAAAAGGTTTCAGACAGGAAACTGCACGTGCAGAGCCATCAGGGTGAATCAGCCAGGCACAGCCTAAGACTCACACAGACTTCAGCATGGCTGGAGTGTAAGGTGCAAGGGGACCAGAGCAATGTTTAGTTTTAAACATGTGCAGGTATCCAGCAGGCAGCTGATATATCAGTCTTGAGCTCAGGGAAGAGATGTGGGCAGGAAATATAAATTTTTGTGAAGGTGATGTTGAGGCCATGGTTAGTGAATAAATTTACCCAAAGCTTTATGTAGAGTGACAGGAGAACCTGCAGGTGCCTTTAGGGGTTTGTAGAATTGCTATTTGGATTCGGAAAGACAGATAAGGGCCAGGTCA
The DNA here is from genome assembly GCF_021613505.1 of Equus quagga. Taxonomy (NCBI): domain Eukaryota; kingdom Metazoa; phylum Chordata; class Mammalia; order Perissodactyla; family Equidae; genus Equus; species Equus quagga. Next base: position 25,664,453 of record NC_060279.1, on the reverse strand, counting down.
GTGATAGAAGCAGAACTAAGTATTGAAGTCGTGGAAGCCACCAGTGAGGAAAAGGACATTTCAGGGAGGGGGTGTTTAAAGTGCTGCTTAGCATTCATGACAAGAAACACTGAAGTGCCATTGAATTGGTACCCAAGAGCTGTTGGTGACCTTAACAAGAGTCATGTCAGTGGAGTCCTGAGAATCAGAGACCAGATTGTGGTGTATTGAGGGGTGAGTGGGAGATTTCAAAGTAGAGACAATTTTCTGGAGAAGTTTAACACTTAAGGAAAGGAAGAGTGAGAGCTGGAAGGGACCCTAGATGCAAGCGAGGGATGATGATTGTAATAAATAAAGCAGTTTGAGCATGGTTATATGCTAAGGGGAAAGATGTAGAAGGGACAAGGGGAGGTGAATGCTTTGAGAGGGTGGAAGCACATCGCTTGGTCATGACTAAGGAACTTGATGTGTACTTGGCTGTCTGTGTAGGAGTGGCAATACTTCAGAGGAGCATCCGACTCTATGCCCCCTTTTACTCCTCGGACATCCTCATTGCCTCCCCTCTGGGCTTGAGGACCATCATTGGCGGAGAAGGAGAGAAGAAGAGAGATTTTGACTTTTTGTCTTCCATTGAGCTTCTCATCGTTGATCAAGCCGACATTTATCTGATGCAGAACTGGGAGCATGTCTTGGTAATGCTGGTCATTCACATGTAGAGGGACAACGTTCACGTTTAGAAAGATAAGCTCAGCAGTTTGAGTCTTAAAGGGTTATTTAAGTCCAGATTAAAACTCAGTTAGTTTGGAAATAGGGAAATAGTCCACATTTTCCAATTTGAAAATGGAATGTTATGTTCCCTTTTGTACCCACAGATTGGTCAGTTAACTATCCAAAGAGATAAAAATTCTCATCAGTATTTTCAGATCTCCAGAAAAGATTTTTTCCCGTTAAAGGTCATTTCTGGGGGCTAGCCCCAGTGGCCTAGTGGTTAAGTTCAGCTCGCTGTGCTTTGACAGCCCAGGTTTGGTTCCCAGTCGTGGACCTACACCGCTCTGTTAGCAGCCATGCTGTGCTGGCAGCCCACATACTAAAAGATAGAGGAAGGCTGGCATGGATGTTAGCTCAGGGCGACTCTTCCTCAGCCAGAAAAAAAAGTCTCTTCTGCTAATAGACCACTTTAGCGTGGTGAGTTGGTTGGTTGGTTGAAAATTCTCCTCATCAGGAACGTCTTTACCTGAAATAATTCCTCCTGCCATTTATGTTCATTCTCTTGTTTGATCTTCAGTGGAGATGGGAAAACATTGCTCATGATTTCTTAGTGTGTTTTGTAGAGAAATGTAGGCTATCTTTATCCCCGTACTTAATTTGTGCTGTAATTTTTTTCTCCCTCTCCACATACTCTGCACTGTTGTCAGTTTTAGGATTGAAAAACTGTCCTTTGGAACAATCTTTATCACAGAACATTAGGTTTGTTTTTTAAAGGTATAGAGAATTTACTTCGCCTGCAACCCCAGGGCTTGCAGGAAGTTTGGGACAAATAAAGGGGAGTACTTATTTATAAAGCAGGGAATAAATTTATAGTATTCATTACCTTTCAATGTATGTTACAAGATAAGAATACAATTAAAATAGAAAAGATGTGTCGATGCTTGAGTCCTAGTCTTTAATTTGAGGAAAAGGCCCCTGTAGTGGCTCTGAGAATCTTCTCATGTTTTTGGTTTTTTTTTTTGAAAGATTTTATTTTTTTCCTTTTTCTCCCCAAAGCTCCCCGGTACATAGTTGTATATTCTTCGTTGTGAGTCCTAGTTGTGGCATGTGGGACGCTGCCTCAGCGTGGTTTGATGAGTAGTGCCATGTCCATGCCCAGGATTCGAACCAACGAAACACTGGTCCGCCTGCAGCGGAGCGCGCAAACTTAACCACTCAGCCACGGGGCCAGCCCCAAATCTTCTCATGTTTTGAGAACCAAGTCACTGATGGACAACAGCTCTGTTTTCCATGTCATTTCTCTTCTTGTTCAAGTCTAGGACTAAGGAACCCATAGAGTGACCAGGGTGGCATTGCAGGAGTTCCTTTAAAAGGACTGTTCCTATAGGTACCACTTCGATCCTTTTTGCCAGGTCCAAGAGGTGGCCAGTTTCAGCTTATTTTCTTGCCTCGGGGGGTGTTCACTTGACTGGGCAAGTCAGTCACCCATCCAGGCCTTGATTTTCTTATTGTAATTTGGGAGATGATAGTACGTACTCCATGGGGTTAAATAAGATGATAGGCTTGTAGAATACCTAGCAGTGCTCAACAGGCGAAGGCTCAATAAATATGAATGGTACTGTTACTTCTGCTCAAAGCATTTGATGAACCACATGAACCTCCTGCCCTTGGACTCACACGGGGTGGACTTTTCTCGAGTGCGCATGTGGAGCCTCAATAATTGGTCCAAGTACTATCGTCAGACACTGCTGTTTGGGGCCCTGCAGGATGCCCAGATAAACTCCGTGTTCAACAAGTACTGCGTCAATCTGCAAGGCCAGGTGGGTTCTCTCCTATTTCCCTGGATCTTTATGAAGTGTTATGTATTGTTTGGGTCATGAGGTAGAAGGAGAGGATAGCATTTGGTCTACAGTGGGGATGGCTCACCTCCTCACGCTCCCATTGATTCCTGGCAGGTGGCTGTGAGGAATGTCCCGGTGACAGGCTCCATCAGTCACGTCCTGGTGCAGCTCCCACATGTCTTCCAGAGGATGGAAGCTGAAAACCTTGCTTCGGTGATTGATGCCAGGTAGCCATCCCTCCCCAGTCCCGTTGGAACCCTGGCGGCCAAAGAGAGGGATTTGAGTCTAGCATACAAATTTAGAATTGGATTCCATGTTGGGTGTATTAATTACAATTTATCAAATGAGATGAGATAATTGAACCTAGTCATGCCGTTGACAGAGGAGGAAACTGAAGCCCACAGAGAAATGGTGCCATGTCCTAGTTCTCATAGCTAGTTAGTGGCAGGGTTAGTATTGTAAATCATGGGTCCTTCCTCCAGACTGTAGCATTTTTAAATTACATTACACTGCTTAATGCTGCAAAGTGTCCCATGACAACAACTTAATTGTAAGCCCTTCAGTGCAAGAACTATTTTTCTAATTCTCCATATGTTTTTCCCCTGTCTCTTTATTGTGTTTAGTCAGGGAGCCATGGTAGCAGAATGGTGCTTAGCATGTGGTAGGTGTTCAGCAGTTTGTTGACTGACTGAATGAATGATGTGGTTATATACTCCTTAGAATAATTCTGTGGGATATACTAGCATTACGTCTATCCTTTATGATGAATAGTGGTAGTACTTATTTTTTAATGTGCTTATCATGTTTTATCCTTATGTAATCTCTTTGTGGTGAGGTAAGCCATATTGGCCTCCTTGGGGAGGTGGAGGGAGATTGTGACTTGCCCAGGGTCATGCAGTTAGTAGTGACGCTACAGGCTCAACTCTAGACCACTGACTTTGCCCTTTGCCTTTCCAAACCAGGTTTAACTTTTTTGTAAACAAGATTTTGCCTCAGTATCGTGACGCAGTCATGTCTCACACGCTCATCTATGTCCCCTCCTACTTTGACTTTGTGCGTCTCCGAAATTACTTCAAGAAGGAGGAACTGAACTTCACCCACATCTGCGAGTACACCCAGAAGTCTGGTGTCTCCAGGGCCAGACACTTTTTCCTTCAAGGAGAGAAGCAGTTTCTGCTCTTCACGGAGCGCTTCCATTTCTACAAAAGGTAAAGTAGTGCCATATTTCAAGTGTCCTGTCTGGAGGGGAAAATGCAGTGCAGATCATGGCCTGCATCCGAGTGCATGGTGGGCTTTGCAGTGTTATAAGGTCCTCCCTCACTCTGCCTCTTGGACAGAAGCCAGAGAATTTGGGGGCTGGACAGACTGTGGTTGGTTGGCTGGTTGGTTGGTTGGTTGGCTGGTTGCCTCCCTTTAGGCATTGTTGGAAAAGGTTGAGGAAACAAATGAGTGACTACAGTATAACCTGTATATAGACCTGGAGTGGGTCCATCTTGGGACTCAGTTTTAGCTGTGGTTGTACACCTCAAGACAGACATTCCAGAGTGGAACAACTCTCGACAGGGACAGTAGGAGTGAGTACAGCGAGGGGAGGGACCTGTCGTGGAAGCACAGACAGCATATCGGGGGCTGTGTGGTCCGCAGAGATGGAGGCTGAGTGCAGCGTCAGTCTTCAGAAAGCTCTGGTGTGTCCTGAGAAGGTGAGCACGTACTTCCTTCCTCACCAAGAAGAGCCAGGACTCAGGGGCCCCTTGGTGTTTGCAGGAGGCAAAAGGTGAGGGGCTTAGAGTGGAATATTTGAGGGTTTCAGCATCTGCTTAGCTTCCCCACCTTGTGACTTTGACAAAATAAGTTGGATTGGCTTTTTTTAGAAATCTGTTAGTAATATTGAGGCCTCTGTTATCTGGGATACTTGGAGCCCTTTGTGCCCCCAGAGCTCAGGTATTTTATTATTTTGCTATTTCTGCTACCAAATGAAAAAGCCCTTTTTAAACCCGTACGTAAGGAGAGATGGAAATTGCATCCTATTGCCTCTTCCTGATTCACAATAAGGTCCAGTGAATCTAAGTTCTGACTTGACTGTTTTATTAACTCTCCATCACATATACTAATGAGGGGCACATTTCCCAGAGACTTCCTAACACAGAGCCAGAAATCTCCCCGGCTTTGGAGCATATTACATGATGCGCCTGGCGTTGCATTGCCTTGTAGTTTACGCTGACGTTAGGATGGTGCTCCCCAGACATGTTCTTGTTACCAGACGAGGAGGGAGGAATCAGCAGCCTGCCCGGGCACAGCGGGCTGGCGGGACGTGACCTCTGAGTGTTCTGCTGACTAGGTGTTCCGTGGGCCGAGAGTTGAGATGTGACCACATTAGTGTTTCCTCTGCTCCATTCTCAGCTACCCAGATAAGGCTCTTTGGCCAAAGACTGTTAATGAATGCCTGCTGGTTGGCATCATTATTTGCTTTGTTCCAGTAAGTCGTTGTTTTTATTCATGTTGGAAAGCGGTATTTGGGGGGAGTTTGTACTCAGCAGATCTTAGGAGCTCTTAGTTTTCTATCAACTTGACAAATGAAAGCCAGCCCTTTAAGTGAAGTGGGTGGGTTGGAAACCTTCCGAGTGTGACTGTCTATATCAAGTGTGCATTAGCTGGGACGAGGACCGCTCGCAGATAGCAGCTTTCCAAGGAGAAGGCATGATGTCAAAGGAGCCCTTTCTCTTAAGTCAGCAGGACAGTCCCCTGCCTTACGCCATCCATTTGTTTGCCAAACCGTTTTTGCCCCCAAAGTCACTCTAAAGGCAAACCTAGCATGTACCATTTGCCTCATACCCTGGGCCAGGTTAATGGGTATTTCCTGTGTGGAAGATGAATGGCAATAATGTGCTTCAGAGTTCGGTAACTGCTAATTATCTCAAGGTTTCCAACTATAGAATTTTTTGCCTGAGAGATCACCAAGGTGACGACGGGTGTTTTTATCTGCACTGCCTTTGCGATTTGATTTTTTAATTTGACCTTGGGGAAAGTACATGTATTTTAAAATTTAGTCTCCAACTCTGAAATTCTGTATTTATTCCCTGTGGAAATGGGCAGTGTTAGAAATACTATAATTCTTCTGTGGCCTAGCAAAAAATTTTCAGCCTGAAGATTTGTTTTCATTGGGGGAGATGAAACCAGTAGAGTCTTAGAATGGGAAGGGTGTCTGGTCAAGGTGGCCCTCCTGAGGAGAGGCTGGGTCACAGCTCTTTCCCTGAGCGTTGTCAGGGGGTTACCACGGGGTGGATTCTCAGCCAGGCGCAAGTCAGAAACTCTGGAGGTGAGATTTAGGGAGTTGGGAGAGGCTGCTGGGGTGTTTCTGAGTGCCTCCCGCCCCTGTGGAAGAATCCCAGCCTAGAAGCAGTAGACCTGGTCTTACAGACTGCACGGAGGAGCCTGCCTTTCAACTCAGTTGTGGGTGCCTCTAACAGATGGCAGTAAGATAAATATCTAGAATGTCCTTAGTTTTAGGTCCTGTCAGGGTTGGGGGGGGGGGGGCCTGCAGACCCAAAGCATATAAAAGAGAGGAGGAGGGCAGGGGAGAGGATGCTGAAGATAATGGGGAATCGGCCCTAACCACCCCTCTGAAGAGGCCCTGGTCACAGTCTCTGTTTCCAGGACTGGCCTAGTCTCATTGTGGGTGATTGGGACTGAGAGATTTCCTTGTTTTTTAAATATCACACTTGCTGGAGTTGGTTTTGTTGTTTTGTTTTATAAATACTCCAAGAGTGTTACACAATTATTGTAGAGAACTTGGAAAACCTGGGTTAAAAAAACAAAGAAAATGGAATCACCTATAATCTCACTGCCCTGATATAGATACACATTTAGGTGTATTTTTTCCTGTCTTTTGTAAAAAATATGTACACGTGTGTATGCACACCCACAGACTCACACAGACATTTTCTTAAAAAAAAATCAAAATTGGGATCACACTATACACGCTGGGATTTTTTTCTTTTACCTTAAATGTTTTATGTGCTCATTGAAAAAAATTTTTAAATATGTTAACATTTTGGTATATGTATTTGTATATCATGGATGTATTTTTGAGTTTATATATATATAACTCTATTACATCCTCCCTCCCCCCAACTTTTTATTTGGAAAGAGTTCATTTCAAAAGAAATTGTGAGACTGTACCAGCGAACATCTCTAACACCTTGCCCTTAGACGTCACCAGCTGTTCGCGCTCTGCCTCATTTGCACACACCCACATTCTGTCTCTCGTTTGCTCTCTCTACTCACATCTCTTGTTTTTTCTTCCTGACCCATTTGAAAGTAAATTTCAGGAGGCTTCATGACACTTAAGCCCTAAAGTTTTCAGCATGTAGTTCCTAAAAGCAAGAACATTCTTTATCTAACCATAACGCCATTATCATACCACTTGATGTTACTACAATATCATCCGAAGATGTAGTCTGTATTCAAATTTTCCTAGTTGTCCCCAAAATGACCGTTATGGCTGTCTCTCCCCCAATCCAGGATTCAGTTAAGCATCATATATTGCACTTGGTTAACATGTTTCTTTAGTCTGTCTTAGTAGTTCTCGAGCAGGGGCAGTGTTGCTCCCCAAGGTATCTACAGACGTTTTTGGTTGTCACAACTGGAACGTTATTCTAGTGGTTCTAGTGGGTCAAGGCCAGGATGCTGCTGAATATCCCACAGTGCACAGGACAGTCCCCACGACAAAGAAGTGTCTGGCTTGAAATGTCAGTAGTGCCGAGGTTAAGAAACCCTGATCAAGAATAATTCCCTTGCTTTTTTTCTTTTTCATGACATTGGCAGTTTTTGAAGAGTCCAGTCCAGTTGTCTATAGAATGTCCTGCTGTCTGGATTTGTCTGGTTGCTTTATTATAATTAGATCATTGGTTCCCAAACCTTGCCATGCATTAGAATCCCCTCAGGGAGCTTTTAAAAATCTGAATGCCCAGGGTGTACCCCAATACCAGTTTAAATCATGGTGTCTGGGGATGGGGATCACGTGTAGGTATTTCAAAAAACAAACAGGTGATTTGAATATGCGGCAAAGTTTGGGGACCACTGATTCAGATTAAACACCTTTTGGTAAGAATCCTTGATAGGGGATACTGTGTACTTCCGACTGCATCTCATCAAGAGGCACATAGTGTCAGTTTATTCCATTTTTGGTGACACTAAATGTGATCACTCGCTCACGGTGGGTCTGCTAAATCTCTCCATTGTAAAGATACCCTTTCTTTGTAATTAATAAGTAGTCTATGAGCTGTGTGTTGCATCCTTTTTAATGGTTACGTAGTATTACATTGTATGGATATATAATTAACCCAATTTCCTGTTAATGGGCACATAGATTCTTTTGTATTTTCTGCTATTATATATAATAATGCCAAGAACATCCATATGGGTAGTTGATGGCGTGGTTGCCTAGTTATTTTCTTAGGATAAATTTGGAACGGAAAACTTGTTAGCTCAAAGGCTATACAAAATTAAAAATTTGCTATACGTTGCAGTTGATTTGCTGCCTCCCGTCTTCCTCATATCTCCCCCCCCCCAACCAAATACACACACACAGAATGATTTATACTCTGTTGGCCTATTTCTGCAAAATCCCACTTGTTGCCAGTGACTTGATAGTCAAAATGGTATCTCATTACTTGAATGTCCTTTTCGTGCTTTTCTTTGTGTTTTGCCATCGTCAGTTGAATGTAGAGCTGAGGTCAGTGGTACCTGAGTCGAGGCACAGCTCTTCTGCTGTTCGGCCGCTAGTGAGGAGGTTGTGAATCTAGTCAGGTTTCAGTTGTTACTATAGTTGCCTTCCGTGCACCACAGACTTCCGATTCCTCCAGCAGACAGTGGGCTTAGCATGAGGCCCGAGGTGCTGGAGGGGCATTTCTCAGTGTCCCGATCTCCTCTCAGCCCTCACCAAGCCCTGTACCCCTGTGCCACAGGAGGGTCCCTCCCTGCTCCAACCCCTCCCCCAGCAGCGGGCTGTTCCTGCTTGTGACTCGCTGCGAGGGCTTCGACTCCTGGGCCAGCTCGGTTGTAGGCAGGCCCTGTTCATCCTGGGCTGTGGAGATGGGGCCTCCTCAGGGTTCCTGCTCCACCCACCCCGTGGTAGCCAAACTCTGCCTGCTGTCTGTAAGGGGTCTTGGTGAGAAAGAAATCCTGCCTTCCCTGGTGGTGCCAGACCTCTGCTTATGTGAATGCAGGACCTCAGGCTGAGTGGCCTTCGTGCGCTTTCCCCAGGGACAGACTGCCGTGGCTTTGTCTGGGATTGAAGTCCTCTGGTGAGGAGCGATGGGCTGGGGGGTTTACTGCCCCTCCCTTAGGGGCAGACAACTTTTACTTCGCCTGCCCTCCCCCGCCAGCAGCTGACCTTTGCTGGGACGTGGGGCTGGGAGGGGGCTCCTGCCCACCTCCCATGGGCTTCAGGTTGCCTCTCCGTAGGAGGTACGGGTCTGGGAAGTGAGCGGGGTTTCGTGTCTGCACACCAGTGAGGCCTCTCTCAGGCCTTTCGCCTTGCCCCCATCATTCTCCAGGGCTCCCAGGGGAGGCCTGTGGAAAGAGCTCCTGAGTGAATGTGAACTCAAGGAGCGTCTGGAATCCCAGGGATTCTGAACTCTCACACAAGCCCACACCTGCTCTTTAAGAATTTGTTAAGAGTGTAGCTGTTTTCTTCCTACCTGCTTTCTTGGCAGCTGCCCTCTTCCTCCTGTGCTCTGCCAAAGCTGAAAAGGAGTTCGTGTTCCCTGTCTCTCTTGAGACGGGCTTGTCTCTCTTTGGAATTCAGTCAGTGGTGGCCTGAGCTGGCTCATACTGGCTCTTGAAATCTGGTTGCATGTCTCTTCCCAGCTCTCCAGTTCAGCAACAAGACATCGGCAGCCTGAAATTGGCCATAGTGGGAGTATTTACTCTAGAGAAATTGGCAAATGCTTCCAATCAGCACCCTCCCTTCCCCACTGAGAGCCAGTTATTAAACACACCAGCGTGTCATTGAATCAGTTCCTCTGGTTGCTTCATGTCATGGGCTCACTAGGCTCAAGAAAAGGAATGCTTTTGTAGATTATCAGGCTTTTTCTTGTTAGCATGGGAGCAGTATTCTCTTGACTTCTCTACATAATAAGCAGAAGTAGAACTCAATGTTTGTTTTTGTTTGTTTTGATAATTAGGTAAAAGTTTATTCAAGTTCATTAGTCCTTAGAATTTCTGCCTTATGGAAAAGTGATGTTGAAAAATGAACCAAGTCGTGGATTGTCATTTCAGTTTGGAAGAGGAGGGTCTCCACAGAGATCAGGATGAGCCATCGTATAAAAAGGCGAGGAAAGCTCGTCCTCTGTAAATAAAATTCCCGTGGGAGTGTAACGTCAGAAATGTATGAGAGAGTCTAACAGGGCAAGTCAGAACCTTGTCAACATATAACATCTTGGGTTGTGGGGCCTCAGGGGGAACGATTGACCTTGACCCCAACCATACGGTGAGTCCCTAGGGTCTACACCCCCCACCACACGATGCAGCGCTGTGCAGCAGGGAGAGAAGTGTGTGAGCTGTTGAAACTAATTGCTTTCCCATGATGCCTTATGGGTCCTCAGGCAGTTTGTAAATGGATGAACTTGGGACATCTGCCATGGAGTTAACGTGTCTGCAGAGTGACAAGAAAAGACTAATGGGACCGCATTTACAGTTTCTGCAGTTTATTTTATGTACTGGGTCTGACCTCGTCTCCATTACAAAACGTTGTTTTGCCTATCCTTTGATAAGGATAATGTTAAATTCGCAAGTGCCTACTTTTTGTTTTCTGTGTCAGATTTTTAATCCTAGTCTGCTATTTTTCCCCACCCTACCACAGTCTACCCAGAGGAGGCTCAAGAAATGCAAATTTCTTTTATCCTATCTTAAGGCAAACACTAGGAATTCAAATATGTTGTCACAAAAATAAGCCTTTTCAGCTCAAATTAGAATAACCTTTGGTCTGTCTGTTGGTGGTGCCCTTATCCTCCTCCTTGGGCGTGAAGCGGCAAGAGTGAGCTACACCCCTGTAAAACTCTTAGGTAGCTTTTCCATAAATTTCCTCAGGTGACATGGCCTCTCTTTCCCCTTCTAACAGGTATACGATAAAAGGCATCAGGAACCTGATTTTCTATGAGCTGCCGACATATCCCCACTTCTACAGTGAGGTCTGTAACATGCTGAGAGCCGCCAGCAGGGGCGAGGAAGCCGCCTGGACCTGCACGGTCCTCTACTCCAAGTACGATGCCCAGAGGTTGGCTGCCGTGGTCGGCGTGGAGCGGGCTGCACAGATGCTGCAGTCCAAGAAGAACGTCCACCTCTTCATTACTGGAGAAAGATGAGAATTTTTTGGACCCGAAATGGTACTTGGCGTGATACATAATGCTTGATTCTGTGCCAGTTGGCCCCAATTCTGATCACTTCTACAAGAGGAGGACTGGCACAGGAAGGAGCGCCAGGCAGCCGCGTAGCAGAGACTTCTGTCTTTTCAGGTCATACATCCCTGAAAAGTTCAATGTAAACCAAATTTTGGTAAATCACACCTTTCAGAGGTTAGGAGGGAGCGAATGGGACTCTGAGAAGTTGATAGAAGGAAATTTCTACTGGGAAATCTTTTTGTAAGCCATAAATTCTTCTATTGAGATTCCCATCTAATTTATTATACTTGGCAAATTCTTTCAGATTTGCCCACTTCTGTTTGATACTTTCTTCAAGTAAGGCATACATGTCGTTGCTTGTGAGAACTGCTTATGAGACATTGGAGTACTTCTTGCTGCTGAATATCATCTTAATTTTGGATTGCACAGGTTTTAGAAAACTTTTTCCTCAAATTTTTTTTAAACCTGAAATATTCTATTTTAATTCAACCTGGAGAGTGTATTTATTCACTGATCTTTTTTTAACCCATAATAGTAAATGTTTTAGTTAAAATATACACTTAAAAATCATGTTATATGAAATAACTAATTTCTGCAGTCTCAAGAGTTTTGTGAAACTCCTGATTTTGAAATATCCATCTTAGTATCACTCTCTTCATCATTACTATAGTCACTTTTTTTTTTTTTTAAGATTTTATTTTTTCCTTTTTCTCCCCAAAGCCCCCCGGTACATAGTTGTGTATTCCTTGTTGTGGGTCCTTCTAGTTGTGGCATGTGGGACGCTGCCTCAGCGTGGTCTGATGAGCAGTGCCATGTCCACGCCCAGGATTCGAACCAACGAAACACTGGGCCGCCTGCAGCGGAGCGCGCGAACTTAACCACTCGGCCACGGGGCCAGCCCCTATAGTCACTTTTTAAGTCATGTAACAGATAAAAATGAAAAAGAAGTTGTACTTTTTAAAACATTTTTATTTTGAGATATTCTCAGACAAAAAAATTACAAGTGTAGAACCTGAACCATTTGAGAGGAAGTTGCGAATTTGACGGGCCAGTCTCTCCTAAAATTCACTCCTGAATTTAGTGTGTATTTCCTATAAACAAGGATATTTTTCTGTGTAATCACAAAACAACCATCAACCATCACATCAGGAAACTAATACTTTATTGCTTTCTAAACCTTGGACCACATTCAGGTTTTGCCAGATGTCTCAGTAATGTCCTTTATAGCAAGAGGATGCAGTTCAGAATTACATATTGCCTTTAGTTGTAGTGTCCTTTATTCTGGAATAGTACCTCAGCTTTTCATCGGCTTTCTTAACCTGACACCTCCGAAGATAACAGGCCAGTTATTTTGGATGATGTTTCCTTGTGATTAATTTTAGTTGATGGGTCTTTGGCAGGAACGGAGCAGCACAGAAACGATGCTGTGTCCTCCTCCCTGCACCTCATCAGGGGGCACACGATTTCCACATGTCCCATCACTGATGACGCTGACTGACCACTTGTTTAAGGTGGTGTTTGTTAGACCTTTCCAGTATAGAGTTACTCTTTCTCTTTATTTATTAATTTTTTTTTTTTCCTTTTTCTCCCCAAAGCCCCCCGGTACATAGTTGTATATTCTTCGTTGTGGGTCCTTCTAGTTGTGGCATGTGGGATGCCGCCTCAGCGTGGTTTGATGAGCAGTGCCATGTCCGCGCCCAGGATTCGAACCAATAAAACACTGGGCCGCCTGCAGTGGAGCACGCGAACTTAACCCCTCGGCCATGGGGCCAGCCTCTCTTTCTCTTTATTTATTAATTTCTATCAGTATGAACCCAAAGTTTTGTCTTTTATTCAGTGAGTTCTAATCTGTTACTATCATGATTTCTTTAGATGTGTAAATGGTCTCAGATAGGGCCAGTGGGAGCACCTTCAGGCTGGCTTCTGTGTCTTTTTGACATGTCCCCCTTATACTCGGGCATTTCTTTATTTTCTGACACAGTGAGACATTCCAAGTTCGTCTTGTTTTTTTCTCTCCTTCAGCCCTGCTTTCTTGAGTGGAAAATTATTTTCAAGCTAAGATTTGAGTGCTCGTATGCTCATACTTTTGTGGAGCCACTGGTCCCAGGCCATCTCAGTGGTCAGAACTTGGGAATATTTGCTTGTGTGTACACGTATACACACACATATGTGCACACAACTTGTAAATTTATCTCTGTATCCATATATTGAACACCATGAATTCACACCATAGCTCTGATTCCAGTCTGACACCACAGAGTTCCTTCTAGTTTTCTTCCTTTCTGTATTTGTAACTTTCTTCTCAGATAGTGAGACATGTTGCTCCCATTATCCTCAATGGATTACCCAGTAATTGGTAGAGATTTTCTTCTACTTGGACACACTTGAAATTGTTTATCAAAAAAAAAAAAGTGAAATCACTTTTGGAGTAGTCTTCCTAATAAATATTTAAATAGGATTTTTATTTCTCTCTTTCCTTAGCATGGAAAGTAGAACTGTTCATTCCATATATAGATGGGTTCCTAAAGTTCTGAAAATTTAGGTGCCAGTCATAAGCTGGTCAAACTTTTGATTTCCATAGAGTGCCTGTGGTTACTGCGTATTTGTGCTGCTGTTTACCATAGCACCTGTGTACTATGAGAAAGAAATGAGTTTATTTGCCTAGTTCAGAGAAACGAGGAAGAAGGAACCCTGATTACCCCCATTTTCTATTTCCATATTCTTTTCCCTGTGAATTGTAGCTAATCTCATGGCTTTCATTATCACTATTCACAAGACTCCCAAATCTCCAGCTTCTCTGAATCTCCACTTGCGTGTGAGCCTGGATTTCAAGTCCACGATGTAGCCCCAGGAATAGGCATTTTCTTAAGCATCCCTAGTGATTTTAAGCTGGCTTGCAGCCAGCTGACTGCTGCTTGCCTGCAGAGAATGCTGAGCGGTTCAAGTATGAACAAAGGAGTGTTACTTTTGTTCCTGGCTCGGCCCCTGGGGAAGAAGGTACGCTTCCGCAGTTGGCCCAGGCTCCTGACTTGATCACGAAGAATTGAATCTCTTTGGAGACATGAGAATGGTTTCATTAAAAGGATGCCTTAACATCAGGTCTCTTACACACACAAAATAAGGGAAGGCAGCAAGTCTCCCAGACTACGGGTAATAATGCCTGAGCAGGAATCACACACCATCTTGTTTCTTAGCAAGGCTCATTTGCAGCAGGCCAGTAGAGTGAAAGCAAAGGAATACACTCAACCGTGGAGGAGGTGGAATTATAAGGTAGGAAAAGGAATTTATCCAGAAAGTAAGACTTTGAAACTTTTTTTTCCCTTCCGCATAGCAGTAACAACTAGCTTAGCACTTTTCTCTTTGAGGGGAAAAAAGCTTTGAATGATGAATGCTCCCTACAGCTGGCTGCACCATGTGCAGTATTCAAAACACAAGAACCAGCTAATCATAGAGAACCAGCAGCAGCTAAACAGCCCTCTGCTGGCTTCCAAAGGGCTTGTAATTGAGTGCAGATGGCCCCGGCAGGATGGGGAGTGTGTCCCTGCTGACTGCTCACACCCCATAGGGCCAAGGGGGGCTCGTGAAGGCGCTCAGCCCTGATTGTGCCCTCACGGGGGCAAGGAGCCAGGCTGCTGAGGGAGGAGGGGCCAGGCAGGCGGTGCTGGAGCCTGCTGGCCACCACCTGCCCAGCCTTCCCCAGGCCACAAGAACAGATCTTCAGGCTGCAGAGTTTAGGTTTGACGTGTCTGGGGTCTCAAGATTACAGAAGGCCTGGGGTGAGGGAACAGGATTTGGAAGTTCTTTATAATCATCTGAAGAGCCTCATTGTGCAACCTGCAGGTGGCTGTGAGGTGCCAGAAGCTTCGTGGAAGAGAAATGTGGAAATGCCTAGACAGGCTCCTTCCCGGGAGCACCCTCGCGGAGGAAGGGGGCCTTCGCAGCCAGCCCGCCCTCTCCTCCCGCCCCCCCTCCTTCCAGTCTCTTTCCCAATTTCTCTCTCTTTAGAAGGGTTATGGTGGTGGTCTTCATCACCAAATTTCTACTCCAGACTTCTCATTTAAAAAGGCTTTTCTGGAAGCTTAGCTAAATGGAATTCTAGACAAGTTTCAGTGAGCTTTTAATTACACAGTCAGTGAATTGGGAGTAGGTACACAGATAATCCAAAGCTCGTGCAGTCTTTGGAAGGCGACAGAGAGAGGAGAGAGCCTGCTCTCCTTTCTGGGCCCAGCCATTCCCTCCCTACTGAACCCCACCACATTCAGCTGACAGGAGAAAGTGCAGTTCATTCTAAAAGCTTGTACTTCTTCCTACTATTCCATATTCTCTAACCAGAGTTGCAAGAAAATTCTCTGCATTTTATGTCCTGTTTCTGAAACTGAACATGTTCCTATCCCCTGATCGTCCACTTTGTTTCTGTTTCCCTTCCATGAGGACTTTGTTTTCTTCAGATGTGGAAGGAGTTGCCTCTGCTTGCATTCCTGTATTTCAGTGTGTTTCCTGGGGTCCCCTTACAGCTCTGGCCACATTGTTCTTATTCCTGTGGGAGGTGAGGGCATGAGAAAGAACAGAGCTGCAGGCCTCCATTGAACAAATGTGCTGCCTATCTCAATAGTTAGTCTGTGCTCCAAAGGAGTCAGGACTGAGATCTGATCGTCACAAGGGCTTGCTTGCCCTGCACAGAGAAATCTGAGCCTGCCCCTCGTGGGCAGCTCTACCCAGATGTCACCTCACTGCTGGGAGAAACACCTGCACTTGCTTATCCTGCTGATGGCCCCCACAATCAGGGGAAATGACACATTCCTGGGCTGCTCCTGGCCCAGCTGTCATGGTCTTCAGACTTGGGCTTCTGCAGCTGGCTGTGACTACGAGGGGTCTGTAGCCTCGGCTGACGCAGAATGGGAAGGAAGGCAGTCTGCCGCTTGGCTGCTTTGGAAGTTATGCTGAATTTCTCCCCTTCTGGTCTTCCAGCTGAGCCAAGGCCAGAAGTGTCTACCTCTTGCCAACCTAGGGAATGACAGAGTCCAGCATCTTGCAGCTTTATCTTCATGCGCTCTGCAGCCGTCTCATCTGCCAGTTTGGCTCCCCTGGGGGAGATGGCCTTGGGCTCACAGCTGGTGTTTGCCCACAGATGTTCATGGGCTTCTGCCTTTTGCATTTTTCATTTTTTTTTTTTAAAGATTTTATTTTTTTTCCTTTTTCTCCCCAAAGTCCCCAGGTACATAGTTGTATATTCTTCGTTGTGGGTCCTTCTAGTTGTGGCACGTGGGACGCTGCCTCAGCGTGGTTTGATGAGCAGTGCCATGTCCGCGCCCAGGATTCGAACCAACGAAACACTGGGCCGCCTGCAGCGGAGCACGCGAACTTAACCACTCGGCCACGGGGCCAGCCCCTGCATTTTTCATTTTTTAAAGCTGGCCCTGAGCTGGATGATGGGACCGACATCACCACCGACCTCCTGTGGCTCTGAGCAGACCCTCCCAGCTCTTTCTCAGCATTTTCCTCTTTATAAAGTTGGGAATAATCCCAGTTCTCCTGTCAGAGGGACATGAGAGAAAGTGGCAGATACTGCTATTTACCCTCCTACTTCCCTCTAGCAGAACTGCGGATTTTATTGTAGTGACTAAGTACCCAGCTAAAACGTTACATTTTCCAGGCCCCTCTGCAGTAAGGTGTGGCCAATGAAACGAGCACTAACCATTGAGCAGACTTTTAGGAGAGCTCTTTAAAACTCAGAAGAACGCCGCTTTGCCCCTCGTTCTCGCCTTTTTCCAGCCTGGACACAGAAGTGAGGATGGCAGCTCTGTCTGCACACAGAAGATGGTGCAGCAGAAAGACAGAGGCGTGGTTCTCTGATCCCCTGAAGCTGCTATCCCAGTCCTACACTGTCTCCCTTTTGCCTCTTAGGTGAAAACCTAAATCCCTAATCTGTTTAAGCCACTGAGGCCAGGCCTCCATTATGGTATTAGCAATTCCTAGTTGATACAGAAGGCAAAAGTGGAATTGCAGAGTCCTGAAGTCCAAAGACTTGGCCTGTTCTTTCTTCTGTTCTGCAGAAACCAACATGGGGACTGCGCTTCAGTCTGGCCTGGCCATTTGGTGACAGTGGGAAGTGAGCGTTATGACGTCTCTGACTTTGTGTTATCCCTTCTGTCATTTCCAATCCACACTGGATCTGTAAGAATGAGGGAGGACAAGTGTCTTCTCGTAGGATTTATGGAAACTGATAGCAGCAGAAAAATAATTGGCAAGAAAACAGACCTCAACTCTGAAAGCTGGTGACCACTTGTTTTTCATCTGTTCTGGTGTCTTTCAAAGCAAAATTAGGTAATGAATCAGGATCCCCAGTTTGGTAGGAACTTAGAGGCCTTGTGGTCCAGTCTGACACTTGACCCACGTGTCACCTGTAGGTCATTTCTGAGAGGCAGTCTCCAGCCTCTGCTTGAGTGCTTCCGAGGACAAGGTACTCACTGTGGCTTTTCTAATGGGCTCTGATTGTTGGAGACTTTGTGAAACTTCCATCCATCAGCGTTAGTTCTGTTTCTGAGATTACACAGTACAAGTCTTTCTCTTCGGCTTCTTAACCCTCAGCTATCTGAAGACATCTGCCATGACCTCTTTGAGATTTCTCTTCTCCAGGCCAATCATTCTTAGTTCCTTCAATGATTTTTTTTCTTAAAAGTTATTTTTTAGTTTTGGTCGTCTTATTAAAAAACAACCCATGCTCATTCAGCAAAGACAATTAAAACGGTGAAAAACATTAAAAAATCAACACTACACCTACTTGTTGACAACTATTATTAAAATCTTGGTATGTTTCCTGCCAGACTTTTTCCTGCATGAATAATAATAATGATAGCCAACCGTTTGTTTAGAGAGATCCTTGTATGAAAAGGTAGTTTTGTTAGTAATCTGCTGAGCCCGGTGCCTGGCACGTTATTCGAGAAGGTAACATTTTTTTGGAGCACTTACTCCATGCCAGAAACTCTTCTAAGCTCTGTCCGTGTGTTCAGTCAGGTAATCCTCGTGCACCCATTGGGGGTCAGCACCAATATTTTCCCTGTTCTCCAGAGAAGGAATCGGGCCTCAGAGATGGAAGGCAACTTGCTTAGTCAGTAGCACAGCTAGCATCTGAACCCAGATAGTGTGAGCCCCAAAACCCACATCAGTTTTCACTAGATAATTGCTTCTCTGAAACAGAAGACATAAAAGCACTTAATGAATAGTAATAAATAGGCTATTATCATTATTACCCTTTTAAAAGGAGAGATCTGAATGTTGAACTCTTAAAAGGACCGAGGGGATTATACTATTTTCTTGGGGGCGGGAGAGCATATTATAAACAACCCCTAATTAAGCTGCTTTATATGCCATCCTTCTGGATTGTACGACATGCTAAAGGGGAATCTCTGCTTCTGAAAAGCTTAATGTCTCGTATAGCAGAGGGTTATTGAAGGCATATTTTTAACTTCCTTGCTGGTCTGTTTATCCTTGGTCCGTTGAGCTTTACCCAGAGAAATTAAATTCTTAATATCAGGCCAAATAAAAATTAAGAAGATATCTTTTCTTGAAACACACACCTACACGGGAAAGCAGCATGACAGTGGTTAAAATCACGGGCGCTGAAGCGAAGCTGCCTGGGGTTAAATCTTTGCTTTGCCACCTTCTAGCTGTATGATTTTTGGCAAACTCCTTAAACAATCTGTGCCTCAGTTGCCACATCTGTAAAATGGACATAGTAATAATAATCCCTATCTCTAGAGTTGTTGCAGTGATTAGTTAGTTACTCCATGCAGGGCGCTTACGACACTGCGTGGCACAGAGCAGTGCTCGGTGCGTCTTCACTGGCGTTACACACGGACCATCCCCTCCGCAGTGCAAAGCTAACAAAGAAACAAAGGAAAGTCATGCCGTATCAACAGTTACTTTGGATTATTCTTGCTTATAAGCCTCATACTTTTCCAGTGCATGAAAAAGAGATTTTTGAGAGAGAACGCTTCAGAAAATAGCTGTGGGGATTATACCCAGCAAATTCTAGCTCTGAAGGATGAGGAAGCTTGAAATTTTTATGCATTATGAACACCAGGTGGCGCTGTAAACAAGGACACTAACAGGCTCTTCGCCTCCCTCTGGGCTCCTGGTGTCTTGTGATCTCCTGAGCTGGAGAGACCCAGAGACCCAGGTCTCTGTCTCT
Organism: Equus quagga; assembly: GCF_021613505.1. Classification (NCBI taxonomy): domain Eukaryota; kingdom Metazoa; phylum Chordata; class Mammalia; order Perissodactyla; family Equidae; genus Equus; species Equus quagga. The sequence goes on along the minus strand of NC_060279.1, from coordinate 25,645,332 downwards.
CTCTCTCTCTCTCTCTCTCTCTCTCTGTCTCTCGCTCTCTCTCTCTCTCTCTTTTTTTTTTGGGGGGGGGGGGTGAGGAAAATTGGCCCTGAGCTAGCATCCGTTGCCAGTCTTCCTCTTTTTGCTTGAGAAAGATTGTCCCTGAGCTAACATCCGTGCCAATTTTCCCCTTTTGTATGTGGGACACCTCCACAGCATGGACTGATGAGTGGTGTGCAGGTTCACGGCCGGGATCTGAACCCGTGAACCCCAGGCCACTGAAGCAGGGCGTGCAAACTTAACCACTACACCTCTGGGCCAGCCCCACTCTCTCTCTCTTTTTTTTTTTTTTAAACAATTCCAACATACAGGAAATGTAGAATTTCAAAGACAGTACCAAAACTTGTGGTATAATTTAATAGTGTATATTTATAAATTAACACCTTTTAAAAATGATTCCACAGATAGTGTGTCTATTTCAGGAAACAATTTTTGTAGAGCAAAAATAGGTGCAATGCCTAATTAAACTCACAAGTAACATTTAAAAATTAACATTTTTAACACAAACCCAAAATTATAACTTTATGAATAGCTTCCTTTGGAGATAAAACCAAATTTGTTTATATGAGGCCCAAGCCAAATGGTCCCCCGGCTGCCCTTCCCCAAGCTCTGGCAACACCGTTTCTGCAGGGAAGAGATTGGCTGCAATGACTTAGAATTCTGGTTGCTTGTCTGAACCTTCATTCTGTGGGGTTCAGAGTTTTCCTCACAGAGAGGGAAGTTTTCTCTGCTGGTCCTTTCCTAGCCTCTTATCTATCCACCTCTCCCAGGCCTAGCTTCTTGCTCGCTTCCTGTGAGCAGAGACTGTCCACTTCTGCACCTGGCCTGGGACACACGTCCTGCTAACACTTCCTCCCTCTTTGGTCCTCTTGGGAACACTCTTTGCCAGGCCAAAAGACAGCAGAAGGCCACGGGGAAAGATAAACGGGTTAATATTTATGGAACACCTGCTATGGGCCAGGTGCTTTGCCTACGTCATCTCCCGACAACCTTAAACCTAGTATCTGTCACCATTTTGCAGGAGAAACAGATGCTCAGAGAAATTAGGTAAGTCTCCCAAAGTAGACAGCTGGTTTGTGGCCAAGGCCACGTGTTTTTCCTGTCATCGCATGTGATCGACTCTAGGAGGGAGAGAGGTCAGGACCAACCACTCCGAGAGAGGTGAATCTCCACGGGGAATTCTCCCCTTCCATCTGCGGCCATGTCTGGTCAATTTTATCAGTGCTGCATCTCTTAAGCATGAGCTCTCCTCTCAACTCCCTTCCCACAGCTTTACTTACTTCAGGCCTTTATTCGCCTCTTCCTGATATAGTCCCAACTTTGGAATCTGAAGACTTTACCTTTAACTAGGGGTTTGACAAGTTGCTTAACTTTGTCTTACCTCAGTTTCCTTATTTGTAGGATGGGGATAATGGTGTCTTTCTTGAGGGTGAAATTGTGAGGATGAAATAAAACCACGTACGTGCTCGTGGAGCTCATGAAAGTTCCCTTCTCTCCTGTTCACTTGGAAGACGCATTGATTCATTCATTCTACAAATGTGTACTGAGCAGCCACAATCTGCCAGGAATTCTTTTGGGCTCTTAGGACACAGCAATGAATGAGACAGACATGCTTCCTTCACCCAAAAGAGTTACTGTGCCTGGAGGAGAGAGAAAATAAACAATTAGAAGCTAGATAAAAATATAATTTCAGGGGCCGGCCCAGTGGCACAGCAGTTAAGTGCGCACATTCTGCTTCGGCGGCCTGGGGTTCGCTGGTTCGGATCCCGGGTTTGGACATGGCACCACTTGGCATGCTATGCTGTGGTAGGCATCCCACGTATAAAGTAGAGGAAGATGGGCATGGATGTTAGCTCAGGACCAGTCTTCCTCAGCGAAAAGAGGAGGATTGGCAGCAGTTAGCTTGGGACTAATCTTCCTCAAAAAAAAAAAAAGATTTATAACAAAATATATATATATATAATTTCAGATGATGCTAAATGCCGGAAGGAAATAAAGCAAAGTCAGTGGATAGAGATCTTTGACTACCTTGTTTCCTTTGCTCTGAAGGCCCAGTTGCCATTTCTACCCCTGCTGAACTCTTACTCATCTTTCAAGGCCCTCTTCAAATGATCATCTTTGTGAAATCATCATAGTTCACCATCAAATTTAATCATGTCCTTCTCTACACTTTCCCATTGGTTGTCTAAATCTATCTGTAAGGCTGCGGACCATCACTGTATCTTATTCATTGTCCACTTTCAAAAGAAACTCCTTGGATATTTACTGAAGAGGAAGACTGACACCATCACCCCAAGCAACTACCTGACATGCAAGTTGCAAGTGGCAAACCCTCAGGGCGGTCATGGAGAGAGGGAGGAGAAAAGGGGCTGGCATCCTGGAACCTCTACAGGGTCCAAAGGAACAAACTTCCAAGCAAACAGCATAATGAAACATCCACACTTTGTGTGCGTGTGTGTGTGTCTGTGTGTGCATGTGCATATGGCAGGGATGAAGGCTGATAGGAGGAGAAACCTATGCTTTCTAGCAGGAGTGATACTGGCTCTCTTTTTCTCTAAAAAGCCCAAGAAGGCTCCTGCAGGAGGCTGGATTCCTGGGAGCCACTGGAATGAAGGCATTGCACATTAAGGACCTGCAGTGGCTGAGTGCATCTGACCCTCACTGCTCCCAGGGAGCCCCTCGGCCACCTGCAATGCCCTTGCTCCAGCACCGTAGTGGCAGATTCATCCTTTTTAATTAGCTACTCAGAGGCTGAACACAGCTCTCTCTGGGGTCCTAATATTTCCCAGAACGAGGCCGCTCTGCACCCTGGAATTGAAGTCTTTCATATTTTTTCCTTTCTACCTCCAGCTACAGGGGGCTGGCGAGGAGGCGTGAACGCAAGGAGGAATGGATGTATCACACCTGTCGCAGACTTCTTCCCAGCCACCGTGGGTGGGCATGGAGATTGGTTCTATCTGTTATGAAACCTGAGGCAAAGACTAAATCTGGCTGTGCTGACTTAGCTCCCCTGGTTGAAAAAGCAGCTTGGGGCTCTTGGGCACAGAAAGGAATCTCACCCAGCAGCCATCATTTGTAAAGTTGCCTTTGTCCCCCACAGGAATCTGAACTTAGAGGAAATGCCAGCTGAGTCCTGACCTTCCTCCTTCCGTGACAGAATTCCAGCTGTACCATGACAGAAATCTGACTCTGAGAGTGAGGGGAGTGTGGTGGTTTCCTTGGACTCCATCCAAACGAAGCAAGATGAGGTACGAATTTCTGCTTTGTTTTATCTCTGTAGATGTTCCTGCAAATTCCCACCAAGAGGTTAACCAGTCCTTGTCCCTTTGCGGGGAGCTTTGTGGGGAGAGGTGAAGCAGCATTTTCCAGGCCAAGAGAACTTTGTTGGCTTGTCCTGGAGGTGGAAGACATTGAGATCGGGGTTGGTGGAGAAGAGGCAGAAGCAGCCAAAGGAAAAGAGTTTCAAGGGCTTCTTCCAGATTGGGAGGGGTATTGCAAAGACCCCCCTGTGCCCAAGCAGGGTACAAAAGCAATGCAACTGCTCCCTTTAAGAGTTTGCACAAGTCTGAAAAATGAGCAGGTCAACAGGGAACAGAGTGACTGATGACCAGATCAGAAGGCTTTCCCTTAATGTTGTAGACTCTATAAGACCCCCAGGACCTTTGCACAAATCAATGCGCAGCCCCAACTGTGACTGAGATTGAGTTTCTAGTCAACTCGGAAGGATGAGGTTCAGAGCAAATTAAATCTGTTCTAAAAAAATAAAATGAAATGAGATATGGCTTAAAATCTTGAATTTTATGGAGCAGAATCTATACTCGAATCAAAATATTAGTACAGCACCCCCTATATTCTTCCTGTAAGTGAATAATAGGGCAGAACTGGGAAGCAAAACCCCAAGTGGGACTCAAGTAGCCTTATTCTCAACCTTCTAAAGAGAGAGAGTTGGGGGACAATTAGGCATGAGTTGGAGGAGAAAGGTGGGGCAACACACATCCTGGAATGGGTGGTGTACGAATTTGTTAGGGCCGCCATAACAAAGTATTACAGACTAAGTCGCTTAAACAGCGACTTATTTTCATTTTCATTTCAAGAAGCTCAACATCTAAGATCAAGGTGTCAGCACAGTTGGTTTCTTCCGAGGCCTCTCCCCTTGGCTTGTAGGTGGCTGTCTTCTCTCTGTGTCTTCACATGGTCTTCCCTCTGTGTCTGTGTTCAAATCTTTTCTTCTTATAAAGGCATAAATCATAACGGATTAGGGCCCACTCTAATGACCTCAATTTACTTTAATTACCTCTTTACAGGTCCTGTTTCCAAGTTAGTTATTTCTGAAGTACTTGGGGTTAGGACTTCAACATATGGATTTGAGCGGTGGGGAGACTCACAATTCAGCCCGTAACAGATAGCCGTCCTCCCTTTCTGCTTAGACCTTAATCTACATAGGGAGTCAGCACTCTATCAGACGGAGGCCACACCTCCAGGAGGAAATGACATCTGGGAGGAATAAATACAGGCCTCTGGAGGGGTGGTTACTCGAAGGGGAAGGGGAGAATCCTTCTCTTTTCAACATATGCTTTTGTTACTTCCTACGCTGGGCTGCAAGGCAAGGGTGCCAGCCCACAGTTCAGTCCTGTTGTCTCCATCGTCCCATTCCCACTGTCTGGGAGCAGCCTGGGAGAAGCCTTCTGGTGTTTTAGTTTTCTTTCTCCATCCACTCTAAGAGAAAGTCTGTGGGGCATCTTTGCAAGAGGCTGCAAACATTTTGCTACAGAAAAGTACCCAAATTTCTTAGTAAGCAAGCAGTCTTTAAGAAACTACCTTGTTAGACCATTTAGTGGAAAAGCTGGGCCCTAGAAGATTGGCCCTAGGATGGAGTTGTTACGAGGGGACAAAACAAAGGGGAGGCTGGGTCAGTCCATGTAATAATAATTGCCTCTGCCCCAGGAGGGTACCTTGTATGGAGTATATGTATGGGCTCCTCGGTGGGCATCCCAGGCTTTCCTGTGGGTTCTGACATAGGGAGTCCCAGCAGATGAGGAGTGATCACGAGGAGGCATTCATTCTCCTGGCTCCTTCCTCCCTGATGGGCCGCGCACAGGCAGCGGCTGCTTTCTCTCTGAAAACCACAGCCCCTGTTGAGCCACTGCTGCTGCTGCAGCCCACTCTGTGGATTCCCCCACTGCCCATGGGGCGCTCCACCTGGTTGGTTTCCCCTAACCCTGAACCTTTGTGAATAGACCTTTCATTAATAACTTTCCTTTTCCTTAATAACTCATTTAAATGTGCCATCTCTTTCCTCTAAGGACCTTGAACTTTCCCACGTGCTAGGCGCTGTTATAAATATACGTTTTCTGTTTTTTTAAAAAACAGCTTTTTTGAGATGCAACTTATATACCATACAGTTCACTCATTTAAAGTATACAATTCAATTGTTTTAAGAATATTCACAGATATGTACGGATATTGCCACAGTCAATTTTACAACATTTTCATCACTTCAAAAAGAAACCCCATGTCCTTTAGCTATCAACTCCCTTCACCCCCCACCCTCCCAGCCCTAAGCAATCACTAACCTACTTTCTGTAGATTTCCCTATTCTGGCCACTTCATATGGACAAATTCATATAGCATGTGGTCTTTTGTGACTGGCTTCTTTCACATAGCATTATTTTTTCAAGATTCTTCCACATTATAGCATGTATAAGTACTTCATTCCTTTTTGTGGCTGAATAATATTCCATTATATGGATATATCACCTTTTCTTTATCCTTTCATCAGTTGATAGACTTTTGAATTGTTTCTACCTTTTGGTTCTTAAGAATACTGCTGCTATAAACATTCAGGTACAAGTTTTCTCTGGACGTATGTTTTCATTTCTCTTGGGTACATGCCTAGGAGTGGAATTGCTGAATCATATGGTAACTCTGTGTTTAACCGTTTGAGGAATTGCCAGACTATCTTCTAAAGCAGCTGCCCACTTTACATTTCTGTTGTAATATAATTATGATTTCCCTGTATCCTCACCAACACTTGTTATTATCTGAATTTTCATTCTAGCCATCCCAGTGGGTGTGAAGTGGTATCTCATGGTGGTTTTGATTTGCATTTCCTTGATGACTAATGATGTCAAACATCTTTCAGTGTGGTTATTGGCATATATAACTTCTTTTGTGCTCACAACTACTTTATGAGGCAGGCAGATCCTCTCCATTTAGAGATGAGAAGAATGAGGCACAGAGAGGTGAAGTGACTTACCTAAGGTCTACAGGGGGTGAGGGTTACTCTAGGATATGAACTCTTGCAGTCGGCGTTCGTGCTCCTAACTACTACCCCATGCTGCCTTGGCCTAAAAGAATAAAAGGATTTGGGGGAGAGCAGAACAAAAAGGCAGAGTGGCCAAAGGACTTTTAAGAAGAAGAAGATCTCCTACTCAATTTCAAACACTTTATATTGCTGCATATAAATCTCCTTCTTCTCCATGTGTGAATGGTTATTTTGTGGAAAGGGGGCCAAGTTCTTTCATGTTTGGGTTAAAGCCAGGGTGAAAATAAAGGAAGAGGTGTAAGATGTAGGGCAGAGGACAAGAACTCAGCAGGGGCAGAGGCTGGAGACAGAGCTGAACAAGATCATATGGATCCCTTAATAATTCACAGAAATCTGGGAGAGGACTCCAGCTTTTGAATAATCCAGACAGTTCAAACAAACTGTGTCTGGACCTGAGGGGCCTGGGAGGCCCCAGCTGGGCTTCATTTATAAAGCAGTTTAACAGAAGTGCCGCCAGATTTGCCTCCAGCCTCCGTCCCCTCCCCACACTGCCCCCATCCAGTTCTTAGCCTCTTAGTTAAGTGAACATGTGGATACCAAAGCCCACTATCTCCTCCTTCTCTCTCTGTATTAACACTGAACACACTGGCCTTTGTTTCTGATCTTGCAGAGGTCATAAAATCAGCACCGTTTTCCAAAATATTCCTCAAAGATGGGCTATAAGAATTCATAGAGGTTAGAAGACGCCCCATTTAGAAGCTTTCTCTCCTCAAACTCATCCCAGGAATCTTCTGTCTTTTACTGCAAGTGCTCCCCCCCCACCCTACACACACACACACACACACACACACTCCTCCTGGTTCACTGCCACACTGCCTGATGATTCTCATGATGTGAGAAGCCAAGGTGACAAGAAGGAAAGATGAGTCTGGGAATCAGGTATATTTTCTGAATTTCCATTCTGCATCCCCAGCATCTGTCTGCTGATTTATCAAGAGGACCAGCGATGGTTTAGGAATGATGGACAGTCCTCTGAGGAAGCAGTGCCAGAAGCATGATGAGCAGAAATGCTGAACAAGATGCTGGCTGGAGGGGAAATCGGTCTCCCAGGCCGATTAGCTTGGGTGAGAGCCAAGAGAGGCAGAAACTTGTTACAGCTACAGTCATCTGTCTTGCTACCTTTTTTTTTTCTAGATCCTAGAATAAAATCAGATTAGCTCAAGGGAGCTAACTGGTCTGAGCACACCATAGCAATGTCTCAACGCAGATGACTATTATTAAAAAATGCATGTGATTCATCTCCCCAGTTGGTCTGTAAGACGTGTAAGGTCGGGGGCTAGGACCTTTCTTCTGTAATTCATGGAATAACCAGTACAACACTGGGCCCAAAAAGTCACCAAGCAACTTGCTGAAATGAATTGGCTTTGAAACAGAAATGAAAGGAACTTTTTAATTTTTTAAAAACAAAAAGACTTTGTCTAATCTCTCAGCTGAGAAATGAAAGCCAGGTGAGGCCAATTCATTACATGCACAGAGAATAAGATGGATAATTAAAACAAGGAAGCCCACGGTGAATTTTGGAGGTGGGGGGGGTTCTATAAAATATTAAAAACATGATTCTCACACAGACACATAGCCAAAGATTTATTTAATTCATTAGTGAGGGAACCAGCAGGATGACAAAACCAAATCAAAGGAGAATACAAGAGGCTATTTTATATGATCATTAAAAGAAAGAATGTGGGGGGCTGGCCCCGTGGCAGAGTGGTTAAGTTCGCGCGCTCCGCTGCAGGCGGCCCAGTGTTTCGTTAGTTCGAATCCTGGGCGCGGACATGGCACTGCTCATCAGACCACGCTGAGGCAGCGTCCCACATGCCACAACTAGAAGAACCCACAACGAAAAATACACAACTATGTACCGGGGGGCTTTGGGGAGAAAAAGGAAAAAATAAAATCTTTAAAAAAAAAAAAAGAAAGAATGTGGAAGTAGGTTTGCAAAGTTAGATAAAACTGGTTAATGACCTACACGGCAATAAGATCAGACCTCTGGGCTTCTGTTTTCTATCTGACAGAATTCCTTTGCGTTTCTACCAAAAAATGTCACTGCAACTTAGCAATCTTCTCGGGTTAGCATCTAACTTTACAAAGTCTGGGCCCTGGTCATTAGTAATTAGTAGGTCTAAGTTATCTTTCCTCAAGCACCAGGTGATCCTTAGGCAGTCTTGTTAGACAGTGCGATGGCGTGACATTAAATGGCACATGTAATATTTTTGGCATCTTATTTCCAAGTTTGGGAGAATTTTTTTTTCACACACAGCTTCACTCATTGTAAGATACCGTTTGCCCATAAGTAGAGTCACCAACATGATCACACATAAGAGCAGAAAATGATTTTCAGAAGTCACGTGACTCAAACCGCAAACCCTTCTTTTCCTCCCCTCGCTCTTTTGCCATTTCGACACCTCCCTCCGTGTTCTTTAGTTCTCCGGAAATAACCGCCTCCATGGAATGAATAGACTTACCTTTCTCTGACTTACTTGAAGCCCTAGATTTATAAGCCATTATTCCTATTATGAATGGGAATCATAGTTGTTAGAAAAAGTGTTTGTTTTCTTCTGCTTTTTCCCTCACAGGCCAAAAGCCATTGCTCTGGATCCCACTCAAGTGTGGGTTGGCTGTGCCAATACCATCAACTACGTTGACTACATTTATAGGCAACAGTATCTGACGGTGAGGGAATTGCTTATTGAATGACTTGGAGTGTATCCCTGCCCTATTGAACCAGGGCTAATAAACTCAGCAACAGAGCTTTGGAGGCTTGACTTTCTGCCTCTGAGGCTGTGGCTTGGGAAGAGCCCAACCTCGCCTCTGTGGCACTCTATGGCTGGCAGAGGCAGGGGAGATGATTAGCACTGGCCTGTGTTATTGCTACCCGCTATACCAGCCAGGGACAAAAATCATAGCATTTCTCTTGTGTAGCCCCATTCGCTACAGTGAACCGCCCCTCCCCCCATAGTCATCCCTGCCGGTTCTAGGGAACCCCAGGGGGCATTTTACACGCATACATAAAAGAGTCCTCTGGGTTACCACGAGCATCCATCATTTTCTCCCCTCCCGCCCCAGTTTGCTGGCCTGAGTTCCATTATAGAGATCACATAGGCCCTTGAAGCCACCCAGAGACAAACACAGACCATCACTCACTGTGCCGAAGCACCGGCACCAGGCCCACAGATCCCTTGTAGTCGATGCCCTCCATGCCCCTGCGAGCTTCTGTGAAACAACTCACTTTTAATTCTTTCCTTATGGCAGCCCTTTCTGCCTAGGCCTTGGGCAGGTGTCCTTAGTGCCTGGAGGGAGAGCCATCTGCGTTTCTCCGTCCTCCCACAAGGACCCAGATTTGTGCAATTCTACCTTTTGCTCCTTGAGATGAACTCTTTCCTGGAAGACCCAGGCCATGATTCTCCAAACGTGCCCAAGGATGGCTGAATCCAAGGTGAACAAAGTTGAGGTCCAGGCTGAGACCCTGTCACTCCCTCAAATGGACGTTCACGGGAAAACAGGACATCACGCGTCAGCCCTGACACGCTCACGGGTATTTCCTTGGCGAAGCAGAGGAACCCAGGGGACAGTGTCCTGGCTCTTCGGAATCAAATCTTCAAATGACCTTTTGTTACTGAGGTGAAGAAAGAGTGAGATAGTCGAAAAGAGAAGCAGGGCAGTGGAGCATCATCTCAGCTGTGGTGTTAATGAGTCTGAGCAAGTCATTTCCTCTTCCAGCTCTCACTTTCCTCACTCTGTGAAATCAGAGTGGTACTCTGTCTAGAGCAGGGGTTGGCAGTCTTTTTCTGTGAGATGGCCAGATAGTAAATATTTTAGGCTTTGTGGCTCATACAGTCTCTATCACGACTTCTCAACTCTGCAGTTGTAGCTCAAAGGCAGCCACAGACCATACTGTGTGGCTGTGTTCCAAAGAAACTTGATTTCTAGAAACAAGCGGTGGCCTAGATATGGCTCACAGGCCATGGTTTGTCAACCCCAGATCTTCTAGGTGTTCTCCAAAGTCTCTTTAAGTTTCAACAATTCCTTTAGGTTAGGAGTGGATTTCCTTGATATCACACACACAATACGTTTAAATGTAAGATCTCAAATATAATGACACCAATGGTTTACTTGTTTTCTTGGATAACATCTTCTCTTCTCTCTTCTCCAGTGATAAAATGAATTTCAACAGCATTTACACAGAACGTGGAATGTACAAGGGGATGCTCTTGCTGTAGAGAGTCTAACGGTGTACATGACTAAATCGTACACCTCGAGTTATTCACAAAGTCACGAAAGAGACATACACGTCACTACAAAACATTACAATTATTGCTATAATGGTGCTGTCATCAATTCTCAAGACTTAAATTACGTTAAATTACATCCCAATTTCCGATGCTAGAGGGGACCAGATTCAAAGACATTGCAACATAATATGGGTAGGATATGCAGAAAACCGGGCGGGCCCTCTGAAGTGCATTCCTGGTGAGAACGGACTGTTGTTACTCAGAGAAGTCCTGACTCAGATGGGGACTGATCCGTGACAGATTGTACTTGAGGCCTGAGGGTCCGCTAGTTGTAAAAGTCAGACCTCTGTTCAGTTGCAAAGAAGGGAGCAGTAGTTTGTGGCGGAGAACATGTGAAGAGAACTTATTCTGGAATGTGGCGCATGACATTCCAAGTGAATGCGAAACGAACATCAGAGAGAGCTGTGCTGTAACATTCACAGGGCACGATTCCCAACTCCATAAAGCTTCATGTTTTTTATTATATCTCATTTTTCAGCGAGATGAGGTGCTGGTAGAGGAGATGCTTAGCCCACAAGCAAGTTATTGGACCAAGATTTTTGTCTTTGATGTATTTATTTCTAAAATGTCATCATGAATTGATATATCCTTTCCATAAAGCTTGAAATAAACTTAACGTTCCCATTCTTTTGTCAATGTGGCCAGGTGGTTCAAAAGGACTTATCTTAGCCAAGTCTTAAGTAGCCATATGGATGTCATTGGAGGAGCAACAATGCAGGTAATTCAGAAAACCCTCAACCCATTTCTAGTTCACTTTGGGATGTAGTACATTCTGCAGGGATAAATTTGTATTTTTCATATTTTATGGAATCACGGAAGCTTAGAAATTTACCAGAGCCCTTCATTTTTCAGATGCTGGAGGGAAAGTTTAGAGAAGGGGCATTCAGTACCTGCTTAAGGTCACATAGTTAGTTAATAGAAAAACCAAAATTAGAGCCTAGGTCCTCTGATGCCGAATTTAGAGCTCTATGAACCGCAGTAAGATCTACATTTTACACTGCGACCCAGTGTGTATGCGAGAGCACATCTACAATCATAAACTGGTGTTTTCTGTTTTTCCTCCTCCATTTGATTATTTCCTTTTAAAAAGTTCTGGTCACGACCCACTCAGTTGACATCACTACCCGCTAAAAGGTCTCAGCTCAGCTCAAAGTCTGATAAACACTGCTCCAGGTGGCAGTATTGCTCATATGACGTCCTAACCACAACCAAACAAAAACGAATGCTTTCTTCCAACAGTTGGAACAAATATTTCCCTTTGAAAGATAACATTTCTATGTCACTTTTCGTAGGCGAGTAGAAAGAATTTGTGGCTATGTGGTTTTCTTAGGCAAAAAAAGTTCAAACATGCATAAAGAGAGTCAAAAATGTCAAATATTTTTGAACTATATTCAAAACTCACTTTCTCCATGAATTCTTTTTAGACTAAACTCATCAAACTCTAATCCTCTCAATACTGATATGTATATTTTTGCAGTACGTTCAGTCACTAATCCTGAAATTCATCTTTATCATCTTCCTTCTAGGAAAATTACAAAAAAAAAAAATTCCCAGTGGCGTCTGGGGTACTCTTGCCTGCTTATTCTCAAATCTGAGAGGGGGGCATGGAGGCCTCTATGTATGATACAGAATGACATATCATCTATATAGATCAAAAATCCGTATATTTGAGTGCTGAAAATGTGATGGGAATGTGACAAAAGTGTCATAATCAAGCTGGTCCAGAATGGAACATAGGCTTTTTAAAAATATATGAGCAGATTTCCAGTGCAATTTTAGAAACTTTTCAGCCTCTGGATAGCACAGACCCAACTGGATCCAATCTCCCGCTAGTTCTCCACCGCAAACATCCTTTAGTTACACACTTCCAGCAAGGATCCCTTTGAAATCCATTATGTTTTTTCAGCGGCTAAGGCTGCAGGAGGTCATGACTAGGGGCAAGGAGCAGAAGGGCGAGGCGTAGGAAGCAAAAGGCTTTAAAAATCCTTTACTGGAGAATCAGGCTACAAACTGGAGACTCACAGCCTGAGACGGTGGACTCTCAGAAGACCTTACAAAATGGCCTTCAGGCCTCTTCTGTTTCCTTTCCCATCTTCAACCTTTCTTTTCTAAAGTGGTTTCAGTTTCCTCCTCCAAGAGGCAGCAGCAGGAAGGAAGAGCCGGGAAGGCAGAGACCAAATGCTCTTCTCAATGGCTGCCCCAGCCGTGCTCTGCTGACCGAGCTGATGGGGAAAACGGCTCCTAATTAAATCACTTCATAAAAAAGAGACCATTTTCCGTCTGAATGCACGCCGCAGTTCTTGTGTTGGGTAATTTGTTGTTCTAATAAGTTGGAGAGGTTGAATTCCAAGGTTGCAGCCACTGACGCTCCACAGAAACAGGGACTGTGTTTTGGCAGTGCCCTTCCCTGTCGAGGGTACCAAGGAAAATTGACAAATAGCAGTTCCTTATAATAATTCGGTTTGCTGGAGAACCGGAGCCTGAGATTTGTGTTTCCCACTCTGTAGGTTTAGGATCATCCCATGCCCCCAAGAAAAAACAGAAACAAAAACCAGAAAAAGCTCCTGTGCCTTTTGTTTCCTGAAAAATAAGCAGGGAAGGGCTCCTTTTTTGCAGATCTTGCTGTGGTGGGGGAAGGATGGTGCTCCTTCAGCCGTTTTTGAACAGAAGCATGGAAAATCTCCATCTTCATTCAGCTCCATGATTTTCGGACGGCTGGAGGGGCAATGCCGCCAGTCTGAGCTTGTGGACTCTGAAGTTAGACCAAGTGTCGGTTTCAGCTCCAACACTTACCAGCTGAGTGACCTTGGACAAGTTGTGGCAATCTCTCTGAGCCTCATTTGCCTCAGCTGTCAAAAGGAAATAATATTACTCAGCTCTTGCAGTGGTGGTGAAGAGTGAAGACTATATTTGTAGAGTGCATAGGATCTGACAAGAGACAACAGTCATTCCATGATAGAGTTTTTTCTACTATACAGACGAGGAAATGGAGGATAAGAGAAACAATTAGCCTAATCAGGGTCACAAAACCAGTGAGTAATAGAGTCAGGATTTTCAGTTTGACTCTAAATCCAGGCACCATGGTCTCAGCATTGGTACAGATGAAAGCAAGCATTTAAATACACACAATTTTATCAGCTCTGAACGGAGCAGAACTATTTCTAATATATCTGTCTAGAGCAGGCCAATGACAGTGTATACAGATTATACTCCCTGAGGTATATGTTGGCAAAAATGATGCCAATTCCTTTTGGTTCTTGGGTCAGTCTTGCTCAAGGATTCCATTGCTCAGAGCCCCTGAACCCATTTCTTTCTGAATTCTGGAACATTTGTTCTCTTGGGTTCCCTGTAGCCAGAGTCTGCTGCTTTACTTGTCTTCTTTAGCATGTAAAAAAGATTTCTTCTCTCACTTCCTGAGACCCAAAAGAAAATTGGTGGTCCTGGCTCCCTGCTTTCTGACCTCCACTTGTCTCTCAAGTTTCCATTTTAGTTTGGCTTCAGTGGAAAATTCCACTGCGGCCTTCTATGGATGAGTGCAGACTCTTTAATTATATGGAATTTACAGAGATCAATTTTTATAACCCTAACAGGGTTAGTTCTTGAGTTCCTGTGGTTGTTAGATGATCATGGACCCATTCCTCTGGGTACAAGGGTCCCTCAGGGAGCCTAATTGACGGCGGCCAGACATCTGTCATGAGTCATTTATATTGTACTGGAAAATAGAAATTTATGCCTTTGATCAATATCTTTCCTTAGGGCTTGGCATCTCCTGGCTCCATTCCCTTGTTGGCACTCTGAAGCAGAGCATTTTTTTCCCTTTCTATTGGAATAAATTCCTCCTTGCTACAGTTTCTCTGAGGGCCTTGACTGCCTAGAAGTCAGAAACTAGACCGTAATTTGGGTTGTGTTTAATTCTCTTTCTCTCTCATTCTGACTTCCTTGCTCTTTCCTCCCACCATCTCCCATTCTTCCCTCTTTCACTCTATCTTTCTCTACCTTCACTTCTCTTGCTCTCCTACCCTCTCCCTCCCTCCCCCTGTCCTCCTACTCTGTGTTTCTCCATTCTTCTCAATTCAATAAATGTTGATTAGGCACCCAATTGATTGGGCTAGATATATAAGCACCCAAAAATGAGATGGTCCCTGCCCTCAGGGAACCCACAGCTTACAACAGAGTAGAAACTTTTCCTATGTTGCCTTCTTTTTTCCAATTTACATCAAGGACCGAAAAATCTAGACGTTATTTAGAGTTAGTAAAGATTCTCTTACAAAAAGTCAAAGACTCTTTGAGGATTATGTGTAAGTCATTCATTCACACATTAGTATGAATTAACTCAATAAAATTGCTGTCTCTCTCATACCTAGTTAAGCAGCTACCCTGTAAGAATAAAGACTCAGGTTGGAGAAGAAGTAGGGAATTTGGGATCATAAAACAATTTTGGAGGTTGGCAGCCTCAGGGAAGCACTTTGAACAGCATCAGAACACTGTTCATAGATAGAGAGTCTTTTCCCCTAAAACTTGTCAAACACCTCTGTGACCTGTAAGTGTAATTTGAACCAAGGCTGAATTTCTTATAGCGTATTTACTGAATATCTTCCCCCACTAGACTACAAGCTCCAGGAGATCAGGACATTATCTGTCATGTTCGTAACTGTGTCCTATCAACACAAAATAAGCAATAGCAGTTCTATAGATGAGAAAGAAATAAGATAACCTTTACTTGAGCCAAGGTGAGGACTACACTCCGGGAAGGCAGTCTCCACAAAGGAAGAAAGTGTCCAGAGAAGCGTGGTTTTCAGTACAGTCTTATTCTGTTTCAGAACAAAGAACAGACATTAAACTCGCCCAGGATACATGTTCATCAAAGTTTTAAAGAGGTATGCAGTTGCAACACGACGCTGATGTCTGGGAAAGGGAACTTATTTTCAGGAGTACTGATATTGGCCTTCCAGATACTGGCATCGCAGGAGAGGAAGCCTGCATTCTTATCTTAAGTGAGTGCATTCTTTAACGGTTAAAGCAGAGAGACAATGTATGTTTGACAGCCCGTAAGTCAGGCTTCTTTAGTTCAAGATGAATCAGTTTTAAACCAGAATAGCTACACCACGTTCCTCAGTGTGTGAAAATTTCTTGTCAGTCCTCACTGCCTGAAACAATGCCTGGTCTACACATAGTAAGTGCTCAATAGATACTTGTTGAGTGAATGAATGAATGAATGATTGGAGTGACAGTAGGATACAAACTGCTACAAGAGAACAAAGGAGGGGAAATTACATCAGGTTGAAGAGTTTGGTTTAGAAAAAGCTTCATGGAGAAACTTTTTCCGTGAAGAATTAGTGGACTATTTGCTTGGAGCTCAAGGACAACTGAGGAAGAAAATAAGTTTGCTGAGAACCAAAGGGAACATAGCCAGTTGGAACAACACCACTTTGAAAAAATTCCCACTCTCACAATGAACTGTTTCTTGACTACAATGGGAAGTACAATCAGGCGTGTGCAAGTGTGGGTTGGTGGGATTTTACCTGCTTTCTGACCAGTCTGGGGCTTGTCAGGAAAATGGAGATAGCTTCAGGCCAAGAAGGGATTGTCCGGGGAACTGCTTGTAGCCTGCAGGGTCATTTCATGCTCCACAGGACAAAGCCTCTCCCTGAAGGCTTCACTGACCATTGGAATTCTCAGAGAGGATGGTGGGTGCTGTCTTTCTCAAGGGTTTCACTCCTTGAATCCAGGAACCCTCCCCAAATTTCTTCTGTGGGGTTATGCCCACCCAGAATGAGGGATGGGTGACTGTGCAATCTCTTTTCAGGGCAGTCTTTCCAACCCAGGCTGGCATGGGGATGCTTCAGCCCAAAGGCAGGGAGGAGAGCAAACCTTCTTCAGTGAGCCCATTCAGCCAAAGAATCCAGGATGACCAAGTGCAACTGGCTTCATACTGATGACCTATTATTCAGGCAGCAGCAGGCTCCCTGAGTGATGGCATGTGTGGTCCACTCAACAATCTTTCATCTTCTGCTGTGTATCATCATCCCCCTTCCCAAACTAAACCTAGATTATTCCTTCCTTACAGCTCTCCTTTTTTTCCTTGTCTCAAATATAATGAGATGTCATGAGTCTGCCATACATCACCCTATCAGAAGCAAGTGGCAACTTCTGATTAGTGCGATACTACAGGAAGAGCAGGAGGGACCGTGGCAACACTGGCTGCTCTGCCTGGCAGCCCTGTCGTCTCTCAGAGACTGGTGCTCTGTCTGTGTCAACAAGAATCTGTCTGGGGATTATTCATGTAGCTGGACATAATGAATTCAGCTGTTTGCTACTGCAGCAAATGGATTTTTTGCCAGTGATATTAGGATCAAGCTGACTAATAGGATGTGTCCAGACCAGAGTAATGTCCATCTATTAGCTTCTGTGGGAAGACGCACATTAAGAAAATCACATTTTGTATGGCTCTGTAGCTGAGGGAATGGTTTGTTAAAAATTTCCACTCAAGCAACATCAAGCTAAGGAGTTGTATTCCAAAGAGCTGGACCTATTTCACCAACAGTACTTACTTGAGAAGTAGAGAAATCCCACAAGCTCAATGAGCACACATGACTTTGCCTTACATAAAATCTCTATGGGAAAGTCAACCTTAGCGGAGGAGAAAAGCTGTAGGTCTGCAGAGAGGGCAACCCAGGGCAATTGGCTAACACGCACTGTCTTTCAACAGAATGTCAATTGGTTTTTTTAAATGGCAACATGAGATTGACTTTAATTGCCTATGAGGTTACACAGGGAGCAAGAACCGCCTTCTAAGTCATTGGGAGAAGTTGACTACTTGATTTCAGCGACTGAGGAGGGTTCCTCCTACGAAACCTCTCCTCTGCTCAACTGATGACAAAATCCCACCGTTTCAAATTCATTCCCTGGCTTGAGATTTGCCTTTTCCCAATGAAAGACAACACTAGGAAGGGTCACACATCAAGTCTCTTAGAATCGTACAGTGCCGACCCACACAACAGTATATGGTGTGGCCCTGTTAAACATTATCAGCTTGAATGATTTGAAAGTCTTTGTTGTGAATGAGTTTTGATGGAAGGCAGGGTGAAAAATTGAAAGGTTCTGGGACCAGGTGGAGAGGAAAGAGAATATAAACCAGGTAGTGAAGGGGTGGGTAGTTGTTCCAGAAAGGCAAGAAAAAGTGGATTTGAAGAAAATTTTGCCTGAAGTCCCAGTCTTTGTCATCAAGGAACTCACAAGTCTAGCACACTTTGTAAGGCACATCCCATGCAGCCTAGACTGCTCCTCTCCACAAAGCCAAAGGGAATAGGCAAAAAAGGGTCTTCGTGGTACATTTTCTTTCTGTTGGGAAGGAAAAAGCAGACATGAAGGTGAAGCTCCTGAAATGAGACAAACCCACCTCTTCTTTCCCAGCACAGAGGTCCTGAGGCAGTCCTGGGGGTGGGGATGTTGAATGACTCTCTGTTCCTCTATGGGTCTATCAAGCCGAGGCTGCCCCAGAAGGAGGCCCCCTGGGCACCGCCTTCGCGTTTGTGCCGGCGGTTTTTGGTGATCTGGTAAAATTACCAGTGTTCCCTGGAAGAAAAAGGGCCATGCCTTCAGCTTAGACCACCAGATCACAGAACACAGGCGTCTCCTGCCAGGCAAGCACCTCTCCCAGCCCAGCTCCGGTGGCCTAGGTTCCCCTTCTGTCATTTCCCAGATGCCTCCCCGGGGATCAGCTTGCTTTTCTTCCCCTTCACAGATGTGCATCATACCTACTCTTCTCAGATCTCTTTTCTCCTCAGGACTAATTTCTGAGTAGGTTATTAACCCATCAACTATACTCTTCGTTGCTCTTCTCAAAGACAAACACGGGAGGCCTTTTGTTTTTTTAGCCAGTTGCCACCAGGAAGAAACAGCCAGGATGAAAAGATGTTACAAACATGGGGTAAACACAAAGGTTCCAGAATTTTACTCAGTTCTTCTGGGTACTGTCCCATACCAGTGACTAGCATATCTTCCCCAATACTGCTCAGTCCTTGGCCCTCTTTTCTCCTTAGATTTGGACAATCACTAGATCCCACTTCATCCGCCATCTTTAAGCTGAAACCTTCCAAGTCTCCATCTTTGGTCTCAGGTCTTTCCCTGAGGACGAAAGCTTCACATCCAGCTGCAGGATCAACAGTCTCACTGCACTGTTCTCCATCCAGGACCAACTCATCATGTCCAAAGCAGAATCCATTAAGACTTCCCCCAGAGTCTGCTCTTCCACCTGAATTATTTATATTGGCTTCGGCATCCACCCAAATCCCAAACCTGGAACCTTCCCAGACAAAGTCTTTTATCTCCATTCCCCCATATCTACCTACAAAATCTTACACCTTCTTACCTTCTCTGTTCCTGACCCCTCCTTTCTTCTCTACTCCTGCTTCCCACTCCCTCTCCAGTTCAGGCCCTCATCATCTTTCCCTTGCAAGGCTCCAATAGTAAGAGTTGTTTCTGATCCATCTTTTGCAATGCTACCACAGACTGGTTCCCAGGAGACAGCTATGATGAGGTTATCCTCCTGATTAAACCCTCAGCATGCAATACAAGCTTCTTGGGATGGCCTATGAGGTAGCCCATAAAGTGTCTCTGCTTAACTCTCCAACTTTATCTCTGCTGAAGCCCCCCATCTGCCTCATCCCACTTACCCCTTGTCATGTTCCAGGCCAACCACACTTATTTATACCTCCATGGCTTGTTCACAGTGTACCCTTTGCCACTCACTGATCCCAATGTTATTAAGTCAGTTTTTTCAAGTGGGTCCTCCTCTCTATCAAATAGGTCTGAAGCTAGATTTAGGGTAGGACAATAACTGTGTTGTAGCTGGTCAATAACTCAGGACAGTTAACTATCTTCCCAATCTAAGGCGCATTATGGTGACTTGGTGTAATGAATGTGGGCTGACCCTCTATTTCTGGTATAAATAGAAATACTCTTTAGTTTAGCTAATGTAAAGAGCATAAATAGATAAGTAAGCAACCTCTGGACTCAGGAGGCACAGGTTCTAATGCTTATCCTTCACCCTTAGTTTCCTCATCTTTAAAATGAGAATAATTATAATACCTATCTTATAAGGTTATTGTGAGACTAAGGAGTAAATACAAATAATCTTACATCTTAGAACAGCGCCTGGCAGAGAGTAAGTGCTTAATAAATGTTAGCTATTGATGCTGTTTGAGTAGTAATAGTAGTATGTATAGAATTCCATTTTTCCTCTCAAATCATCAGAAGGATTGTATCCCCATAACTGTTGGAGAGATTGTAGGACCACCATGTGATTCAGCCATCAGATTTGCATTCTGATTGGTGGCAAAAAGTGATTGACAGGGGCAGCAGTGCAAATGAAAGACACAATGCATTCCTTCCCACCCACTCTGCTTTGTACTTTATAAAAGGAATCCATGGCCTGGTAGATCCAGTATTGGGTGAAAGTACTCCTGCCCCTGTTTAAGCTTAAGGCCCCTAGAGTCTTCCACAATTCAGCCAGAACCCAGGGCACTCCAAATTCCTTCATGATCCTCCATCCCTTTAGGTTGCAGTTTATAAAGCACTTCTCCCTCCATGAGTTCGTGTGGCTCCCACAGTGATCTCCCACCCACAGCCTCTGTCACATGCCTCTGGAAATGCTTTAGCTGCTGCCAGTTGGATGGACACTCATAAAACACCTTTTTTTTTTTATCTAAAATAATTGCTTTGGTGGTTTTGTGTAGATGCAACCAGAAGTAGAGGCCCTTGGCAGGTGGGCTTCACTCAAACCACTGGGCATGGAAAATACCACAGAATCTGGCCCAGCTTCAGGAAAAGCCATATTTTTCAGCTGAATAGGAAGAATCCTAAAAAGGGAAGAAAGGAAGGAAACTAATGAGATATCTTTTTCCTCACGGATAATGTGTGTTGCTCACCGAGTGGTCTGAGTGGCTATAGCATCTTTTACACTTCAGTGACAACGAAATGCCTTGGAGATAAGGCAACAGTTATGAGACCTGAGAAGAAATGAAAGAAAACCCAATAGCAGCCAAATAGCACTGCCATCTATTACCAAATTATTACAGGCTGAGGCAGGCTTTAATGAGATTTTAACAAAAGAAATCTAGTTGCGTTCCTCTGGGGCACAGAGATTTTATTATGATGTGGATGATTAAGTGGGTAAGAGGCCCTCCCTGGGAGCTTCAGTAAAGAGGAAAACGAGAACCCTGTGTCCTGACTCTCCAGGCCTCTGACTCCCATTCAAGATGAAAAGCTCTTGGAGAAAATGTCCTGTGTAACACTGTTCCTCAAGAAGTTTCAGGTTGGTACCTGGCCTGGCAAGCCAAGTGCCTCTTTAGGAAAATTGTTCTAAACTTTTGTGTTGTGATTCCAAGACTTCATTGCACTGTTGGGTATCCTAAAGGGCATCGTGAAATTCTCAAGAGACTCTTAAGTCAGAGAGCAGAGTGACAGCATTAATTTGGAGAAACAATGAGGCTGGCTAGAGTCAGGACCCTGCCTGCCCGTGACCTTGTGAAACCACTGGGGTTTGAGAAGAGAAGATGATAAGATTCTAAGGGTTCAAGGGAGGAAAGAGAAAATAGGCTGCACAGAGTAGGTCAGAGGGAGGGAGGAACATGTGCAATTCAAGGAAGTCAGTGTGCACTCTGCTCAGACGTGCTGGACCGCTTGCACAGAATGGATTTTTCTTTTCACTTCTCCCACGCCTTTCATTCATCCACTAAGTGAAAGCTTGTAGGCAGTCAGTAATATCAGGGAGCAGTATAACCATTTCAGGACTGACATTTCTGTTACCCAGGAATTTGTTTTGTTTGAAATATGTGCCACCAATGACTATTGAAGGAAACCAAGGAAGAACTGGAGTGATGTGTTAATGCCTGGACTATTAAATGGTGTAACTCCTCAGGAAGGGGACACTGGACTACAGACGGAGGGGGAAGGAAGGGTGCGTAAGTGGTCTCCCTCTGACAGAGATTCTTTACTTAGCCAGACTTTAGTCAGGCTCCTGGACCGTTTCCCTGGGCCCATCTGTGCACTTCCTTGTAAAATCCAGTTTTAGCAAGAACCCTGCTAAGTTGGTTTAGCAAGAACCCCTGCCCCTCAGTATCTGATGGGGTTCCTCATCCTCCGCCACCCCCAGATGATGTCTGATCACCCTGGCCTGCCTTCATCAAGAGTCCTATTAGGTCAGTTTAGCAGCATCCTCCTTACCCCTGATGTTTCCTCTTAGTGATTTTCCATCCACTGATTCCCCACCCTGCTCCGTGGCTATAAATTCCTGCTTGCCTATGCTGTGTTTGGAACTGAGCCCAGTTCTCTACCGAGGTCTCTTTTCACTTTTTGCAATAATCCTGGATAATATCTGTTTTGACCCCTTTAACTACTGTCCAGCTCTGGTTTTCTTTGACGCCTACCCAATGATGAGTCAGGGAGACTGATCCCCTGGCAGTAGGGCACAGTGTAAGACTATGTCACCTTTCGTGGCAAAATAACAACTAGAATAGCTGTGTACTGTGCTGGTTATACTCCCCTTGGGACCAATGGCAGACTCCGGCTGTTAAAATATTTAGCGTCTGATAATGTATGATGAATGAGTGAGGAATTTAGCGGCACTTCCCTTAACGGCTCACACTGTAGGAAAGAGATTTAATAGAATTGAGGATGAACTTAAAATGACATGGAAGATAAACCTCAGGAACATACATCTTTGAGATAGATAGCTCATCTTGTTAGAATATGGTGCCATTATTATTATTATTAACTAACATTTATTAAGCACTTACTAAGTGCCAGGTGCTGTTTTCAGTGTTTTACATATGTTAACTCAGTAGTTCCCAACTATCTGTGATGATGAATCAGTACTTTTTAAAAAATTTCCTGTCTGTCATGGACAAATGCTTTTGTAGGATTCAATAAAAATTAATTACTAGAAAAGTGAAATTTTTAAAAAATGCAAAATTCAAGGTTAGTTTTTTTTTTATTGTTAGATTAACAGATACAAAATTACTCTGGCAAATTGCTACAAAAGTTTCTAAATGCTTACTCTTAATTGCTCCACTTATCTCCCCAAGGACCATAACAAACCTTCACAGACGGGCACCCATCTACAGACCATGGTTGAAGAGCACATATGTTGAAAAGCTGATATTAACTCAGTTGGCCCTCATAAATCCTGTCGTGTAGGTAATGTCTCCATTCTACAGATGAGGAAACTGGAGGCACAAAGCAGTTATCTTGCTATTGAGTACAAATTAGATCCTTATCAGTCAATAAGCTTTACAAAGAGAAAAATCTCTATTTCGTGCCCGTAGAAGCGTAGCGCACCTAGTCATTGTAAAATTAAGAGTAACTTGAGAAAAGCAAGCCTTAATGACAACATATGAATGGAGTTTTATAACCTAGGCCTCTGTTAGAAAAACTATTAAGGAATAGGCCAAACATTCCAGGAGTGTCATCTTTGCTATCTTGAGCAATATGGTGAAGTGTTTAAGAGTGTGTCTTGGGAGCTAGGCCATCTGGGTTTGTTTCCTGACTTGGCCACCTGCTTGCAGCATGAACTCGGTAGTTCCTACCTAAAAGGATGGTTGGGAGGAATACAGTGTTAATATATTTAAAGTACTTAGAAAAATGCCTAGCATATAGTAAGTGCTCAATGAATGCTAGTTATTATATTTGCATTTGAAAAACAGCCCATTGCAAAAATTTCAGGTTCTCCAAATACATCCATTCGTAGTGGCCTGACTTCTGACTGAACGAGCCAATGCTCTCTGCCTTAAGCTAGCCACTGGCAGAACTCAGCAATGCTGCAGTGGTCACTGTCAGACCTAAGGGACAGAGTGGGGTTTCTCAACTGTGGCACTATTGACATTTTGGAGGGGCTGTTGTGTTTGCTGTAGGGTAGCAGCATTCCTGGCCTCTTCCCACTAGATGCCAGTATCATCCCCTTCCAGTTGTGACAAGCAAAATGTCTTCTGTCATTGCCAAATGTCTCCTGGGAGGAATAATGGCCCCCAATTGAGAACCACTGTTACAGAGAAAAGAGAATATTAATAATAGTCCCTTATATTTTTTATAGCTTTTTGGTTTAAAAAGGCTTCTGCATGTTTTAACTCAGTTGGGAAAAAGAAAAAGAAGGAAAGGATGAAAAAGATTAGAAGAGGAAAGGAAGGAAGGAAGGCAGAGAGGGAGGGAGGAAGGAAGAAGGAGGGCATGCAAAGAGATGAAAGGAGAGGCGCTCGGTAAAGGAAGGGTGACAGAACAGGTATGGTGTGTGTGTGTGTGTGTGAGAAAGAGAGAAAGAGAGAGATCTCCCACTAGCGCGTCTACATCTGCATGTCCTGCCCGCACCTCAAACTCAATATGTTCAGATCTGAGCTCAGCAAGTTCCCCCCTGAGCACGTGCCCTCTCTGTTGTTCCAGTTTCTGTTACCGACTTCACCATCCGCCCAATCGCCCAGGTCTGAAAATATGTATCTTCTTAAAAGGATACCTCCTGCCAACTCTCGTCTCCAACATCTAATGAGTTAGCAGGTTTGCAGATTCTACTTCTGTTACCTCCCTCGGGATTAAAGAGTCACACATTCACCTGATGTGGGCACTGGAAGGGACCTCAGACCTAGTCCACCACTCTCACGTCATAGATGAGGAAACTGAAGCCCATGGAGGTCTAGGGTGTGCCCTTGGACAGATTACTCTAAGTCTAGTTTCTTTGATGGTAAAACAGATAATCCCAGGAGCCCTAGAGGGGTTCTGTGAGCTGGCACAGAGCTGACCTGTCCCTGTGCGTTCGTTCCCCTTGTCTCATGTCAGTTACAGGGCTGGAACCCAGTGCTCTTCCTTCTTCACCTCCCTGCCTCCTGGATCATGGTCCTGTCGCTCACCTGCGCCCAGTGCTTCTGTCCATTTGACCCCGCCATCCTGTCACTTCGCTACTGCCCCATGTATGGCCAGCCCTCAGCACTGCCCACCTAGTGGGCTGTGAGGGCCTCCTGGTTGGATTTCCTGCCTCCAAGCTCTCCCCAGGCCAATCCCTTTTACAGATGGCTGTCAGATTCAGGCCTAAAACAGCACTGGGATGAAGTCGCTCTTAATTTTTAAATCCTTCGCTGGTTCTCCATTGCAAAATCTAAATTTCTTGGCCTACCATTAAATGTCACCCCACTATCTGGCCCCAACCTATTGTCCTAATCTTATTGCCCCATTTTGCTTCTTATCTCTTATCAAACTAAAAATGCAGTTTCTCACATATACCCATGCTTTCCCAACTCCACCCTTTGTTCCTGCTACTCATCTTCCTGGGATTCCCTTCTTGAATCCACAGTCCTGTTTCTACCCATCCCTCAAGGCCTGTTATGAGGTCTGATCTCATCTTCCTGGTTAACTTGCATTCAATCTCTCTCTTCTCTGAATTCTTATAGCAGTTTATTTCCTCTATTGTACAGCATTTATGTCTTTCCACCTTGTATCATAAATATCTCTGTACTTATTTCACGTCCCCCACTAAATTGGAGGTTCCTTGAAGACCCAATACATACAGATTGGTTTATCTTTGTATCTTCCATGGGGCCTAGTACAATAAATATTTAGCCAGTATATATAGGCTACATAAATGACATTAACTGTCATACTTATTTATCCCTTATGGAACCTCTATCTACTTATCTAACTAAACTTAGCAGTGGTTTAAAAAAAGGCTGCCCTAGCTTACCATAGCAGCATGAAGAGAGTCCTTATGACAATATACATTCATAGAAGACACATGTGTAAGTCAGGAGTTTGAGTCATAGCAACAGTCACACGTGTGTGAGCATGAGTGTGTGTGTGTGTGTGTGTGTGTGCTCATGCATGTGTGGGAGTGTGACACAGTGGTGCGGGATTCTAACATCATACAGGACTGGTTTCCAATCCTAGCTCTAACACTTGATAACTACATGGCTTTGGACAAGTTACTGTGCATACCTAACTTTATTCCTCATTTGCAAAATAGAGATGATGGTAGATACTTTACAGTGTTATTATGAGGATGATGTATTCATTTCATGAGCAGATATTTACTGGGTCTTCATCATGTGCCTGGTCCCTGGTAGAAACAAAATAATATGTACAGTACATTTACCAAAGAGTCTGGTACATACTAAATAGTATGTTTAGTCTTCAGCATTTGAGTAATGAGAGTAATATTAGAGCTTCACTCTGAGACACATACATGTACATATGGGTAGAGAGCTGCAGGAACCAAGAGTCTTTATTTTAAAATCTAGACAGAGGGATACACAGTTTCCCTCTTTAGCCAAGGTTTCATCTTCTCCAGTTAGCTTGAATGTGTTTTCTCCCCTTCATTCTCTTAGTAGCCATACCCATGGAAAAATCAGGAGCCGTGAGTAATGCTACTTATTGAGTGCCTGCTATGTGCTATTAATCTTCCAACAACTCTGTAAAGTGGACTAGATGGTCCCCATTTTATGAGGAAGAACCAGGCTCAGAGAAGGCAGCATTTTCCAAAGACCACACAGCCTGTAAATATTGGAGTTTACCAAACTTTCCAGCTGCCCTCGGTTCTGCTGGTGAGACATCCTAATTGCCAGGCCAAGATGAGGAACAACTGTTTGCTCTATCAATTTCCCAGAAGTTTCTATCAGTCATTCTTCTGGGTTCAGAGTTCTCTGAAATATTGAAACAACACTGCTTTAAAATCCGGTCTAAAGAGGAAACAACATTTTCAGTGGGAGGGAGACTTCATGTTACTCTCCCTGCATTCTCATCTGTTCCTCGAGGAAGTAACTTCCACCAACTCTTCAAGTTTCCATTCTCTACCGATTCCTCCCCATAGAGGAAAAAAAAATGATGAATTCCTGACTTTTTATAGCCAGCAGAGCTTTTGGCCTCAAAAACAGGAATGGGCCCAGCAGGTCATGTGGTGTGGGCCTCCACATTTATCTTCCTTCTGAGTGAAGCAGAACCCACTGCACCTCCCTTGTCCATGCAATAAAGAGAACTGAGCTCACCTTGCTCACGACACTGCGTGTGGTCTGCGTGCTCAACCTTGTAGCAGTCTGCTTCAGTGGGTTCACTTCAGACGCAGAGCTCCCTACCCAAGCCCACCGACCGCACCCTCCAGGATGCTCCTGCTTGTCCCAAGGCCCAGATTGCAGTGAGGAGGGAAGAGGCCCCACTTTGGCATCGGTTCTAAGCGGCTATCTCCCTTCTAAGTTGCAACATAGATCTCCACACTGCAGAGATTATTGGGCACTTGCCAAGTCATTAATAAAACTGATGTTTTTCTTCCTTTTTGGCTAGTGGTTCTTACGTGCATTACCTAACAGTCAGAATCCAGAGGGAGAAAGAGGGTCATGTTAGGGCCAGAACCTCTGGCTTCGTTACTAGGTCAGGGGCCTTCTGCACGGCTTTCTGCTGCTTTGTCTGTTCTATATCAAGCTAACCTTATTTTCATAGATCAGCTACCCTGCGGGACTCTTCCGCGATTCTAAACCATATACATAGATGCCATCTAACAGCCCTCAAAGATGGCCCAGCGCTGGAAATCTATTCATTTTACAGGGAACAAAGAGTAGGAGGTTGGAGACTCTTTCGGTAATTTTTGTTTAGGGGCCCAGAATGCAGAACTAAAAGCTGTTTATTCTAATTTTGTCAGGAGTAGCTCATACAACTTTAACTAAGTTAATTCTCATGAAAGGCAAGCCGAAGTAGCTTTACTTATATTTCTACTTACCGTCTTAAAAATCAAGTTTTAGCCTCAAGCTCACCACCAAAGACCTGTGACTCGGACAAGGCCATTTTCTGGGCCTCAGTTTCCTCGTCTGGTCAGCGGGTTTTGATCCAGACCATCACTGGCACCCCTCCTGCTCTCGTATTCTGTTGATATTCAGAAGTCGGTATTTGGGCCTGAGTTGCCGTCAGGGTGTGTTGGTGGTTCTGAGAGGTTTTGGGAGGTGAGGGAGTCTAGAGGAACCTCATCAATAAGAAAGGAGAAACTTGCCAGATGTAAAGTGGGAGTTTATTCCAGGCATATTAGATTATCGTGAAACACATCCATCTACATTTATTAAGAACAGGAAACTCGGCTCTGCTTGCCTACAGCCTTCATTTCCAAAGCATTAACAAATTATTCATTTCCTTCATAAGTTCTTTTGGCCTTGGGGTATTAACACCAGGAGTTTGACCATATTATTACTTATCCTCATAACATGTGATAAAGATGATACTAAATATTTTACGCAAATGGTAGTGAATATAGCTTATGGATCCTCATTAATTTATTTTGCTTTTAGCATAATAGCTTAATACTTTACCAAAGACTTTTTTCCACCCCAAACAGAACTGACATGTCTCAGATTTTCAGTATTTTCATAGATAAATACCACTTGACCGCATAAAACATTCTTCTTTTATGCAAATATGTGTCAAAGATTATCAAAATGAGAGTTTTACTTTCTCAGTCACTTAAAAAAAAAGATTTTAAAGCAAGCCATATCACTGTTGAACTGTATACTCTGTATTAGTTTTCTATTGCTGCATATTACCACAAATTTAACTGCTTAAAGCGACATCTATTAATTGGCTCCCACTTCTGTAGGTCAGGAGCCTGTGTGAGCGCTCCAGGGTAGAGCTCGGCATAGAGTCTGACAAGGCCAAAATCAAGGTGTTGGCCAGCTGGCTCTTGCCTGGAGGACCTAGGGAAGAATCTCCTTCTGAGCTCATTTTGATTGTTGGCAGAACTCGGTTCCTGTGATTGTAGCATTGAGGTCCCATCTCCTTGCTGAGTCTTGGCAGGGGGCAGCTCTTAGGTCCTTAAGGTTGCCCATATCCTAGGTCAATGGGCCCTTTCTTCTTCAAGCCAGCAATGGTGTGTTGAATCCTTCATGCTTTGAATCTCTGAATTCCTCTTTGGTGGCTAGCCAGAGCAAAGCTCTACTTTTAAAACGTTCATCTGTTGGGTCTGACCCACCTGGATAATCTCCATATCTCAAGGTCAACTGAATTGGAACTTTACTTACATCTGCAAAATGCCTTCTCAGCATTACCTAGATTAGTGTTTGACTGAATAACCAAGGGACGAGAATCTTGAGGGGCCATTTTTAGAATTCTGCCTACCATATACTCTAACATGATTAAGCAAATTACCTGACCTCTATAGGCCTTAGGTTTTTTAGAATCCTACTCTGACAGCTTTGAGGACAGGATCTTCAAAGGAGTTACAGTTTCTATAAATTTACAGCACCAGCTAATTAAAAACAAAACAAAGCTAAGCTAAAAACAAACAAATAAAAACCCTCTCAGACTGAGTCTACGAGATGTCAAAGCAAATGAACAAAAAGAATGAGATTTAATTATCCTCACTTTTGCTCAATGCTATTTGCTCAGCCATTACAACAGTACCTGGCACAAAGCAGATTCTCATTAAATATAGTGTTTGCTGAGTGACTGAATATACAGCATTCATTAGAGCCCTTTGGTTTCCTCTTTATCAAGTGTTTACTATACACAATGCATTTGTGCTGAGTTCAGTGAAGAATACGAAGATTCATAAGGCTCCATCCTCACTTGTGATGGGTAATTTTACGTGTCAACTTGGCTAGGCTATGGTGCCTAGTTTGGTCAAACACTAGTCTAAATGTTGCTGTGAAGGTATTTTTTAGATGTGAGTAACATTTAAATCAATAAATATTGAGTAAAGCAGATTATCCTCCATAATGTGGGTGGGCCTCAACCAAACAGGTGAAAACTTTAGGAGAAAAGACTGAAGTCCTCCAAGGAAGAGAGTTCTATCACCAGGCTGCCTTCAGACATCAACTCTTCCCTGAGTCTCCAGCCTGCCAGCCTGGCCTGCAGATTTCAGACTTGCTAGACCCCAAAATTGCATGAGCCAATTCCTTAAAATAAATCTCTTTCCATATGTGTGTGTAGATATATATACACACACATACACGCACATCCTATTGGTTCTGCTTCTCCGGAGAACCCTGACTAATATACCACTTTTAAGAGGTTAGAATAACGTTGGGAAGATTGAAATGTATATAAAGGAAAACAGCTAATAACATGTGATTACTCATAAATGGAGGGGAAGAAACTGTCTTGGACTTAGGGGGATGGGTGATCAAAGAAGCCTTTATGAGCAGAGTGTGATTTTATCTGGAACTTCAAGAATGGATGGGAGATGAACAGATGGAAGACAGAAAGGAGGGGGTTGCACGTAAGCAGACCTGGGGAGGTGGGCAGAGAGGGCTGTATTCTAGTTACAGCGAGAGTAGCCCAGCTACCCTTTAGCAAAATGCTGTTAGAAAGGAAACCTGGAGCCAGCCTGCAGAGCACCCTGCGAGGCCCTGAGCAGCCCTGGGCATAGAACATGGGCTGCAAGGAACCGTCGAGATTCTTGTTGTAAATAGACAGCATTAAGTGCCTCCTGTGTGGCAGGCTAGAGTTCACAGCATCTCGTCCAAGGCTCTCATCTTGCAACAAGGAAACTGAGACCCAGGTGACTGTCCTCAGGTCCCTCAGGAAATCAGTGGCAGAACCCAGAGGAGGGTGCAATCTCCCAATGCCTCAGCCAGGGCTCTGGCTATCACGTACAGCCTTCTGCTTCCTCCCTCTCCAAACTCATCTCCTCCCCTCTCCCGGCTTCTTGCTGCATTCCAACCATGCCAGCTCTCCTGCTGTTCCTCGGACACTCCACGTTGGTTCCCACCTCTGAGCCTTTGCACCTGTGCCCTCTGCCCACAAGGGCCTTGTCTTGCGTTTCCACATGGTGGAGCTTCTGGTCTCAGGTCTCAGCTCAGCTGTTGTCTTCTCAGAGAGGCCTTCCCTGACCACCAGCTCCAACGGTGCCACCTCTAAACCTGTCTTATGAGCCCGATTTACTTTCTTTTTAGCACTTATCAATAAGTGTGATTCTTATTTTACTTCTCAATTGTTTTTCTCACTAACCGGAATGCAAGTCCCATGAAAGCAGGACTCGTTCACTCATGTGGTTTGCCCACAGCTTTAACTCCAGGTCCTTGAACTTGTGTAGTGCATAGCAGGCACTCTATCAATACGAACCAAATGAATGAATGGTGAATAGAGATCTCAGTACATCCTCGCCGAGTGACTGAAAGGGGAAAAGAGATCAGGAGAAGCAAAGAGGAACATTTAGAGCCTATAGCCAGGGTGCCTACAGCAACCACGTCTGGTCCCTGAGACTTGCTCTTTGCCTTCTTTCACGTTTTCTCCAGCACAGATGCCTCTAGATTGCACTGCTCAGGTAACAGTCCTCACGGGCTAAAAGCCCGAATAGCACTGACTGCACTGTGCGCTCAAATTGCCCACAGTGCCAGTTTCGCTGTCTCAAAGATGAAACCCTTGTGCTCTTCTCCTCATGTTTCCCATTGCTTGAGAAGGTGGCGGCCATCCAGAATGAACTCTCTCAGCTTCCCTGACCTCACTTCAGTTTTCTCCCCTTTATGGCCAACCCTTCACTCTTCCTTTTCTGCTTTAGGAAGATGTGCCCCACTTCCATTCAAAGATTTTCTTCTTCATTGTCATCCTAACCCCTTCCCAACTGACCTTTCCCCTGCCTCCCTCCACCTTGCACATCGCTGTCCACGGATCCTCATTAAGCCACATCTCTGCATGTTGCTCTCTCGCTCCAGCACCTTCACTGGTTCCTCCAGCTTAACTTCCTGAGTATGGCATTCAAAGCCCTCCCCATGGGCAAGGCCAGCTCACGTCTTCAACTTTATTTCCTATGCCTCTTAGGCTTAAACTGGTGCCACAGCATCCAGGATATGATTAATCACCTGCAATTTTAATGAAGTGAAGCTGTTGGCCTGCAGCTGTGACGGTAAAAGACATTTGACCACAGGGAATCTGGTGCAAATGCATTCTGGAAGAGCAAATTCCACCACATCAGCTCTACTGTTTTCCATAACTATCTAAGCCACCCTATAAAGAGTCTGAATCAGTTGACTTCTCCCTCTAAAATCTTCCTAGCTGTCTAGCTGTGTGGGTGTGTGACTACATTACTGAGCACAGAAAGCCTCTCAAATCAGGGCTTTTGGATTTCAGCACTGTCAGTTATTTCAGATCATCTTAAGCCTCATCTCCCCTCCATTAGCATGGATAACTGGAAGTGATTGAGTGTTAGAGTTGCACAGGAGATAAATTCTTTCAACAAACATTCAGCAAACACTTATTAAGTACCTAACGTATGCTACTGAAGGGAGCAGAACATGCCCTCCCAAAATATGCCACTTTGGTATTTTGATTATCTTGAGCTGAAGGCACTTAAAAAACAGCAGATGCAGGGAGGGTGCTCTGACCTCCCCTTTTCTTCCTAAAAGTAGGAGATAAAAGTTCCATGTGAAAGATGCCCTCCCTATAGCAGGAGGTAAAGAATATTCTTATCACTTTAGTTGGGGAGTTGAGGCCAAGAGAAATCTGTACAAACAGACCTTGTCAAAATAACCCTTATCTTCCTCCAGCCTCACCATATATTTTAGTTACTATTCCACAATTATTATTCTTTGTTCAACCTGGTATATAAACATTTATGCCAAATTACTTTTTGGGTCTTCATTTTCCTGTGAAGGCTCCAACGTGCACATAAAAATCTTAAATAAAAGTTGTATGCTTTTCTCCTATGAATCTGTCTTATGTCAAGTTAATTCTCGGGGCCCAGATAGAGACCCTGAGTAGAGGTAACATTTTGCCTCTCCTATACTCACGGTAGAGAGGGGAACAAACATTACCACAAAATTACTGTATTATACATAATGAGAGAACAGAGAGACAATGCCTCTCTCACTGTCTGAAGAGGATGGGGAAGCCTTCATGGAGAAGGTGCCAGGACATGGAGGGTATGAATTTGAGGCAAGGCTAAAAAGAGAAGTAGGTTTTCCAGATCTCAACTGTATCATCAGTATAATTTAAGTAATATTGTAAAAATTCATGACAGAACAGATTTTTTTAGTGACATTCCTTTGCCCATGTGGAATGACTCCTCCATGCTTTTCTGCTCCTTTGACCTACTTTTTCCTAGGTGTCAACAGACATTTGCAAGCAACAGCTAAAAGAATGGCTACAATGTATCAGACTGGCTTCCAGGTCTGCTTAAGCTGGTGGTCTGGTAAACTGAAAAAAACACACTGCTAAGGCTGTGAGAAAAGCAGAAGGAAGCCCAGGAGGGCAAAAGGAGGAAAGAGCCTGGCGCAGGCCAAACGCTAGACAGTTGTGAGAGCTGGAGATTTTTCAAAAAGTGGATCCATCACGATGTTTCTAGAAGAGCATATAATTTAACTGTGAGAACCCATACACTTATAAATTATAAAGGTATGATTAACCACATAGACAAGGAGCTGGAGGAAGGGTGCCTTTTGTTGGAGATTGGCTGTGAACCTCCTATTTAACAAAATGTCTATCGGTTCATTTGCAGGACTTGGGGTGAAAGGTAAGAAGAAGAGCACATCAGACATTGCATTCTGGGTCAAACCAATTTTGTTGCCGAAGGACCCTTCATGGTATCAGTAGTAGCTGCCCCTAAGATTATCGTCTAACCTCATAGAGGCACCCTGTACATTTAAACCATTTGTGATAGTCATCCCATACTGCTTTTCAAAAGGACTGTATTAATTTACCATGTCACCAAGAGCATTCATGTATACTGGATTCACCACAACTTCGACTGCATTTAGTAAAAGTAAGTTATTGAGTGGATGTAACAGTATCTCAACATTGGTTTAATATGCATTTCTTTGTCACTGGACTTACTTGTTTAGGCTGGCAGAATGCCACTAAGATTTTCATGAGGAGACATGGGCACTTCTATTTGAATAGGGTGCCTATCTGAACGATGGTTTCTCGCTTTCCTTCATCCTCTATAGGAATCAACACATCTGGTCATTGACTTATTTTTATTCTTTTTTTTAATGTGGTTTTTTTTTTTGAGGAAGGTTAGCCCTGAGCTAACTGCTGCCAATCCTCCTCTTTTTGCTAAGGAAGACTGGCCCTGAGCTAACATCCATGCCCATCTTCCTCTTCTTTATATGTGGGACACCTACCACAGCATGGCGTGCCAAGCGGCGCCATGTCCGCACCCGGGATCCGAACCTGCGAACCCCGCGCCACTGAAGTGGAACATGTGCACTTAACCGCTGTGCGACAGGGCCGGCCCCTATTTTTATTCTTTGAAAGGGCTTTTACTTCTCTCTATACCATTATTTTTATCCCCATCAGAAGAGTTCAGGTCTTTAAAATTTAAATCCTCTGCTGCCACAATTGTCTCCCATAGGTCTCCCTGCCTTCTGTCTTGCCCACGGTAATAACTGTAACTCATTTGCTGAACACCTACGATGAGCCAGGCAGGCTGCTGGATATTTTATAGACCTTATCTCCCAAAACATTATCTCCCATAAGGCAGACACTACTAACTCCATTTTACAGATGAGGAAACTGAAACACGGGAGATTAAGATAATCACCAAATTTACACAGCCAGTAAGCAGAAGAGCAGAAATTTCAATCCAAGTCTGACTGATTCCCAAACTTGTGTCCACGTTGGAACACTTCTCTAATCAGTCCTCCAACCCTCCTATGCGTTTCTGTACTCATTATTAAGTCAGTGTCTCTTTGCTCCAAACCCACCGTTTTGTACGCTGCTTTGTGGTACTGGAGCTGGGACTCTGCAAACCATAGTCTGCTTTGCCAGCTAGCTCTCTGGTGGGCTCTGTCAACCAGGGCACTAGACAGAGAGCCTAAGGCTGGAGGAGGGAGAAGGGACTTTCTGCTTCCTGTGTGTGAGAGCTTAAGTTCCTGTGAGCATCACCCTTGTAGGACCTCTTCATTCTGGCAGGAGAAGTTCCATCCCTTAACAGCAGCTAAATTCAGTTTGTAATTTTTCCAACAATTGCAGAGTAAGTTTCATCACATCCCCCTCAGGGACTCCAGCATCAGCCAACAGGTGCCCCTTTTCTGAGGTTTGGGTCCCAGCTCCACATAGCCCCTGCTCACAACTCAGGAGACCCCAGCACTAGGAAAGCAGTGTCTCCTCCTCAAGATGTGAGCTTGAGATCGTCAGAGTGACTCCTCTTACGTTTCTAACATTGAACAATTCTAGCCTCTTCCATTCGTTCCCTTAGCCCTCTGGAGGGTAATGCTTCCTGCTGTTGCTAACTTCATAATACTTTAGAGCTCTCTTGTACCCTTTCAGGTAGCTAGTGAATAACTTTATACCTTGTTAACTCTGGAGAAGCTGTTGCCAGGAAGAACTTACTCCAGGAAAGGAGTGAACCTGACGGATGCAAGGAGTGAAACATGGTCCATACTGTGTTGCTCCATTCAGATGCTCTCGTCAGGCGAACGCCACTATCTTCTAGCTGCCGGGAACATCAGCTGCTGATGTCTCCCAGTTGTGTCCTCACAGGGGAAGTGCCCTCAGATGCAGGGAACTGCCTCATCCAAGGCGACATCACTTGTCAGAGGCGGCTGGTGGCTAATGAATGCTGAATGGGGGGATATAAAAGCTACTCCTCCTTGCCTTAATTTGGGCTCCAGGTGCCCTGTAGGATCAACTGAGACCTGGGGAGCTGCCTCATTGTGGGTCACTTTATCCCTCTGCCCGGTCCTGCTTTCCTCACTTCCTTCTAGGTACTCCCTTAGAGAACTCCCAATAAACCTTCTGGATGCAACCGTCCATCTCAGTTTTTTTCCAGGTTTCCCAGTATGCCAACCTAAATTAATGATGCCCGGCTCTAGGGTCTGCAGAGATTCATAAGGGCACCATGGTTGAGCTTGGAGGGTGGAGGAAAAATACTGAGAAAAAACTATACCTAAAAGGATGGTTCATAATGGCATTGCCATCAACCCAAAACAAAATAAAAACAGAGTACAGGATTACAGTTCCTAAAAAATAGACGAAGGCAGAGAGGCTGTGGGCAGTCGCACTCTGGTAGCACTCAGGGCATTTCTGTTCCGTGTTTTTGCCTACTTTTTAGCTTTAACAACTCAAATTGCCTCGCTACCCTGAGGCCAGTCCAGAATGCATATGGCAAATTGGCAGTGCAAAACAGTACATCTTATTTTTCTTTTCCACTGCCAATGATTCTATAAATAAAACGGAAAATAATGTATGAAATTACTATTTATCTTCAATTCACGTTATATAGAAAAACGTTAACTGTTGGTGAGAAGGAATTGTTTTAAATTATTAAAATCCTAAAAATGCTAATGAACAAGGTAGTCATTTCCCATGACATTATGTATTCTAAAAAGTTGCTACTTGAGTTTTTCAAAGGCTTGTTCATGGACTAATTTCTTAGTCTGCAAATAAATATAAATGTTCATAAATGCCATCAAAATTATATCCTGCAGTTTTGAAATAATATTCAATTATGTTTTAATGAAAGGAAATTTATACAAAGAGGATAAAATATTCTTCAATTAATAGGATGGTTTATACCTCCAGCAATGAATAAAGCCTCTTTGAGACATTTTTCACCCAAGAGAATTGAGTATTTTTGGTTTATTTTTAATATCATTATAACTCCATTTTGTTTTCGGGGTGGATAAAAGTTTATAGCAACTAACTATCTGGCTATTACAAGTTTGGTTGTCTAAAATTCAGGATGAGGAATATTTAATACATCACTTAAAGTCAATGACTTTTGGGAAGAAGTCTCAATTAAGTCCTAGATATAATGATAAATTCTCATGCGTTAACTTGATATGATATTACTAGAGATAGTCTTAAGGCCTTGAAATAGTGCTGTGAAATAGTCTATGCTGTATTTGTTTGTAAAACCTGCATTTTGTTGGGTATATTTTACGTGTGTTTGTTATACAATGGATTATACTCTCTGCAGTTTTCCACTTGAAATTTGGTTATAAATCTCCTCCAAGTGGCATTTTCTTGATTTTTCTGTTTTCCATTCCTTCTCATTTTCTCTTCACAATAACTTCTCATTTTCTTGCCTTCATGGACAGCACAGAAAGTAAGACCCACTGAATAGGGGAGAGAAAGGAAGGAATGACAAGGAGTCCCGTAGAGGCACAGTGGTCAAGGGAATACTCTTCCTCCCATCCAACATCTTCTCGAACATTTAGAAAGGTATGGAAAGGCAGCTATTCTGCAAGAATAGCAAACCAAGAAGACTGAACACATATTAGTGTAGTTTAATATTTTTAACGAAGTGAAAACTAAATTTACATACAAAGACGATTAACATGATTACGCATTAATATGCTCCATAGCAATTGAATTAACTAAATTAATAAGATGAATTAAACTAATATGATTACTTGTTAACATGCTGCAGAGCAGCTAGGCTTAGCTTCTAAGTAGTACATGGAAGTAACTTGTTTGAATGGTGTTGACTCCTTGAACTGTGTTTAAGACTTCCTGCTAATATTTATGTGTCTATGTGTATATTTGTGTATGTGTGTGTTTATACTGCTTTTCAGTCTACATTGGATTTAAAGAGACTTTCCAGAATCATATATACAAGGGAATAGGGATATTGAATTAAAAAATACCAAACCATGGGGCCGGCCTGGGTGTGTACAGCTTAAGTTCCCGAGCTCCGCTTCAGTGGCCCAGGGTTCTCAGGTTCAGATCCCCGGTGTGCTCCTCACACTGCTTGTCAAGCCACACTGTGGCAGCGTCCTACATAAAATAGAGGAAAACTGGCACAGATGTTTGCTCAGTGACAATCTTCCTCAAGCAAAAAGTGGAAGGTTGCCAACAGATAGCTCAAGGCCAATCTTCCTCACCAAAAAAAAACAAAACAAAAACACCAAACCAGTGTGCTGGTATTTGCTGGCTACACAGCAACCGGTTCCCTCTTCCCTTCTCCCACCATTACCAGTTTTTTGTTTGGGCATACACCCCTACCCATGTGACTCTGAAAACTGGCCCCACTTCCAGATCCAGATTGATTATTCTAAATCAATCAGGGGAATGCCATCTCTGCTATAAGAATGAATGGTATTCCCCTGTCCACAGGAATGGATATAGGCGGTTTTAAAGCATGGGCCCCAAATTCTTTGAAGCTGTCCTTTTGACAAGTAGAATCTGTGCCTCCTCTCCTTGAAGCTGAGTGCTTTGACTTCTTGACTAATAGAATGTGGCAGAATTGACATTTGCATCAGTGGAAACTGGCAGTTCCTACTTCCTGTCTCTTGGGACACATGCATCTTGAGACACTTCCTGTCTCTGGGGAACACAGCAACCATCCTATGAGGCAGCCCAAGCAGCCCACAAGGAGACCAACATGGAGAAGAATCTAGGTCTCTGGCCCTCAGCTCCAGCTGAGCTGCCAGCTGACAACTAGCACCAAATTGCCAGCCATGTAGGCCAACCATCTTGGAAATGAATTCTTCAGCCAATTCATGAGTTAAATAAATTATTGTTGTTATTTTAAGCTACCAAGTTATAGGATGGTTTATAATGCAACAATAGGTAACTACAACGCTAATACTTCACCCCTTGAATGTGCACCTTTTCTGTCTCTTGAGACATTTAGGATCTTTTATTCCTGGTGAAACGTTATATTAACATCCTTTTACTTTTATTTCTTTTACTTTTCCTTCCTTCCCTCTCTTCTTCCTTCCTTCCTTGTTTCCTGGCACTCAGTGATCCTTTTCAATTAAAAAAGAATATCCTTCAATTCTGGGGAATGTCCTTGACAAACTTTTTCGAAAAATTTCCTCCCCTTCACTTTCTCTGTGCTTTCTTTCTGGAACCCTACATTAGACAAATTAGATCTCCTGGATTGATTTTCTAATTCTGTTTCTTTTTGTTCATCTTTTTTTCTACTTATTCTCCAATCCTGATATTGAATTTTAAATTTCAGCTATTAGACATTTAACTTCCAAGAGCTCTGCCAGATTCTTTGAGTCTACCTTTAAAATGAGATCCTATTCTTTTTTCCATGTATAAAAAATTTCTCATTCCTCTCTTAGGACATTAATCTTAAGAATTTTTTTAAAAACACTTCTGCTTTCTGCATTATTTATATTTCTTCAGGGTTCCTTTTCTCTATTTCTTTAGGTCTCTCTTTTATTTTGGAGGTATTTTTTACTCAAATATCTGTTCATCCTTGGCTATAGATTCATGTTAAAAGTGAAAGACTGGCTAGCATAGACTACTGCAAATTGGTTTCAATTTTGACTGAATTCAATCCAATAAAAAAGTTTTTTGAGGACTACTTTATAAAATGTCCGATTCTAGGCACTTCCAAGGATACAAAGAAGAATAAAACGACGTCTTCAAGAAGTTTATAATCTAATAGAGTAGTTCAGGGTTTTTTCCTTCAAATCTTCATGACATTTATTTCTTTGTCCCATTTTTATTGTACTGGCTTTAGGCCCCTCAGGACAGTGCTATATAGAAGCAGTGATAGTGGACATCTTTGTCTTATTGACAATTTTTAAAATAACAGCTTTGTTGAGATATAATCCACACACCATAAAGTTCACCAATTTAAAGTGTACAATTGAATGGTTTTTAATATATTCACAGATATGTGCAACCATCACCAAAGTCAATTTGAGAACATTTTCATCACCTCAGAAAGAAGACCCATACCCTTTAGCTGTCGTCCTGCTACTCTCCCATCCCTGTCTAGCTCTAAGCAACCACAAAATCTGCTTTCCGACTCTATGCATTTCCCTGTTCTGAACATTTTATATAAATGGAATGATAGAATATGTGGTCTTTCATAACTGAGCATTTCTTTCACTTAGCGTAATATTTTCAAGTTTTTTCCGTGTTATATCATGTATTCATATTTCATTCCTTTTATTAATTTTTAAGAATTGTGGTAAAATATACATAACATATAACTTACCGTTTAAATCATTTTTAAGTCAATTCAGTGGCATGAAGTACATTCACGTTGTTGTGTAACCATTACTGAGAACCATTTCCAGAACTTTTTCATTGCTCCAACTGAAACATTGTACCCATTAAACAAGAACCCCATTCTCTCCTCCCCCTGAGCCCCTGGTAACCACTATTCTGTCTCTATGTATTTGACTATTCTTCATACCTCATATAAGTGAAATTATCCAAAATTTGTTCTTTAGTGCCTGGCTTATTTCACTTAGCATAACGTTTTCAAATTTCCTCCATGTTATAGTACGTATCAGCTCCTTGGTATTGGAGCTCCAAGTTTTGGTATGTTGTGTCTTCATTTTTGCTTATCTCAAAGTATTTTCTAATTTTCCTTTTGATTTTTTCTTTCATTCATTGGTTTTTTAAGAGCATGTTTAATTTCCACATATTTGTGTTTTTCCTGATTTTTTTTTTCCTGCTATTGAAACCTACTTTCATTCCATTGTGATTGGAGAATATACTTTGTACTATTTCTTTCCTTTAAAATTTATTGAGGTTTGTTTTATGGCTATACATATGTTTTATCCTAGAGAACATTCCAGGTGCACTCGAGAAGAACTTATTTTCTGCTGTTGGGTGGAGTGCTGTATAGACGTCTGTTAGGTCAAGCTGGTTTACGGTTGATCAGGTCTTCTATTTTCTTTATTGACCTTCTACCTAGTTCTGTCCATTATTGAAAGTGGGGCATTGAAATTCTGACTATTATTGTTGAATTGTTTATTTCTCTCCTTATTTCTGTCAGTTTTTGCTTCATGTATTTTGATGCTCCGTTGTTAGGTGCATATATATATTATTGATATGGTTAGATTCATGGCTCCCATTTTACTTTATTTTTCTATATGTCTCATGTCTTTTTTGATC
The DNA here is from genome assembly GCF_021613505.1 of Equus quagga. Taxonomy (NCBI): domain Eukaryota; kingdom Metazoa; phylum Chordata; class Mammalia; order Perissodactyla; family Equidae; genus Equus; species Equus quagga. Next base: position 25,604,919 of record NC_060279.1, on the reverse strand, counting down.
CTCTCTTCCTCCTTCTTTCTTTTGCATTAAGCGAATATTTTATAAGGAAATAACTGTTGTATCTTCCTGATGGATTGATCCTGTTATCATTATAAAATGTCCCTCTTAATCTCTAGTAACATTTTTTTTGTTTTAAAGTCTGTTTTGTCTAATATTAGTATAGCCACTCTAGTTTTCTTGTGGTTGCTGTTTGCATGATATATATTTTTCCATCATTTTACTTTCAATTTATTTGTATATTTGAAGCTCGATTGTGTCTCTCATGGATAGCATATAGTTAGATCTTGTTGTGTTTTTTTAATCCAGTCTGACAATCACCATCTTGTGATTGGATTGTTTAATCTATTCACATTTAATATTGTTATTTGATAACTTACTTAATAGTATATAATACATATTATATAACATATAGTATATAAATATAAGTAATTATTTAATAACATTATTGATATGGTTGGATTTATGTCTCCCATTTTACTTTTTGATTTCTATATGTTTCATATCTTCTATGATCCTCTTCCTCCTTTACTGCTTTCTTTTGCATTAAGTGGTTATTTTATAAGGAAGCATTTACATTTCTTTCATTATATTTTCACTTTTTTTTTGCTGAGGAAGATTCTCCCTGAGCTAACATTCGTGCCAATCTTCCTCTATTTTTTAGTGTGTGGGCCTCCAGCACAGCATGGCCGCTAACAGTGGTGTAGGTCTGAACCTGGGAACTGAAACCGGGCTGCCAAAGTGGAGCGCACTGAACTTAACAACTAGGCCACTGAGGCCGGCCCTTGATTATATTTTTTGAGGGTTTTATTTTTAGTGGTTGGTCTAGGGCTGACTGTATGCATCTTAACTTATCAGAATCAGCTTTGGGTTTATACTTACAATTCCAATGAGATATAGAAATGTTATCCTATGTAGCTCTATTCTCTTTTCTCTCTTTTGGTGGTATTATTATCCATACATATTACATCTATAAATGTTACAAACCCAACAACACATTGTTATAGCTATCACCTTATCTAATTATGTGTCTTTTATAGAAGCTAAGAGAAGAAAAGAAAGTATGTATTTATAACTTTTGTAATATCAACCTTTTTATTTATCATTTTTGGTTCTCTTCATTTGTTCCTGTGGATTCAAATTACCACATAGAGTCATCTTCTTAGCTCAGTACAGCTTTGCTCTCACCTCCTTTGTGCTGTTAATGGCAAATATGTTACATTTCTATATATTATATGTCTGACGATACGTTATATACGTGTTCTTTGCAATAAGGGCGTTTATCAGATGAAACTTTGAACTGTATCTGCTTATCCTTGTTCTTTCTCCATTTCTTTCTTCTTTATCTGTGTGTGCTTAAGAGGTAGTAGAGGGAAAAAAAGAAACTGTAACTGATTCACAGTTGACCTGGGGATGGTTAATTCCCAGCAAGAAGAAACCCATGGAACAAATGACCAGGCCAGGTTATTTTGGCAGCGTTCATAATATGCAGCAAAATAGTGCAAAAATTAAGAGCACATACTTTTTTAGTTGGTTAGACTGCTACTTGCCAGCTGAGTGTCTCTGAGCAAGTAAGTTACTTTATTTTTCTGAGCCTCTATTTCCTCATTGGTATAGTGGGAAGAATAATATCTATGTGGTTTTGAGAGTTAAATGATGTAATATATGCTAGGTGTTCAATAAATGATAGCTATTATTATATTCAAATGAGAAATAAAAATTCAGAGCACATCCCCACAAGGCCCAGGGATTACGCTGGTGGAAAAACTTTGCCCAACAGGAAGGATAATGATCCGTGGTTATTCTGGTTGTCATTAGTAGGGCTATTGCACTGAAAAGCAAAGTAGAATTTAGGGACCAAGGATATAGGACCAGTGAGTATGATGTCAAGCTTTCCTAATATTTTATCCTTGTCTTAGAAAATAACTGCACACATTTGGAAGACAGAGTCTCAAAATCTCCTGTGACTACAAAGTAGGGTAGTTTTTGGTTCATTATTTCTGTGGCAAAACACCTTATTTGCAGGTCTTCTATTGACATGCATGTTTTCTGGAGAGCTGGGAAGGCGGAATGAGGAGGAGAGGGGACACTTGGCACTAGCGCACTCTCTGTTTTTCTGGCATCCATAGTATAAATTGCTAAGGAAAAAAAAGATAAAGATGCTCTGCCAAGAAGAGTATCTTAATTTGTCAGTTGTGGAGTATGATAACACGTAGCAGAGTGTTCAGGTAATTAGAAAAATCTTTATCAACAGGGAACATACCTTTGTGGCGTATTTTACAATGGCAATCACTTAGCCCTCAAATAGTCCCTCCCTTCTTATTCTCAGGGTGTTTTTAAGAATTTCTTTTAGAAAATGTATAGGTTGTTATTAAGTAAGTTCATGGGAAAAACTTTTAAATATATCAATATTTTAGAGAAAATTATCAGAAAAACTCATAAAGGGAATTGAGAAGTGGTCTGGCCTGCTGAAGTGGCCCAGCCCAGGTTTTAGGAGCTAGCTTGTCCCCCATGTGGGAAGATAATGCAGAGCCTTTTCCTCAACAAGGCAAAAGATGCCCCCTAAGGAGCTACCTGCTCTTCCTCTCCTGGCTGCTAGGTTAATCAGTAGGCTTAAATCCTAGCATGCCCAGCTGGGGACATAGTGCACCTGAAAAGAGAAGAAAGAGATTATACTACAAAGAAGCTGCAAGAATTAGCTGGCATGTACTGGCGGGAGCCAGGGTGCTTGATCGAAGAAGCCAGAACATAATGATAGATAAGTAAGAGTTCACTGACTTGGAGATACGTCTCAGTGGAAGAAGGGGTAGCTCTGAGAAACCTGGAGAAGTTGATGGCTCATACTTAGTGAAGTTGAAATACTTAAGAAGCTATGGGAGATGGTGACAGAAGGGATGAAAAGGCTCAGGTAAATGGGCATATTGAAATATATATATTACGTGAAGCCAGAATACTTGCCAGAGGGTTATATTCCACCGGAGGACCTAGAAGTCATATCATTTACCAAACTATCAGGAATGTGCTAAAGAGACGGGCACCAGCATTACCTGGGGGATCAGTACTGGCTCTTCTCTGTGGGCCAAGGAAAATGATAGGAGACGCAATGACAGAGCTGGGCTCATCAGTAGCAATGGGGATGATGGGGTTCTGAAATAATACTCGCCAGTTGGTAACCTTTTCCTGTCAGAAGCCAGGGGAAAACAATTATGATAATGACTGGTAAATTTGGAGAGACAGCCAACGAGACTCAATGTACAAGGGAGCTGTGGAGATGATTAAGTGAACATGACATCCCTCGGGACAAAATAAGTGGGAAGCCAACAAGGGTCCTGCTTCATACAATCAAAAGCAAGCAAGAATGGGTGAGCAGAAAGCTGAGGGCAGCTGCCCCAATAAAAAGTTGCGATACGTTGCTCAATTCCTAAGCCAATTGGACCTATGCCAATTTTCAGACCCCAAACCTGTTGACTGAAAAGGCGAATAGGTCCCTAGGAAGAATATATGGTAAAGATTCTTCCAGTCCTTCCCCAAAGGGATCTTCAGCCAAATGGTTCAGCTGACTATACGTTGGAGAAAGAAGAATGCTCAGACATTTTGAGGACTGTTGGACATAGGAACTAAGGTAATCTGGAAACCTAAGGTATCATCATGGCCCTCTTTTTACAAGGGTGTCATATGCAGGCCCATCAGAATGCATCCAACATGGAAGAGGCAGTAAACAACCAAGCAGACCAAATGACTTAGCCAGTTGACATTAGCCAGGCTTTATCAACAGGAATCCCAGGACCGGCACAATGGGCACATGAATAGGGTGGTCAAGTGTCAGAAATAGAGTCTATGCATGAACGCAGTAGCCTGGAGTCCCACTTACCAAGGAGTGTCTAACTACTGCTGCCTCTGATTATCCAACCCACCAGCGACAGAGACCAAAGTTGACCTTGCAATACGGCAATATTCCCTGAGAGACCAACTGGCCACTTGGTTTAAAGGTTACTACACTGGGTTCCTTCCATCCTGGAAGGGCCAGTGATTCATTCCCTCAGGAAAAGAAACTTCTTCCGAGTATGGATTTGCCTTTCCTGCCTGCAGAGTCTCAGTCAGCACCATTATGATGTTGCTTATGAAGTGCCTGATTCACAAGCATAGAATCACTCACAGTATCCCTATGACCAACAGACCAACTTCATCATCTGACCAGAGGACTAACTTCACAGTGAGAGGACCCATCACTATGGGATCTACTGGTTGTATAACCTGTTAGACCATCCAGAAATGGTCTGACAGAGCATTGGAGTCACCTGCTAAAGTTACAACTGAAAGTACCAGCTTGGAAACATGCTTTGCAAGGAAGAGTGACATTCTATAAGATGCAGTATATGCACTTACCTACAGAATTAGGTTTCTATATATGGCTTGGGAACCAAGGAGTGGAAGCATGGGTGGCCCCATTTACCATCATTTCCAATGACCTACTAGGGAACTTTGTGATTCTTGTTCCCACAGTTCTGGACTCTGCAAGCTTAAAGGCCCTGGTCCCTAAAGGGGGAGCAGTCTTGCCAGGGTCCCATTGAACTACAAGCTAAAACTATCACCTGGGCACTTTGGATTCCTGTGTCCAGGGACCAGCAGGAGAGAAGAGAGTCACCATCTTAGGGGTAATTGACTCTGATTATCAGGAGAAGGTAAGGCTGCTGTTTTACAATAAAGGCAGAGAGAAATATCTGTGGAAAACAAGGGATCTTCTTGGGTGCCTTTTGGTACTCTTTTGACCAATTGTGACTGTGAATGGAAAAATGCAGCAACTCTGACCTGATAAAGAGTCAGGGACTCAGACCCTTGGCAAATGTGGGTTTGGCCACATCATTCTGTAACCTGCCAAACCTCCGTAAGTGATAGCTCAGTGTGAGTAAAATTTAGAATGGAAAGTGGAAGAGGAAGATGACGAGTACCAGTTGCAACCCTACAGTCAACTGTAGAGATGGGCGCTGTAGTTCATCTCACTAATCTCCTTTTTCTACGTTTCTCCTCAGCAAGAAAGGCCTATATGAACCATGGAGATGCTAAAGGTTATATTGCAGTGTTCAAGGCAAGGAAATGCTCTCTCTGTGAAGGGACTGGGCCAAAGACTGAACAAGGTGGAAGGACTAGAGTCTGGGCATTTTTACTCAGAGGGGAATTCCTTCAATAGGTAATCTTCGCTCTCGAGCTCACCATTGGACTGGCTGAAACTTTCTCAGAGTTGCACCACAGTCTGAAGCTCTTTCTATCCAATTCCTCTTCCTTCCTCTTCTTCTTTAATAGGGATCAGACTTGCATTGGGGTCTGAGGTTTTCCATACTCCCTCCTGTTCCCTTTCCTCTTTCTCTTTCACAGGCATTAGCCTCAACAAATCTCTCGAACTTCTAATTCTACTTTGGCACTTGCTTCCCAGAGAGCTCAAACTGACGCATGAATTGCGAGATCTTCCCAGCGTGTACATTTTCATGACTCAAGTAAATATATCCTCTTTCTTATTTCTTTTAACTTTTTTCTTTTAAAAAGAACCAAAGTGGAGCTGACTCAGTGGCCCAGCAGTTAAGTTCATGCATTCTGCTTTGCCGGCCTGGGGTTCACCATTTCAGATCCTGGGTGTGGACCTACACGCTGCTCATCAAGCCATGCTGTGGCAGCATCCCACATATAAAGCAGAGGAAGATGGGCACGGATGTTAGCTCAGGGCCAATCTTCCTCAGCAAAAAGAGGAGGATTGGCAGCGGCTGTTAGCTCAGGACTAATCTTCCTCAAAAAAAAAAAAAATCGTCTATGGAGGGGAAAATATTCTGCCTTTAAAATCAACTTTCATGGAGTAAAGCTTTACCTGAGAACCACTCGGAGGGGGTGCTTTTAAAAATATGGATCCTCAAGCCCTACCTCCAGGTTCTGATTCATTTGATGTGAGATGGAGCCTGGAAATTTGTATTTTTAAGAAATCCCAGATGATATGGATGTGGTATTAAGGGCCACACTTTAAGAAACGCCTATAGAGAAGGTCTTTTTTATGGTATGTTACCAAAAAAAGTCTGATTTTATTTCAGGAGTCAGGAAAACACATGAATTCCTTAGGGCAGATATTTAAAAGAAAGACTTAGGCATTTAATACCTTGTTGGGGGCATTTTGCTTAACTCCCTGGTTTGGATGGCCACCAGAGTAAAATCTTCTTGGCAGGAGTTATGAGGTTACTGCCAAAAGTTCTTAGTGAAAAATTCAAATAGAGACTTCAGATCAATGAGGGCATAGCATAATATCATAATTATCACAGCCACCTCATCACCTACTGGCCTAATCAATTTTCTGGAAAAGAGGTTCCTTATCTCTTAAGGAGAAGTCATATATTTTTAAATTCTCTGTGTCCTCAAATGTATCATTGTTATAATAATGACATTGGGCTTACATTTTTTAACTCAAGTGCAAGATATACTTTCATCTGACTCAGAAAAGGGATTCATGAAGGAAAATTTTTAAAAACTTAATCCATTGTTGGCTTAGCTTTAGAATGAATTAGCATTCAATTTCCTCCTTTTCCTAGTTGTTTTTTCAATAAACAATTGTAATGACACATCAGTAGGATATTTTCTTCTTGCTCTTCATTCACAATATTTTATATAAATGAAATTATTATTTAAAGTAATTATATTAATTAAAGTAATTAATTATATTAATTAACGTAATTATAACTTTGTTCCCCCTCCCCCCCCGGGAAAATAAGTGTAGTACGTGCTTTTTTGTGTGTTGTTTAACCATTCTTTTGGCTTTAACTTTGTTTAACCTTTGTTAGAAGAAATAAAAATATAGTTAATTTGAACTAATTACCAAATTACATTAATGAAGGATATGTATGTCAGTAACAATTTCATATAGGTTATGTACAAGGGTAGAAAATAAAAATAGAGGAACTGATTATCTCATTACATTGCAAAAGCCCAATGTATCACCTTGGTAAACTGATTTTACAGTCTGGTTTCAAGTTGCAGGTCTACACTGTATCTATATCTCATGTCTGAGACCTCTCACTCAGGCTCCAATCTTTTATTAAGCTTAATAACCTTCAGTTCTTTTAAATTGGGCTATCCTGTTGTGACTCAATCATCTCCCACAAAATGTTTCTAACCCTCATATTTCTGTGAATAGCACCATTAATTTTGTCTCATGCTTACAACATTAGAACTAATTTTGCTTTTTCCTTTACTTAATCATATATCTGTTTGTCACTATGTGTATTATTTAGGACTCTTTTGGTTGCAAATGATGGCGTTTGAAACTGCGGTTAGCTTAAGGAATAAAGGGAATTTGCTGGAGGGATCCGGGTGTGGTTCACAGAATAAAAGAAAGAGCTACAGGAAGTAGAACAGGTCTAGGAACCTCTGGAACTGGAACAAGCAAACTGGCACCACTAGGATATGCTGTCTCTATCAGAATGACAGCTATACTTTCTGGGTATTACTACTGGGACACCGGGAGAAGACTCGATGTCACATGCCTACAGCTCAATGGGTATAAAGGAAAACTGAGTTTGGCCTCCGGTTTCAATTCAGCCGTTCTCAGAGAGGCATTCTGGTTGGTCCAGCTTGGGTTATGTTCCTATTCCTTGGACCGATCACTGTGGCTAGTGGGATGTTATGCTATGTTTGGGATTGGCAGTTGTGTTAGTCTGCATCCTCTGAGAAGCAGATGTCAAAACAAGATTAAATGTATAAAGGTTTTATTCAGGGAAATGCCTGTGTGAAAGGGAGGGGGCTGCAAATGGCTGAGAAGCTATCACACCAAAATGCAGTCTGACCCTGAGTGAAGGAGAAGGTGGATTGGGCCTAGATTGCTGTGCAGTCCATGGAAGGTTCCGTAATGGTGTTGGGTAGTTCTTGAGCCAAAGTTGGCTGAAAAAGGAGTCCCTGTCCCCACTGGAATCTGTCTGTCTTAGTGTTCCCATCATGCTCAATCTTTGGCAGGAGCAGCCTGTAAAGGCAGGGCCTTCAATCCAACCTGGAGATGGATTTCAAAGTGCAGCAACTGGGGTCCTTAGTCAATTATGCTCCCTGCAGTGGGAGATCTACAAGGGGCGTGGGTGCATATTGGTCCTCTCCAGAATCAAATGGCTGGAGTGGAAGATGGGCAGCTCCTCAAAAAGAAGGGATATATTTTTCTGGACAAATGAAACAATAACATCTAGTTAGTTAGGAACATATTGTGAAAATTCTTCTAACATGCTTCTCCAATCCAAGTCTTTCTTTTCATTCCCACAGCTGCTACTGTTGTCCACACTTTCATTATCTTATTCTTGGACTACCAGAGCACCTTCTAATTAGTTTCTGCCTTTATTCTCAACCTTCTTCAACCAATCCTACACCCCACCTTATAATTTTCTGACTAGAACATCCTTTGAGCCTATTGCTTTCTTACTAAAAGCCCTACAAGATTTTGGGGGAGTCTCCATTTCTCAATCTGGCGTTCCAAAACTTCTAATATGAGGTTCTTACAATTTCCTAATGCAACTCCTGTATCTTGCAAATATCACCATCTTCCAGCTGCACCATGTTCATTTCAACCCCATGTTTGTCTTAGAATCATAGAATCTCAGAGGTGGGAAGTCTCTATGAGCATCAAATTGTCCTCCACTTTAGCTTCCTGACTTTGGAAGACTAGAGGTGAATCTTTGGGGATTAAAGCAAAAGTATAAATGAAGAGGAGGGAGATGAAGGAGAGAGAGAGAAATAGAGGTACGTGGGGGAGGGGTACAAAAATCTAAGGTCTGGTTCATGTGACAGAACCAGCATGTGGTCCTTAGGATTTTGAGAGCAGGAGAATAGGATAAAATAAAGGCCACTGGGGAGCTTGACTTGGGGAGGAGGAGAGATGTAGAGAGTATGGGATGGGTTCCAGGAAAAGTCTTATAGCAAGAAGAAAGCCCACTTGGAAAAACTTCATCATCTTCAACTATCCCAAATGCCTCCACCAACACAGGTGAAGAAAAGAAACAAGCCAAGTCAGTAAGAAGGGAAAGAGACAGAAGGAAGGAGGGATGGCAACTTCCCAAATCCGCCATTCATCTAATGTTTTTGTTGAGCAGGCTTGTTAGCAAGCACAGTTCTGTTCCAATAGAGCCTGCATGTAGGGTATGATTACAATCTGGCTTACTGTGGTAAAAAAAAATCCAATTATCTTACACACTAAACCCAGAGGGATTATTGGTAGCAATGATAATCTGGGCACCAGGATTTATAACAAGCTGAGATCTGTTTCTGTGCAGCTGCCACCCACTGGCTTTGGCTCTAACCCTTGCTACAGAATAAGCCTGGTGCCTTTTCATGTGGCAACCACTCAAATATTTGAAAACAATTATCATGGAGTCCCTGAGTCATTTCTTTTTCAGACTAAACATTATCAGCTTTTTAACCTTTTCTCATAGAATATAATTAGAAATATCTTGCTACTGAGTTCACTCCAGGTATTTTCTTATGAGGGCAGAGAAGAGTGGGGTTACTACTTTCCTTGGGATAGATAATAAGCATCTAAAATTAGAGCCTAAAATCACATTAATAATTTTAGTAGGCATCCTATATATGAAAATTAAACTTACTCCCAAGTAAAACTCCAGATCCTTTCCACTTATCTTGCTTCTGGCCTGGTCTTCTCTATTCTGTCTTCATTCTTTTATTGTAAGACTTTATTGAAGACTTCTCATTAATTAAATACCTTTTTGCTAATGAGGAACCACTGTGGGCTTGGCTCTGAGAGTGGGGAAGATTTGTCACTGCTGGGATTGTCTCTCATTGCTGTGACCTAGGGAAGCCAGAGATGGCAAGATCCAGGGTCAAGACTGAGGGCGAGGTAAGCAAAATGTCTAAAGTGCAAACTTTAAGGAGGCACTCACTCCCGGGTGCATGCAAGTGAGGCACAAATAGTGTAGTATTCTGGACAGAGTTCTTATCCAGTCCCCTCTCTAGTCTATTCCTTTGGATAATCCAAGAACATAGATCAGGTAGATTAGTTCAGTTGTTGGCCATTTTAACGAGAAAACAAAGTTTTAGAGTTAGTATTTTTATTTTCTGCACAATCACACAAGCATACGCTCATTGAATATATACTGGGCAAAACGATAGTCATTATGTGGTATACGGTCAGGGGGAGGGAGTTCAGAACACAAGATTGTCATAGATCTTTCCATGACAGTAAAGGGAGAGGAGAGCCATACAAATCCAGCCTTTGCCCCGAGTTTTGAATGCCCTTTGGGCTGTGGATCCTTTATATCAGTGTCCAAGTTTTTCTTTAAAATTATCGCCTGAATCCAGATTCTCCCATTCTGCAGAGAGATAGTTCAGAACATTGAATGACTTCCCGATGACTGGCCCCAAAAGAAAAGTCCTACATAGGAAATTTGGAGAAAATAAAGAACTTCAGCTGTGATTATATAACTAAACCTCAGACATAAAAAGAGGCTAAATGAAAAGGGAATGGCCCCTAAGAGAAAGCAGTACAACCCTTTCCAGGCAAACAAAGAGAAAGGGAGCACAGCAAATGTGAGTTGAATGCATACCTCCCTCTCAGGTTAGCCGGCCCTGTCTGTTTGAAGAATTCCCCATTTTAGCTCCTCAGTGAAAGGGGACCAGGAAGATGAATGAAACAGGGTTACTAATTTAGGACTCCGTCAAGAGCCCATTGGATTATGAAGAGATACTCTCAATTCTGTAATATATATCAATGCAAAATGTCAGGAGAGTTCTTTCCTCTGATTTTGGGGGAGAGGGTTGGCAGGCATCACAGAGAGGGAGGAGCCACTTGAAACTTTATTTTCAGAACATAATTATACACTTTTAAGTTTAAATGCTATTCTTCCTAGTTGTGAAAAAGTCGAAGACCACAGAATGATGAAATATAAAGTGAAAGTCTATTCCATGCTTCTGGGCCCCAGAGGAAACAATTGTTGACAGTTTGGTTTGTATCCATCCAATGCTTCTGTGCCTTAAAAATGTGTATTATTACACATGTATTAGGATTCTCCAGAGAAACAGAACCAATAAGACATATATGTATGTGTATATATATATATATATATATATATATATATGGAGAGAGAGAGAGAGATTATAAGGAATTGGCTCGCATGATTTTAAGTCCCAAGATCTGCTATTGTCACGCTGGAGTCCCAAAAGAGCTGATGCTGTAGTTCCAGCCCCAGTCTGAAGGCCTGAGAACCAGGAGAGCTGATGGTGTAATTTCCAGTCCAAAAGCTGGCAGGCTGGAGACCCAAGGAGAGCTGATGTTCCAGTTTGAGTCTGAAGGCAAGAAAAGACTGACGTCCCAGCTCAGAGCCATTAGGCAAGAGGAGTTCCATTTTACCCAGCTTTTTTCTTCTATTCCGGTCTTCCACTGATTGGATGAGGCTCACTGACCTTAGGTACAGCATCTGCTTTACTCAGTCCACCAAGTCAAATGTTAATCTCATCCAGAAACGCCCTCACAGATCCACCCACATTAATGTTCGACCAAATATCTGGGCCCTCCGTGCTCCAGTCAAGTTGACACATAAAGTTACAACATATATTTATTATATATAATAAATGGGCTCCTAATGTATGAACTGGCCTGTAACCTATATGCGTTATGGATTTGAGGTTAAGAACACGGGCTTCAGAGTCAGTGGGCCTGGGTTTTTGAGTCGTGACCTTGATAAGTCACCAAATGGCCCTCAATTTCCATTTCCTTACTTATAATACTGATCTAATGACGTTATATACTTTACAGAGTTGTGATGAGAATTAAATGAAATGTTGCAAATACATTGCCTAGTGGAGAATAAGCCCTCCAAATGCTAAATTAAATTAAAAAATCCCAACGTATCATGGATATCTTTGTATGTCAATAAATGTGGCTCTACTTTATCCATTTTTGATAAATGCATAGTATTCTTTTATAGGGATGAATCCTAATTTATTTAACTTACTCCTATTGATGGACATTTAGGTTATTTCTAATTGTTTACTGTTCTAAACAAAAAAAGATAGTCTTGCCAACTTTGTTTGTTTAGGCGAAATTCAAAAAATTAGAATGACTGGGTCAAAAATATACTACATATCTTTAATTTTGATTAATATTGCACATTGGTTTCCAGAAATGTTATACCATTTTATCCTTGCCATTCCACTACCCCAGTCCCACATTTGGGAGCATGCTAATTTGCCCATACCCTTGCCAAAACTAAGCACTATCAATCATTTAAATTTTTGCTAATCTGATCTTTAAAAGAAGTCTTATTTTAAAAATTTCCGTTGTTTTTATAAATGGTAAACTTGAGCAATTTCACATACTTACTGCCCATTAATATTTCTTCTTTTGTGAATTGACTCTTCAAATCTGCAATCCCTTTTCTAGTAGATGCTAACATACCGTTTTCTTATTGATTTTAAGTACTCTTTAAAATCCTCAGCAATATAACAATATCTAAAGCTTATATGCCACTTAGTATATACCAGGTACTGTTCTAAATGTTTTACATGTTACTAACTAATTTATTCTTCAAAAACATCCTATAAAGTTGGTACTATTTTTAGTCCCATTTTACAGATGAAGAAACTGAGGTTCGTGAAAGTTAAATAACTTGCCCAAGATCCTGCAGCTGTTAAGTGGTGGAGCTAGTTGTTAGAAGGCATTTTAGCTCTGGAGTCCATGGTCTAACCACTCTCTCTATTGTCTTCCAACCCTTTGTCATATATGCTGCAAATATTTGTTTTTCCAATTTGTATTCGTCTTTAAATTTTGTTTATAGTGCCTTTCTTCCATACAGAAGTTTGAAATTTTTATGTAGTCAAATTTGTCCTTTTTAAATGATTTCTTGCTGGTCTTATTCTTAAATGATGAATAGAAATTTCCCTGGCAAAGAAGATTGCTGTCTTCCAGCTTAAGACAGAAAGATAATCATGTGCAAAAGACATGCATGAAAGACTGAAAGAACCTTCAGGAGTGCACATTCAGGAAAAAGTGAGATGATCAGATGCATGAATTCTGGGGGAGAAACTTGAAAAGGTCATTTGGAACTAGATTGTCAAGAACCTTGTAAGTATGAATTTTATCCTGAGGGCAGTAGAAGGGAGAGCCACTTATGTTTTTGTTTTTAATAAAAGTAAAACATATGTATAGAATGGTATAAAACAAAATAAAAATAAATATTTTCCAATTGAGACTCCCCATACACCAGCATATTCCCAAGAGGTAAACTTTTATATGTTTCTGGTTTTGGTTCTTGCGATTATCACCATAATTCCAAAGAATATACTTGTAACTCTACTTTTTGATTTATACATTTATACAACACCTATTGACTCCAGGTTGTAAAAAAAGAGGACTTTGGCTCATACGTAATATTTCCCATCTCTTTTCCCTTTGCCCCTTCCTCCTAAGTATATCTTTAACACTATACCATATATACATATATGAACAATAAAAGAATATTTGTGTATGTATACATACATATCCTTCTATTGTTCATTTATATCAATTAAAAAATATAAAACTTCTACTTATCTTCTATCAATTTTAAAAAGTAATGTCTAATTCTCCATTATGAAAGACGAGAGAAATTACCATCCCTAGACTATCCTTCATCTCTCATTCCTTTGCTTCATAGCCTCCAATGGCTATATCCTTACTTTGATGTTGTCAGGATTGATAACATTTACATTCTGCTCCTTGCAGGAAGTGTTCCATAATTTTTTCTAATACCTTAGAACAAATAAGTGGTATTATCATGTTATTGTTAAATAAATATTATTTCTTGTGATCCAAGTTGTATCATTAGAGTCCTAAATTGGAAAATGTAATACTGTATTGCTAAATCAGTGCTGACCCAAAGACAATATTCCAAGTGTCAAGGTCAAATAGGTTTTCTTGTCTTAAACTCTAACAGCTCCTCAAATTCATGCCATACTTAATTTGCTTCACATGTGGACCATATGGCTTCCTGCCCCCTTAGAATATCTAATTGTCTTTCTTTTTTCTGTTGAGAGAAGAAATAATATATGATTTTTTCATGATAATAATAATATCTCCCAGCTTTGTAGTATATTAGTTGTTGAATGGAAAGAATTTCCATCCTGTACATATTCTTCAGATTTTCTTTTCTAAAGGCATGTGTTCATTTTTAGGCTTGCTGCCCAACCGTCATCCTATGATTTCTTTTCATTATATTCATAGGTTAGTTTCATGGTTTCTTGGATCCATAGCTTCCTCTTCCTTGGTTTCTGTTCTCATTTTGTTAGGGTATATCAAAAGTTAAAAAAATTTTTTGAAGTAAATGTGTATGCTTTAAAAAGCAAATTTTTTGCATTCATGCATTCCTTAAATGACTTCGTTTTGTCCTCATTCTTGATTGAGTTTGATTTGACATAGAATTCGAGTTTCCTAATCATTTTTCCCTCACTGCTCTCTAGGACTCAGTACTCTGCTCCATTCTTTTCTAACATCCACTTTGTTGTTGAGATTTCTGATGCCAATTTGAATCTCATTTTTTTCAGAGTCAACGGTTTTGTTTTGATTTTACTTTTTCACATCTCTGGAAGCTTTAAGAACCTTCATTATCCTTGATGTTCTGAAATTCGATGGGATGTATCTAGATGGGTTTTTATTCATTCATCTTACGTGGCTCTTGGAGGGCTCTTTTCATCTAAAGTCCGGAGTCTTTCTGTAGCTCCGAGAAATGTTTTTCCATTGTTTCTCTAGCTATCTGTGTTCCGTATTCTCTGTTCTTTCCCTCTGGAACTCTTATCAGCTAAACACTAGACTTCCAGGATTGATCAATGAATTTTAATTTTTTCTCATAATTTCCATTTATTTACATTTTTCTCTTCTAGCTCTTCTTTTTTCCTTCATATTCTGTTTTTTTCCTTTTCCTTGTTCAAACAGCTTTATTGAGGCATAATTGCCAAATAATACGTTGCATGTAAAGTGTATGATTTGATAAGTTTTGACATATACATACACCCATTAAACCATCACCACAATCAAGATAAAGAACATATCCATCAGCACCAAAAGCTTCCTTCTGCCCCTTTGTAATCTCTCCCTCCCGACCCTCCCTAGACCAGCTTTCCCCTTTCCCCCAGGCAACAACTTATTTGATTTGTCACTATAGATTATGTTGTTTGCATTTTTTAGACTTTTATATAAATGGCACTATGCAATATGTATTTCTTTTTTTCTCTCTGACTTCTTTCACTTAGCATAATTATTTTGAGAGTCATCCATAATGTGGTGTGTACCAATAGTTTATTCCTTTTAATTTCTAAGTACTATTCCATTGTATGGATATGCCACAGTTTGTTTATCCGTTCACCTATTGATGAACATTTCAATTGTTTCCGTTTGTGGTGAATAAAGCTGCTATGAATACGCATGTACTAGTCTGTGTAGGGACATAGGCTTTCTTCTCTTTTGGACAAACATCTAGGAGAGAAATGACTAGATCATACAGTAGGTGTGTGTTTAACTTTTAATGAAACTGCCAAACTGTTTTCCAGAGTCATGGTATCATTTCCATCTCTTCTAATGAATGTTTTGCTTCAACAATCATATTTTTAAATTCAGTAAGTCTTCCTTGTTCTTGTATTTCTCTCTCTCTTTTTATTTTCAATAGCAGCCTTTGTTCAATGGCTTGTAATATCTTTTTGGAATGCTCTGAGTTTCCCTTGGGATCATTTATCCAGTTGTGCACTTGGGTCCTTTCCAAATGTGTAGAGATTCTTGCCTCTCTATTCATACTTTAAAATAAAAGACCAGGTTGAACAACATACGTAGCAAATGTATCAAAATATGGAGAGTTTTGTTTTGGGATTCCAACACTAGGAGACTTACCTCTTCCTAGGCAGATGTTCACTTTCTTTAGAGTTCTCTGATCTTACCCTACAAGTTCCACCTCTGGAGTTGAATTGGATGAATATTTAGTAATATAGGAATAAATTCAACCGAGTATATTATGGTTGGGGGAGGAGTCTGAGTGAGGAAGTAAAAAGATAGGGCTTAGCATCTGGAAAAGTACATTTTTTCCCCCAAGTAAATTGATAACAATAAGATGCAGTGTAAATTGATACATGATTCTCATGTAAACAGATAGCAATAATATTCAGAAAGTAGGTAGAAGTAGCAGTACGCTAATACCTATATCCATTATTTTTATATAACCTTTTCTATTGAAAGTTAAACAAAATATTTGCACATGTTGTTTTAGGAGGGAAATTGGATTTCTTAGAGAGTTACTAACAAGAATTTTTTTAATCAGATTTTGTACTGTTTTTTAAATTCAGCGAGCATCTTCATGAAATGAAAACTTTATCATAGCAATTGAAACATGAATTGTGTTTACAGTGTCACAATTCACTTCGAAACCTCAGCATATCATGTACAACACAGAAACTGTAATTTTACAGATGATTGTCCTATAATTGATTATTGTGGCCCATATTTTGACACCTCAAAAGATGTTCCATAATTCCTTTAATAAATTGCTCAACCTTAAAATAAAAAACACCAATAAACTTTTTTATGTCAGAGCATGGCCTGTTATACCATGCTAAATTCTATGAAATTTTATCCTTTCATTCATAACAGTATATAGTTAAGCAAAGAAAAATTCTATATTGGGAAAAAATAATCAAGAAGATGATAATGAGAAATACAATTCTAGATAAAAAATTCTTTAAATTTCTTAAAGAGTTCTTTTATGTTTCTCTTTATCACAATCCTCAAAGGTTATTTTATCTTATTGTTGCACAGATGTGCGCGTCAAAGTTTAGCAATTATTAATATAACAGATCTATAACAGCTAAGCCTATTATGATTTATTTATTCATTTAACGAAAATTCGTTGAGTATCTACTTTTACACAAAGAATTATGTTGAGATCCTTGTATTTGAAGAATGTAAGCAATAAAAGCTCTTAGTGACCTTATCTGAAGCAGGCCCACACAGTTATAATTCAATAAACTAAGGAGATTTGAATGACTTTTTGCAGCAGGTGATTTTCTCGCCTAATTCAAATTATCAATTTATTTTCTTAAGTGTAGAAATCAGTTTCCTTCCTACATATGTACCTACATTCTTGAGGCCTTCTATAAGTTGCCTTTCGCTATCCACATGATAGATAGCTGCATTTACTACTGTGTGACATATTTTTGTCATTTAAAAGGTTTGTGGCATACTTTTTGACCTTTGAGTGAAAATTGTTATGTAACTGTCGCTTGTCATTATCATGGGAACATCCAGCTGTGAAAAAAGGTTTTAAATATAATCAAGTACTCCTGCCTAGAACAAAATAACTTCTTTGTTGTGAATAAGAACATTTAGCTACTGTAGCTTGTATCCTACTAAGCATGTATTTGTTGAACATCTTGTGTTAAATTGGTCTATACCTTTAGAAGTTCTGTTCATTCCTCCATGCTGACAGGCCAGTCTCATGCTGTGTTGTAATTGTGCCAACAAACCACAGTGTACTGCTTCACATATCTAGCCAATAGCAATAACTTCATTGATCAATAAGAAATTATAACGGAGGCTATACAGGAGCACATCATATTTAGAGAGGAAAAGGAAGAGAGGTGGATGCGGCCCTTCAGTCTGCATGAAGGACTTAGAAGCTATAACGAAGTAAAGTGTAGGGTAATTAATTAATGTCTGTGCTATTTGTTCTCTTTTTCTTTTTCTTTGGCAGAGCTTGTGCTATCTCTAAAGCTTTAGGTGGCAAGAAGGAAAACTACACTTTGATCTAAGTGAAGAAAAACAGTTCTAGAATGCTCTATGCCTAGTTTTTGTCTTAGCTGTTTACTGCGCTGCCTGTAGTGGGATAAGTGACAAGTGTTGAGGAAAATAGTTGCTGAAAGTAATTGAAGAGAAAAAAGAATTATTCTGATTTCTGTTTATTTTTTTCTTCGTATTTCAATCTTTAATTACTTCCACATAGCACAATGGATACATTTCTGTTTTTCTTTTTTTCTTCTCCCCAGAGCCCGCCAGAATACAGTTGTATATGTTCAAGTTGTAGGTCCTTCTAGTTGTGCTGTGTGGGACGCCACCTCAGCATGGCTTGGTGAGTGGTGCTAGGTCTGGGCCCAGGATCCAAACCAGTGAAACGCTGGGCCATTGAAGTGGAGCACGTGAACTTAACCACTCGGCCATGGGGCCAGCCACCACGATGGATATATTTCTTACTGGACCAGGAGTCAGGTAGAGTATTGACACATGGGAAATTACTACTGTTTTCCTCCCACCAGAGACATTACAGTTTATCCCATTAAGTTTGCTCTTAGTACTGTCCAGTCAATCCCTAGCGACCCTGTGTATAGCAGAGCAGAACCCTGCCCTGTCTTTTTGCACCATCCTCTCACCTTCCAGTGGTGTATCTGACAATGCTCTACTGTTATTCATAAGGTTTTCATGGCCAATGTTTTTGTAAGAGGGTGCCCAGGTCCTTCTTCCTAGTCTGTTTTAATCTGGGAGCTCTGCTGAAACGGGTCCATCATGGGTGACCTAGCTGGTATTTGAAATACTGGTGGCATAGCTTTCAGCATCACAGCAACACACAGCCGCCACAGTATGACAACTAACAGATGGATGGGTTCCTGACTAGGAATCCATTACTCATCCCACCGCCTCCCTGAATACCACCATGCCATTTCTGTAGCTCGAAGGCTGTGCTGTCAAGTACTGTAGACACTGACCACATATAGCTAGTGGCCACTGTATTGCACAGTACAAATATAGGAAGTTTTCATTATCACAGACAATTCTTCTGAACAGCTCTGTTCTAAGGGAACCTCAGGGAAATGTGCTGAGGTAGAGTACCCTTATAGTTATTGCTTAAGTTTTCTCTGTCCAAGAATCCCCTTCTGGGGACTATCTTCCCCTCTCCTCAGTTTATCCCTATAGGTCCCATGGGGGCTGCTGTATTCTTCCATAACTCTGCCAATATGGCCACAGAGGTTTTGTCAGAGGTATGCACGTGACCCAAGCTGGACCTCCTTACTAGTCTGGGGTAGGATACCTTGTTTAAGTAGAGCCAATGATATCCTATCTTTTACGGAATTTATGGACTTGGGGCCCAGAAAGTTGGCAGAATTTGTGCGCTGTAAAGCTTGGAACTTCTCAGGGGTCATGTTTTCTACCACAGGAATAAAGTTAGCCTGTGGTGAGCAAGCAAAATGAAGCCAACATTCAGATAAAGATAGAGATAAGAGGCAGAAAGCATAGTGATAGCATTCAGGCTCCCAAATCTAGCTGATACTGAGGCTTACCTTTATTTCTATACTTGTATTTTTATAATTAACTTTCCATTTTCCTTAAGCTAATTCAAGTTGAGTTGCTGTCATAGGCAAAGTTACCAGAATAAATAACTAATATCATAGCAGTTTCCATGACATTATGATTCATGAAAGATATGCAATATTAATGGTTTTAACTAGAGTTTTCTTTAGATCCTTATATCCAGCTACATCTTCTCAGATAATTGCAACTGCTAGCAAAGCTTAAAGTTTAAAAATGTCTCTCTTACTCAAAGAATCAAAGTCCCTGGATAACATAATTTAACACCTATTAAATTTTCAAAAATGTAATTTTTTTGGTATTTTTATCTATGCAACTATATATTGATAGATAGTATTGTTTTCATCCTTTCAGTGACTTTGGTCTTTTTCAATTGAATAGCTTAAATTAAAGAAAGGAAGTTTCCAATTTAAAACATTTTTCATTTCTTAGAAGTACATTAGGAACTTTAGTAACTTGGAAGATACATTTTTATCAAGAAAGTAGATTGCTATTAATGGTGGTAGGTTATTTTGGTTGTCACATGAAAACTTCTTAACTAATGTAGGTGAAATTGCTTTTCACTTTCCCTTTGAGTTGGTCTTTCCACATGATTCAGTGCTTTCTTTTTGCACAGAATGTTTCAGCCATACCACTAGATAATTAAACTTTGTGGCCTTCCTGGAAGTCAAACTATTATTTTAAATAATATTTCTATGAAATACTGAGTTGAAACTTAAAATACTGAAAACATGTTTCCGTTTCCTAGTCACAGAAAGGGAATTACTTTGACTTCTTTTATTTTTATTTTCCCATCTCAGCTCCTGACTATCTCTACAACACATGATGGGAAAATTAGGTAATTGCTTGAAATATATGCTTGGAAACTATTTTGCAAATCATTCATTAGTAAAGAGGAATGATGGATTGAAAACGAAGCAGTTGTTGAACATACCTAGCGCATAAAGGCATATAGACTAAAGATAGTTTAGATGTATAAAGCTAAAATTAGAAAAAATTTGTGTCATTAGGTACGATGTGTACTTAATAAAAGTAAAACATTTAAATTATAAATAATTGACACTCCCCCAGAGTAGAAGTATAAGACCCCTAGCATACTTTAGAAATAGGAATATTTAAGAAGCTAAATGTCAACTCCAACTGGCTGCTAAGTAAACTCAGAAGCTATAAGAAATGCTGGAAAGTTAAGGTAAGCATATTATTATTGTTCAACACTAGTCTCATAGAAGTTTTCCAACTAGTATTTGGAGAGCATGGCTTTTCTTTTTTTTTTTTTTAAAGGCAATGTTAGCAGGGAGAATTCTGCATTCTAGTCTGGGGGGAAATGTCATCAATATTGACTAGCCTCGGCCTAAATTCCCGGATTTGCAAGTTTGAAGCTCCAAGGTCACCACACACACACTAATTTTCTGAGCAAATGGTGGTGATATTAACCTGGGTTATGGATGCTCACACAACTTGGTCATATATATAGTAACTTGTGTAATTGGTGATGAAATGATGATTAAGTTTTTCTGGCTTTCAATATGAAATTCTTAAAAAGGTTGAACAATTAGATTACTCAGAGCCAGCCAGAGACCACAAACCCAGTACTGTGGTTTCAAATTCAAATCAATGCTTTGTTATTCAAGACTATTTTAAGGGAGGTTGGTTGGAGAAAAAAATTTTTTTAAATTGTTTTAAATTTTGTTTGAGGAAGATTAGCCCTGAGGTAACATCTGCCACCACTCCTCTTCTTTGCTGAGGAAGACTGGCACTGAGCTAACATCTGTGCCTCTACTTTCTACATGGGACGTATAAGGTAACATCTTCCCCTACTTTATAGGTGGGATGCCTGCCACAGCATGGCTTGACAAGCAGTCTGCAGGTCTGCACCTGGGATCCAAACCTGCCAACCTGAGGCTGCCAAAGCGGAATGTGTGAACTTAACCCCTGTGCAGCCCAGCTGGCCGCAAGAAAAAAATTTTGGCACTATACATATTTTACCTGAATTTCATAGATATCTGTGGTAAACACACACACACAGAGCTTTCCTAAAACACAGACATTTTAATATTTTCTGGGTAGAATAATATTTCATTTGATCCTTCAATAACAAGTCTTGATTGTAGCCAGCTTTTAGCACAGTGCCTGGTTCAACAAATACTCACTGAACTAATGAAAACGGTAACAAATGAATGTCTATTGAACATAAACTGTGACTGAGGGAGAGATTATATAAAAGCAATAAAAGGCACTTTCTGCTCTAGATTTACAGTCCAACCTCACTTACATAAGCGCAAAATATTTTCTTCTTTGTGTCGGTCCCCAATATAGCTATTTTTTAGGAGTTAGCATTTGCTCCGCAAGGAAGAATCACTAACTCTCTATTCCTCAACGTTGTTTATGCCGTTGATTGTCCAGATCCTCAAAGTATCAAATAAAGTTGAGAGCTGGGTAAATGGTTTAGTGATTCAAGCACTTCAGGTCAAAATTAAGGGGCCAATTCTTGCTGTGTTCAAGGTTGACCTGTCACTGTTCATAATGCTCATAGGTTTGCAAATTAAAAAAGCCTGTATGTGACATATTTTTGAGGCCCTTTGTCAAAACGTCTGTCTGATTCCTACTTTTGTACGGCCCCAAATGTGTGTTTATCACGTGTAGAGAAATGCCAACTCATATTTCCAAGAGGAAAAACAAGCTCAGGGTGGTGGCAAGCTTTATCAGGAGCAAGGTTAAAGAGTGAAGTGGGCGCGTGTGTGCATGTGTGTGTGTGTGTGTGTGTGTGACACAGAGAGAGAGAGAGAGAGAGAGAGAGAGAGAGAGAGAAAGAGAGAAGCTGCTGTCCTTAGGATCCCTCTCCCCTGTTTGCTCTTTGCCAACTGTCTCTCCACCTCACAGCTGAGATCGGAGGTGATTATCTGGCTGATTCAGGGGAAGCAAAACAAAAACAGACTTTAAGATTGCAGAACCTGGGGGAGTCACTGAGTGGGGATCCTTGAGCCGGGTTTTCAGCCTAGGAGACCTGTCCATGGTGCTGACCACATCCTTCCCCACTCCCCTCCATCGACTTCGGGAGCAGCAAGCACCGGTGGAGCCGACGCCTCCGCGTGGTCCTGAGCGCCCAGCAGCCCCAGGCCGAGCGGGTCGGAACCGCCCGCACATGCTCAGTGCGCCTCCGCCCGGTCTCGGGCGCGGGTGCCGGGGCTATCGGCTCTGGGCACCTGTTTTGAATCCCGGCGCGAGGCGCTGTGGGGGCGGCGGGGTGGGGGCGGGGCGGCGTCACGTGCCGGCGGCCTTGGCGGCGGCCCGGGAAGGTTCCATTTCTTCCGCGGCCCGCGCTCGCGGCGCCCGGGGCCCCTCCTCCGCCCCGCCCCGGCCCGCCCAGCCCGCAGCTCCCCTCACGGCCGCGCAGCCCAGCGACTGCGGGGCCGGCCCCGCCCCTCTCGCTGGCGGCCTCCGCGCGTCCTCCGCCCGCCGCCCCCGCCATCAGTTGGTGCGGTCCATGGCGAGCACATCATGGCGATTGAAGGTAAGTGGAGGCCGACCGTGCTTGGGGAGGAGGGGGAACGCCCAGGGAGCCGGGGCTCGGAGGCGCCCGGAGGCCGTGACGCGGCGGGGCAGTCTCCTGAGGGCGGGGAGCCGGCCGAGGAGGCGCGGGGGTCCCGACCGGTCTCGGCAGGCGGGTGGGCGGAGCGGCGTGGCGGGTCCGCCCGACCCTCGCTGTCTCGCTTGCTCGCTCGCTCCCTCCGGCCCTCGCGCTTCCGTCGGCCTCGGCCGTGGCCCGGCGCGGGGAGGAGGTGTCCAGCGGACAGGTACAGCGCCGGGGCCGCCGCCTCCTCCCGGCGGCGCGGAGTGGGGCTCCGGAGCGGCCCTGGAGACCCCGCGGGACGGGCTCGGGGAGCGAGGGACCGCGGGGTGTTCCCCCTTCCACTGACCTCGCCCCAGCCAACCCTCCTCCCGCAATACCTGCCTTCCTCCCAAACCGGGACTCCAGTTTTGCTATCCCAGTCCTAACCCTTCTCAGTCTCTATTCTGGAGCTGATGCTGGGCTGCCCTCTCCGTCCCCTCTTCTGGTTGATGTTGTATGGGACCAGGAAATTTGGGGTGAAGTTAATTTCCTCCTGAAGTGTTTTTTCCCTAACACTCAAAACTGCTTTTTCTCTACGACACAGAGGTAAATACATCTTTACAACAAACGCACACCCTTAGAATCCTACATATGTATCAGTCTATTGTGTTATAGTGCCAACAGTGCTCATGTTTTCAAAAAGTAGCTTAATAAATTAAGTTCCTAGATGAGGTCGTTGGCACTAGAGTGTATTTTTCTCTTGTTCGAAAAGCGTGTAACTGGAATGAAGTGTCTGTGTTTTGCTTTGTTTTTAAGGAGGATATTGTGAAAATTAGTATCACATGTCTAGGATACTTCTGTGAAAGATTGCAGCTTCTTCTAGCCCCTGTCTCACTCTTAGCTTAACTCAGACAATTTAAGTAGTTTGTAAAATTTCCGTGTGTGTTCATCTGTACAGATTTACAGGGTACCTATCGCTACATCGTGAGACTAAATTTTATGTCTTCCTACTAAGTAAAACTTTTCAAAACACTTCATCTTGATGACCAATCACTAGTAGCATACATCTTTGGGGGCTCCTTTTGTCAGATCCTGAGGACTCCAAAATTGCTTTAGCTATGTGTTTACGTTTATCTTGTTTAAGAGATTGATTACCTATTATGGGCAAGACACGTTCTGACAGTTTCAGATATCTACTTTAGCTAAAGTGATGGAGGGTGCTGGGAATAAGATAGACCTGTAATCTTTGATATTCCTGTTATCCAGAGCAGTACTTTCAAACTCTTTTTCTTACTAGACTTTTTACTGGAGGTTAAAAATCAAGAACCCAAATTTCCATTTTGTACTTTATTTCCCCAATCAGTTTGTGGTAGGGTTTCTTATGACATGGTAAAGGTAAAAAGTTTTCTGTAGAAGGTGAGGAAGAACTAGCCAAATAGCATCCAGATATGATCCTATAACTTGTAATTTCTTGAAATATTTGCCCCTTTTTCTTCAGTCTTTTCCTTCTTCGCCCCCGGCAGTTAAATGTGATTGATTCCTTTTTCATGTCAACTGATGATATTTTGCTCTGCTTATTACTACATGTATGTTTAAAGAAAATATTCTTTAAATTCTCATATTCTAGAGGTTCTTCTGTGTTTGAGATACTCATAAATATTTTCATACTTAAGCATTTGTTTAAGGCTTCATAATATATGCCTTTTCTAGCTTGGCAAAGAAACTGTAGTTAATATTAGCATTTCAAATGAAGATGTCACGTCAAGTCAGTCTAACTGTGTTGTTTATCACATACTAAAGCAGATTCTTTTTTTTTTTTTTCAGATTTTAAAAATTTTTTTCCTTTTTCTCCCCAAAGCCCCCCAGTACATAGTTGTATATTCTTAGTTGTGGGTCCTTCCAGTTGTGGCATGTGGGACGCCGCCTCTGTGGTTCGATGAGTGGTGTCATGTCCGTTCCCAGGATTCGAACCAATTAAACACTGGGCCACCTGCATCCAAGCGCACGAACTTAACCACTCAGCCACAGGGCTGGCCCCTAAAGCAGATTCTTTATACACACCATCCTCCTGCTGCGTTATGAAGTAAAATGAGCTCTGGGTGAGGACTTTGTACTAGGAACGTCTTAGAATTTTGGGGACCCAAGGGGGCATCTCATCCAACCTTCTTCCCAATGAAGTGGTTCTTAAAACATCCAGTCTCTTCATTCATCTATTAATTCAATAGATCTTTTGAGCATTAGCTATATTCAGTGCCCTATGTTAGACTCCATGGGGCCATAAAGATAACTAAGACCACATTCCTTCCCTGAAGGAGTACATGTTCTAGTGGAGGAGACAGGTAATTTTAATCATGTAATTACAGTGTAGTATGAACACCAAGAGATCGATCATCTTTCTTTTGTATTAAAACATTCAGTGATGATAGTTTATTGAGTTCACATGCCAATCAACATTGAAGAGTGTATGCCAGTGTGGATCTATAATTCTATAGTTCATAAAGTCTTTGCATTTGACCAAAAATCTGTCATTCAGTAAATTCTGTCTGTCTACCTGTACTAGTTCTGCTTTCTGGAGCAATAAATTAAAAGTCTGCCATTAATAAATTAAAAGTACACAGAATTTTTCTAATTTATATTTCCAAATACTAGCTAGATATCTTGGATGTCCCACAGCAATCCCAAATGTTTAGCTTGGGACATTCAGAATGTCCCAAACTAAAGTTGTCATCACAGGTACCAAATCCAGCCTCCATACTCCCCACTCCATGCAAGTTTACCATCTGAGTGGCATTTTTAAATAACCAGACATCTGAATTGGAAACCTGAAATCAACCCTGTCTTATAATTTAGCCCCAGCATCCTGTTGATCGTTAAATCCTGCCAAGTCTTCATCTCAATTTATGACGCGGAATGCTTACACTTTAGTTTATGCCTTTATCTCTCATTAAGAGACATGTATTAGTTTCCTAACTACTCTTGTTATCTCCAGTCTTAAGGTTTCTTCCAGTCCATTTTCCAAACTGTTGCTATTTATCTTTGTAAAATGCAAATCTGCATTATTTAAAACTTCGGGATAAAGCTGGTCTTTAATGATCTGACCTGTGTCCTTCCTTCATCCTGTCCATATTTTTCTGTCTCTGCGATGGGGATGTCAGGAGGCTCCTTGCAAAGTGCTTTGCTGAAGTAGAAGTACTGACCCTTGTTGCTAACTTGCTGTTTAACTACTTTACCTCTCTGGGTAGCATTTTAAAAAATTGTAAAAGAAGGGTAAATTAGAATGTGTGTGACACACACACTTTTTATTCATAATGCACCTTATAGTTTATTACACACTTTCACATATATTTTTTAAATCATCAGTACAATTCTGAGATGCTCTTGAAGGTTTATTGTGACTCTAAGATTTCCAAGGCAGAATTTGGACTTTTAAAAGCCATTTGAAATACTGAAATGAAAAACCCAGTACAGACAAGTTATGTTATTAGTCTTGAGGTAGCGCGTCACACTCCTTTCCTGCTTTCAGTCCTGTTGTTAGAGAGAGATCCTTACAATGTATATCGGGGATAATGTAATTAGAAAGTCACACTTATCACAGTCTGTGGCTGAGTGAGGCAATTTATTGAACAGTTTATTTTTGGAGGATTTACAGTTCAGCTTAATCAATGATATTCCTAAAAGAGATACTTTGACTTTTAGCAGAAATAAAATTTCTGGTGTTTCACAGAGATTTAAGACACGTTTGTATATTAGGTAGATTTGCTCAGAGACCTCTTCGAGTACTTTTGAGTAATTTATAGTTTATTTAAGGTTTCTTTTCTAACTCACTAAACAAAATGAGAAAGACATAGGGAACATTAGAGAAACATTTGTATTAAGAAGCATTTCATTTTTTGTTTTAGAATGCAAGTGTATGCCAGTGTGGCAAGCAGAACCACACGTTGGCTTATTTATACAACTTGTTGAGTATTACTGTTTGCATTATTGCTTTCTTTAAAATAATTATAGTATGTCTGCATAGCATATGTGTAGTAGTACAGTAGATTGTCTTCATGGATTTGATTGCCATTTAACTGACTTCATTCTTTCCCCTCCATATCCTAACTAGTTAATACCTAGTGTGAAAATGCCTGTATAGATATAATGTAAGATTGGACAAACTGCTATAACTAAAACATCCCAAGCTTTTGAGTAAAATGATTGCATGCATATTTTGTGTCCATATGTGGTAAAATCTTAGTTGAAACCTACCAAATTAGAACCCTTGATTTATCATTTTTTAGAAGGAGGAATTAGTGCTAACACGACAAGCCGTTATTAGGAATTCATTTAAAAACAAACTTCTAGGATCCATGTGTATATGTGGTACACTTATTTTCACATTTTAAGGGCTGTATTAGAATTGATATTCACAGTAATATTTTGAGTCATCAAGAAATAGAAGATTTTAATGAAATATTAAATTATCTTCAGTATTCTGAACTTATTAATGTAATAATGCATATTAGCTTTAAAAAGTGATTTGGTGCAGTGGTCAAAACAAAAAGGTATTCTCAGTTAACTAGAAAATTAAATTAAGTAGAACACCTTTTTCTGAGCATATACTTATTCAAGGTTTTGTGATATTATCTTAGCTTCTAACAGTCAAAAACATAATTACCTGAAAAACTGAATTAACAAGTGGCTCAAAGTGGGAAAAATGGATTCTATTTGTGAACAATAAATTTACTTTTATAAGATAAAACTTACACCCCTTAGAAGAAGTTATTGAATAAATTCATTAGAGCTTAGATGGATCAAAAGAGATACTGTATTTAGTATGCTTTGCAAATTATAAAGTGCTCTAAGATATTGTTATGGCCGGTTATTCTGTGTGATGCTGGAGTGGGGGTGAGTATGTGTCTCAAAATTTGGGTGGTTATTGCGTAGGAATATTATGGATAAAATGAGTTTGTAAAAGCAAATATAGAACAGACTTATTCAGACTGTTTTAACGCTACAGTAATTGCACAGGAACAACAAAAAAGTAACGGAATCCCAATTTGGGAGGGTAACTCCCAAAGGGTTGGAGGCCTGAAAGTTTTTCTGTTCTAAAGAAAAATTCTAAAAAGAGGACAAGTT
Organism: Equus quagga; assembly: GCF_021613505.1. Taxonomy (NCBI): domain Eukaryota; kingdom Metazoa; phylum Chordata; class Mammalia; order Perissodactyla; family Equidae; genus Equus; species Equus quagga. The sequence goes on along the minus strand of NC_060279.1, from coordinate 25,576,918 downwards.
AAAAAGAATTAGAAGATTAATGTTTGTTTTGGAATATTTACACAGGAAAGTGTTTGAATTAAATGATAACTGGTCTGGTAGAAGAGAAAAGAAAACGTTAGACGGATTCTTCTCGGTTCCCAGGGTATAAATCCATGTTTTCTTTAAGTTTTGCATTTTGCTTGTGAGGAGTGCAAAGGGAGTAACATGGTTTGGGTGCCCACCTGGGCCAGGCCTCATCTGTCCAGTGTCTCAGTCATGGATGGCATTGCATGGCACCACTTTTCCCTTTCTTGACTGTGGCACACGTCTGTTTTGTTAAAGTGTCTTTTCCTTTTACCAGTTGTGGACTTGGTTTCAGAATCCTTCTCAACATTACCTCCACTCCCACCCTAGTAGCCACTTTTACAGAATTGGTATACAAGATAAAGCTATTTTCTGTCCTCGAGTTATTATTATTACTACTTTACAAATGACTTTAGTTATTCTTATTTTTTTCTTACTCCAAAGATTAAGTAACAAGCACAAGGTTTACAATACTAGGTAATGCTGACTTTGGAACTGAAGTCTGGCTCAATTCAGAAACCATGCTCTTTCTACAATACTGTGTTTGCAATTAGGGACTAAAATTGGTCTTATTCCTTGAATGACTTAATTAGGGACAAAACTGTAAGGTATCCAGAGATTAATGACTGTGGTCTGAATGGGTTAAGTTGGTTGGGGAGAGTTGGCTACATTAATAGGAAATATTTAAAGTTTCATGCTTATTATGTGCAGTATAGATCTGCTTAAGAGTTAGCTAAAACAGTTTATCACCGTAAGCTCGACATTAATTTAAAGGCCATGACTACTTTAATGCATGTGTTTTGGAAACAAATCTTTAGATGAGATGGAATTTAAGATATTCTTAAAGTAGCCTTGCAGTAGATGACAGAAGGAATTAATAGAACCGGTAAATTGTAGTGATTTAGGCTAATGCTTAGAATAAAATGGTAGAAAAATAAAGTCAGTTTTTAAAAGAACTCCTAGATCCATTTTAAAGGAACTAAATCTTTGGGTTTAATTCCATTTTTGTATACCTGGTGTATTTTGATGGGCATACAACATCACTACATACTTTTCTTCTGTAGACATGTGGAAAAGTACATAGTTTATACTAAGTCCCCCACCCTCACTTAAAAATATTCCCAGTTCCTAGACACACTCTGATTGTGTGTGCATTCATAGACAGAGATGTATGTGCACATATTCACAGCACACGTGTGTGCCCACACATATCCATTTCCTCTTACACCCTGTACTTAGACCAATTGTAGAAGCTTATGCGTCATGCTCCTACATGGGTTTGCCTGAGGGAAAAGATGGTAACTTTGACTAAGCTTGTCATTTTCTATCTATTTCTCATTTCCATGTTGCGGAGATGATTGTTTAAAGAGCAATGCTAGTATTATCTCCAAGAATAGTTTTGAGAAGTTCACTTTTATTTAAATTACCTTAAAGAATTAGAAAAGAGTTTTATAGTTTTCATAAAGATGAAATTTTTCTCACCCTGTTAAACCTAGCATTGTAATTATTTTTTCTGACAAGTAACTTAATCTTTAGTGCTTTGATTTGTTTATCTATAACATGGTCCCCAAGTCGTTATTGTTGTTATGCCTTTGAAGTAAATCTGAGGTATGAAAAATTATTTTTATACAAGAGTTCTTTTTGGGGATGATTATTCATTTTAGTCTTCATTTAAGAAGGCTTGTCTCTTTTTCTAAAGAGGTTGACTAATTGCTTGCTTTAAGTAATCGTTCCCTCAAATTGGTTTAGCCACTATGGAAAACAGTATGGAGGTTCCTCGAAAAATGTTAAATAAAACTACCATATGATTCAGCCATCCCACTCCTGGCTACATATAAGGAAATGAAAACAGTGTATTGAAGAGATAGCTGCACTCCTGTGTTCATTGCAGCATTATTCGCAGTAGCCAAGAGAGGGAAACAACCCTATGTGTCTGTCAACGGATGAATGGATAAAGAGATGGTACAGTATATGTATACAATGGAATATTATTCAACCATGGGAAGGAAGGACATCCTGCCATTTGTAACAACATGGGTGGCCTTTGAGGGCATTATGCTAAGTGAGATAAGCCAGACAGAGCAAGAAAATGCTACATGATTTTACTTATATGTGGACTCTAAAAAAGCTTAACTCTTAAAAACAGAGTAGAATGGTAGTTCCCTGGGCCTGGGGCTGGGAGAATTGGGGGGATGTTATTTAAGGATACAGACTTGCAACCAGTGGATAAATTAGCCCTGGAGATCTCCGCACAGCATGGTGTTGAGAGATAACAAAACCGTATTTTAAATTTCAAAGTTGCTAAGAGACTAGATCTTAATTGTTCCCAACACAAAAAAGAAATAGTTACGTGATATGATAGAGGTATTAGCTAAGGCTAAGGTGGTAATCATATTGCAATATATAAATGTATCAAATCAATGCATTCCACACCTTAAACTTACACAATGTTATGTCAGCTATAACTCAATAAAAATAAATAAATACATAATCATTTCCCTATATATTGGATATGTATATTTGATTGTACGTATATCAAATCACCACAATACAAACTTGATTGTCGATTTATACTTCAATAAAGCTAAAATAAAAAAATCAATAATCATTCCCTTGTGCATTATCCTCTTAAAATCAGTAAACCACATTTTCAATCACCACCACATCTAACTAAGTCAAGGTATGCCTGTATTGACTTGCCTTTTGCTTAATAATTTGACATTTCTCTCGGAAACTTTTCAGATTTATTTTTAGAAATTAAAAAAACATAAAATTTGTAGAAAGTTCACTGTATCTCTGAGTGAAAAAGTATTTAAGCCTTTTGACTTCCAAACATATACATTAAAATATACATTTAACATATAAAATACATATTTTTTTCCTTATATTCTTCCTGGTCTTAGGAAGGATTGGGGATAAGAGTAATATTGATTTCAGTGTCCAATAATATAGTAAAGTTTATTTAACTTACTGTGTTTCTTATTTTCTACTTTTAAAAATAAGCATTTTTCTCCTGATTTTTACTTTATTGTCTGGCATTTATTTATCTTTAATATTCCTTTTCATTTCATTAATAATAGCGATTGCTCTTGAGTTCCATGTGCACACCAGTGAAATCTCACTTGTTGGTTAGAATTTTCAGAACAAATATCAAGAATGGTAGAGCACAATCTTACTTGCTTTTTCTAGTTACGTGATTTCTGTGCATACTTTGGCAAATTTGACAATTATTACCAATTGAGTCTATAAATTTAAAACTAATTATTTGACCTAGTTTTTTATTTGTGTGGTTCTTTTTTTTTTTTTTTGAAGAAGACTGGCTCTGAGCTAACATCCGTGCCCATCTTCCTCTACTTTATATGTGGGACACCTACCACAGCATGGCGTGCCAAGTGGTGCCATGTCCACACCCGGGATCTGAACCAGTGAATCCTGGGCCGCTGAAGCAGAACATGCACACTTAACCGCTGCGCCACCGGGCCGGCCCCTGGTTCTTTCATTTGATATAGATAAATTGAATACTTTAAAAAGTGAGAGTTAGCTTTTGTTGTCATTCTGCAGCTTTCAGAAAAGCCTTAGAATATAATAGTTTTTATTGTTAGCGATGGTACTAAGCCTTGTAAAAACTATGCAGTTGTATTTAAGATTAGATGTGTAAAACCTAACCAATTTATATTAAATATGGGGGAAAGTCTAGTTTTAATTACAGGCCTTAAAAAGTTTAGACTTGTTACATGAAATAAGTACATAATCCAAACTAAGTTACTAGTATTACCTTCTAGAGAAGGGCCTTAATGAGAAATATTTCTCCGTAGCCTGTGAAGACATTAGTGAGGGCATCAATATACATTACAGTTATGTTATTGTTATTACGTGATTCTTTTAAATTTCTTGAAAATAGTTCTTCTTATAGTTTGGTAAATATTCTCCTTCCAGTCGTTTGACTAGTGCCTTCTCAGTTTTAAAGAATGTAGTGTGTAGGTATTGTTCGTGCTAGCCCTTCGGCAGGTGATCAGTTGCTCATTGGTAGTATTCCAGTTAAGATCTCACTGTATTTGCACTGAGGTTTGCTGAGTTGTAGTTCTTTTATAGTCATAGCTTTAGGTTAAGTGTTTCTTCCTGCTAAGTCTGTCTTCCTGATAACCAGTGATTAGTCTATCGTGTTGACAGTAAAGGAGCAATGGCATTGTTACAGCCAAGTTAGAGTGCAGATCTAACCTACTTTAGTGATAGAAATACTGTTTTCTAGTTTTTTAGCTTCCTTCCCAGATGACCTACTTTTTTTTTTAGTGGATACCATGGTTTTTATTTCTCGTTACTGCTGTAAGATATTTGTTTCTTGTAAGTTAACTGTCCATAATAAACTATAATGAGCTAAGATAATTTAAATTATTTAATATTTTATTATGTAAACTTTAAGCATAACTCACAATATAATTATAAGGTCATGCTTCTATAGAACATTACAGAATCTTATTCAGCTTCCATTCATTTAAAGTAGTAGCGCTATGTTTCAGAGTGAAGGAAATATCTATTTCCATAGTAACTAATAATATTAATTTTATAATCAAAGTAATATTTGATAATAATTATGATAAAATAAGTTTTTGATTAAATGTGCTAGTTTTTACCATCATACTATCTATTGATAAATTTGTTGTCGGTATAGATTTATAAGAGTGGGTGGCTGGACAATGGGGAAGGCTCACGTTTCATTTTATGCAGTATGAGTATATGTGATAAAATATAAATAGTGCCTTTATAAGACTGATCCTTCCCTAATAACTTACCTGTGTATATTAAGCCTCAGGTACAAAAGTGGGTCCTCCCTTGCAGTGTTTCCTCCGAGATCATGTGAAGGGCTGCTTAGGAAATGGTGATAGGCTTTCTGCTCTTGAGAAGCTTGCCATTTAAAAGAACATATTTGAATGAAGCTTCTTCTTTCCAAGACTTTATAAGATCTTAATTTAAGGGTTCAGGAACATTCTGAATATCGGCTTATCCTATTCATGTGTGTAGCTAAGTTTAAAGAGAAGAGTTAGGATGCTTTTTTCTGAGGTCATTTCCAGAAGCTAATTTAAAACTATTCTTTGTAAGAGTCAAACTCAGGTTATGTCCTGTTTTTAACTTCCAACAAAATTTTTTTAACAGGTGGAGAAAGAACCTGCGGAGTACATGAACTTATCTGTATTAGAAAAGGTAAGTTAATGCTCTGCATGGATATTTAAGTACAAAATGAGCACTTCACACTGTATGATAAATTTTAGTAAGATGGCAGATAATTTGGAGTTGTAAAGTATAAAATTTAACAAATATTAATATTTGTTATTTGTGTTTATAGACTTAAGCATCCATAAAGTGCATGCTGCTTACTAATGTGGTTGTGGAGAGTTGTTACTTTTTATTTGGTTTTGATGGGCTGATAAAGCCGGGGTTCTAGCATGTTGGGTATTAGACATGATGAAGAGGCAAAGAATGGAGGGTTTGATTTTTGTTCCCTTTGAGAATCTGGAGTCTGAGTGCATGCTGATCTCCCATTGACTCTGTCTTACTACTGTACCCCATCAGAGAGACGTGAGGAGTTGGTAGAAATTCAAATCGGGAACATGGCCAAAGACCACAACATCTTTTAACACCAACAACTGTCTATGCTTCCTTAGAATGAGCCCCGTGACACCTGGGTGGTTCAACAAGGTGGCCCCAGGAAAGGTAATTCAGTTACTAGATAGGAGGCAAGGAGTCAGCTGTTCTCTAGATTTGCAAGGATCAGGAGAACCTTGGGAGTTCCCACACTCATAAGTAATCATGAATCTGTAAAATGGTGTGAAGAAAGGAAAAGATGTCCCTGGGGAGGTCAGGGGAAGAAATCCTCATAAGTTCAGTACTCTTTTCTCTTTTTACACTTGGGAGACTTCCTTTTTCTTGCATCTTTCTTGGAAACTGACTTCGCCCTCCTGAGTCTGGCCAACTAGCAGCACTCTCCTCCCTAGTATTCCACCCTAAGAAGGTTTGAGGCAGTGTCAGTATTTGTGATACTCAAGTAGGATTGGCATGCTAGGAAAATGTGAGCATATTTTCGGTAAGTCTTCAACAGGTCTGAAAAGCCTCAGCTTCTTTAGAGGTGGAAAAAAATTAAATCCAAAGGTGAATTTGATGTGGTCATACTGGTTTATCTATGTGTCACTGCCTGCGATTGCTGTTCATTTAAAAACATTCTCCTTCTTTTATTAAAGTGTAGTTTATATATATCCTTTTTTCTCTGGCACCTCAAAGGAGAAAATTGAAGTCCGTTCTGTGAAATCTCAAATTTAGGATTGTGATTTCCACTCTATAAGCCTTGTTGATTTGTGCTTTTTATCTAAAATGAGAGTGGAAGGGACAAATTTATACATTGTTTTCTTCTTCTATGTAAACATTTTTAGTAGTCTACTATGACATATTAATCCAGAATTACTAAAAATGTTTTAAATAAATTTGTAGTTATTACCTTGTCCCACTAAAACTTTTTAAAACACAGAATTTATTTGGTTGGACAGCAAAAGACACTGTTTAAGTCAGTTGGAATTGAAAGCTGTTAACACTGTGGTCAGGTGAAGGAAAAAATCAAGGCAAGAATAGAGACAGCTAGAAAGGAGGAAAATCAAATGTGCGCAGGGCCTTCTGTGGCTACAGTGGGAACAGAAGGCCACATGGGACAATAGTCTAGATAGGGATAGACAATGATCCAAACACATCTTTTTGTTATGGCTCTTCTTGCTCTTTATTGCTGTCTGCCTTCCCATCCAGGTAGTTCTCAGACCACGCCTTGCCCAGACTTCTCTATATTACTCCAGTTTTTTCACTTCCTTCTGTTTTTCTATAGAATTTTAAATCTGTGATTAAAATTTTTAAAACATTCATCACCCTGTAGCCCTGTCGTGGAAAAGTTTCTGAATGGCCGTTTGTGAATTCCCTCAGCATTCAGTACAGTGTCCTATTCTAGTGGATGTCCCATGTTATTTAAATATTTTCAAAATTAATACTCACAGCTAAAGCTTCTTCACCTTAAGCTGGACTTTCATAGAGTAGAGCATATGAAGGTTATATAAAGTAGAATAATTGTAATTAGTATTGAGGATTCTGGTAAAATCTCTCTGACATTATATTCCGCCTTTTTTTTTTCCCGAAGATTTTATTTTTCCTTTTTCTCCCCAAAGCCCCCCGGTACATAGTTGTATATTCTTTGTTGTGGGTCCTGCTAGTTGTGGTATGTGGGACGCTGCCTCAGCGTGGTTTGATGAGCAGTGCCATGTCTGCGCCCAGGACCCAAACCAACGAAACGCTGGGCTGCCTGCAGCGGAGTGCGTGAACTCAACCACTCTGCCACGGGGCCGGCCCCATGTTCCGCTTTTTTACCTGTTTAACTGTTCCTTCTCTGCCTCCTTTGCTGGCTTCTCTCATCTGTTAGATCTCTAAATAGTGGAACGTAACAGAGTTTGGTCCTGGGCTTGCTTCATTTTTTCCCATCTTTTCCCTCTGTTTGATTTTATCTAGTTTTGTCGTTTTAAATACCACACGAATTTATGTATCCAGCTCTGAGCTGTCCTTGAGCACCCTGCTCTTTTATCAAGCTACTTACATGATATTTCTGTCTGGATGTCTATTACAATACCAACTTGACCTGCCTAAAATGTAAGTCTTGATTTTCTCACGAGCTATACCTTCCTCAGTCTCCGCTATCTCAGCTAACAAACAGAACAGTTTGCCTAGTTGTTCGGGTCTTAAGAATCATCCTATATTTCTCTCATTCTCTTATCTTTCACGTTGAATTTATTAGCAAGTTCTGTCAGTTCTACCTTCAAAATGTATTTTGAATCCGTCTTCTTTTTTTCCATCTTGCTGTTATCATTGTAGTTTGGGTCCCTGTCTTCTTTTGCTTACCCTAGTGTGATAGTTTTCTAACTTGTTTCCCTACTCCCACTTTTTGCTCTTTACAGTGTATACCAATGATCTTTTTATAGGTAAGTCAGGTCATACCACTTTGCTGGTTGGAATTCTTTCGTGGATTCCCATTATATCTGGAATAAAATCGAAGTGCCTTACCCTGATCTACAAAGCCTTACATTATAGCATCAACTCAGAGTCCAAAGTGTCATCTAAATATCATCATCTCGGAAGCCTCATCATCTAAATCATTTACGTCAGGTATGGGTGAAACTCAGAGTGTGATTCAGCCTGGTTCAAAATTCCTCTCCATCTGTAGACCCGTGAAACTAGCACACAAGTTACCTGCTCTCAAAATGCAGTGATGGAACAGGTATAGGATAACAGTTACAGACATTTCCACCCCAAAAGTGAGAAAATGAAATGGAAGGAAGAAAAGAGTCACTTGTACCAAGCGATTTTGAATCCAACTATGAAAATCTGTTAGGTTTCAAGTCCTAAGACTAATATTTTTTGGCTTTTGGCCCTAAAGTCTGAAGCTTCACTCTCTGGGTTTGAGACTCTACCCTTGAAGTCATCCTTTCTTTTTCACCAAAGGTAGTGCGTATTTGAGTAGTTTTATCGGCTGTTTCCTGCCTGTTCAATTTGGAAGTCTGTCAGTCTTCTTTCATTTTGTCCTCTCTCTTCCCTTTCAGTCCAAGCTGACGGTGTTTCTGCTTGTACAATATTCTCAAAAAAGATGTCTGTGCGTCTTCTCAGTACGTCATGGGGATTCATTCCATTAGACAAGATGCATCTCCACAGGTCTTTCCTAGATAATTCCATTTCTGTTTTTGGCTGCTGCTGTGATGGCTGAGGAGATCCATGAGTCACATGTCTAATCTCTTCAGAGAGCCCTCTTTGTCACTTAATATTGTGACCTTTTGTTCATTTTGAGGCATTGGCAAAAGGTTGTCTAGCCGTGCCCTTGGCTTTGTCTCCAGAGCACGCTTTCTTCGGGTTGAATCTGTAATTTGAACATCATTTATAATCTAGATAGGCTAAGAATTTTCCAGATCATCAAGTACTGGTTCCTTTTTGCTTAACAGTTCTTCCTTCAATTTATCTCTTTTCTCTCAAATTTTACTGTACGTTGGGGCTGGCCCCGTGGCCGAGTGGTTGAGTTCACGCGCTCCGCTGCAGGCGGCCCAGTGTTGCGTTGGTTCGAATCCTGGGTGCGGACATGGCACTGCTTATCAAAATCATGCTGAGGCAGCGTCCCACATACCACAACTAGAAGGACCCACAACGAAGAATATGCAACTATGTACTGGGGGCTTTGGGGAGAAAAAAGGAAATAAAATCTTAAAAAAAAAAATTTACTGTACGCAGCATGAAGAAACCAGGCCACACCTTCAGCACTTTGCTTGGAAATCTGAGCTAAATATCCAGGTACATTGTTTACAAGTTCTACTTTCCATATAGCCGTAGAACACAATTTAGCCAAGCTTTCTGCCACTGTGTGACCACATCTCCTTTCTTTTAATTTCCAATAGCATTGAGCTCTCACCAGCAGCACCTTTAAGGTGTACATTTCTGCCAGGGTCTGTGTGTGACCATTTAGGTATTCTAGATCTAAGATGATGTAGGTTTTCTCCTCGCTACCTTCTGAGTCCTCACTAGCAGAGTCATTAACATCCATGTTTCTACTAAAAGTTTTTTCAAGGCAATTTAGGCTTTTTTTTTTATCATGTGCCTCAAAATTCTTCAGACTTCTACCCATTACCTAATTCCAAAGCCACTCCCATATTGTTAGGTATTTCTTGTAGCAGCACCCCGCTTCCAGGTACTAAAACTGTATTAGTTTTCTGTAGCTGCTCTAACAGCTTACCACAACTTTGGTGGCTTAAAACAGCACAGATTTATTCTCTTAGAGTTCTGGAAGCCAAGGTAAGTTTCACCGGGCTAAGGTCAAGCTTTTCTTCTGGAGGCTTCAGGGGAGAATCTGTTTCCTTATCTTTTCCATCTAGAGGCTGCCTGCATTCCTTGGCTTGTGGCCCCTTCTTCCATCTTCGAAGCGTATCACTCCCAACTCTGCTTCCAGTTCTGTTTTCTGCTGCTCGTTCTGATTGCCTGCCTCCCTCTTCTCAGGACGCTTGTGATTACATTGGGCCAACCTGGATAATCTACTCTAATCTCTCCATCTCAAGATCCTTAACCTAACCAAATATGCGAAGTCCCTTTTGCCATTTAAGGTAAAATTGACAAGTTTTGGGGATTAAGACGTAGACATCTTTGGGAGGCCATTACTCAGTTTACCACACATATAATCTGACCCCTGCCCATTTCACTGTCTTCATCCTATGTATTCTCCCTCTTACAACTGTGCTTCAGCCACTTTGGTTTTATTTTTCTTCATTAATTGTACCAGCCTTGTTTCTGGCTGTAGACTTCATTACAGGCTGTTTTCTCTGTTATGCTCTCCTCACCAGCTCTTTGAGTGACTGACTCCTCTAATCCTTTAGGTCTCATCCCAAGTGTTACTGTCTCTATCACACTTTCCTGACTGACCATATCTAAAGTCACCCCCTCATCCCTTTCTGTTCTTTAACCTCAATGATATCACGCTATGTATTTAATAGCATCTATCTTCATTGGCATTTATCACTTATATAGTTATTTACTTTTTTGGGCAGAAGCTGTATGTCTCCCCCATTAAAATAAAAGCTCTAAGAGGGCAGGAGTGTTGACTGACTTGTTCACTGCTATATCCTCAGTGCCTAGAACAGCATAGGATATACAGAAGGTACTTAATAAATGTTTGTGGGATGAATAAATCAATGACTGAATTTGATTTGGCTGAATTCATCTGAATAATTTTATTTAATGCCTACCAATTAGTTAAAAGGCATTTATTACATACTTTCTCTATGAAAGGACAATTATAGATGTAGTGACTGATAAAGAAACAGGGATTTCTTTTTTCAACAATATCATAAACTAGATAATATAAAATTTAATGCTGTAAAACACGTAAAAATGCTGGAGAAAATGTAGCAAACATACGTTTAAATGCATTTTTGAGCCAAGAAAAAGTTAGGCAACCCTCAGGGTTCAAAAATATAGAGGATCATTAGGGAAATGCAAATCAAAATCACACCGAGATACCATTTTCACCCCCACTAAGATGGCTGAAATCAAAAAGACAATAAAAAGTGTTGCTGAAGATGTGGAGCATTTGGAACCTTATACATTACCAGTGGGTTGTAAAATGGTCAGCCACTTTGGAAAGCAGTTTGGCAGTTCCTCAAAAAGTTAAAGATAGAGTTTTAAGATGACCTAGAAATTTTATTCCTAGATAAGTGCCCGAGAGAATTGAAAACATATGTTCCCACAAAAACCTGTATAGTAATATTCATAGCATCATTATTCAGACATCAAAAAGTGGAAGCAACCTAAATGTTTATGAACTGATGAGTAGATAAACAAAATGTGGTATATCTATATAATGGAATATTATTTAGCAATGAAAAGGAATGAAGTACTGATTGATGCTGCAACAGGGATGAACCTTGAAAACGTTGTGATAAGTGAAAGAAGCCAGACATAAAATATATATGATTCTATTTATGTGAATCACATATTGTATGATTCTGTATGAAGTGTCCAGAATAGGCAAATCCATAGAGACAGAAAGTAGATTAGTGGTGGCTAGGGGCTGGGGGAAAAAGGTAATGGAGACTGACTGCTGATGGGTACAGAGTTTCTTTTTTGGGGTGATGAAAGTGTTTTGAAATTAGACAGTGGTAATGCTTGCACAGCTCTATGAATATACTCAAAACCACTGAATTGTACACTTTAAGGATGTAATTTGTGGTATCTGAATTGCATTTCAATAAAGGATTATTCAAAAATCATAGCAGGAACTGAAAACTAGAGCTGTAGATACATTTACTGACTTCTCACATGGTATGTGGCATAGTTCTAACAGATAAGGTAGATACTGCGTGACTCTTTTATGATCTAACTTAGAAGGAGGCACATGGTATCACTTCTGTCGTACTGTCTTGGCACAAGCAGTTACAGGCCTGCCTAGATTCAAGGACAGGAGACATAGGCCCCACTTCTCCATGGAAGTAGTACCAAGGAATTTGTGGCCATTTTTTTAAAAAGCAGTACTTTAAATGCTTACATTAGAAAAGAAGAGAATGAAAATTTATGAGGTAAGCGTTCAATGCAAGAAGTTAGAGTTATCTCATAAACTGAGAGAAAGTAGAAAGAAGGTAAGACTAAAGATAATAGAAAATTAATGAAACAGAAGCAGAGATACAATAAAGAAGATCAACAGAGCCAAAATGCCAGTACTTTGAAAAGGCTTATGACATGGAAAGATCTCTAGCATTGATAATTAAGAAAATCAGACAGAAGCCACTTGTAAATAATATTCGGCTTGTAAAAGGGGATATAACTGCAGTTACAAGTGAGCTTTCAAAAATAAAAAACTGACTTTTTGATAGTAAATTTGAAGTCATAGATGAAATGGACAATTTCAGGGAAAATATAATTTAAACTGCTAGAAAATTTGAATTAATCATTAATGACTTTTTTCCGGTAACTGCTCTCCAGCCTTCAAAGAAAAAAGGGTTCAGTCTTTAAAGACTGTTCCAGAGACCAAGAGAAGTGGAACATTACCCCAGATTACTTGAGGAGGCTGGAATGTAACCTTAAGACTAAACCAGACTAGTAGAGTGTGAAGAGGGGAGATGCATGCTAATTTTACTTACAAATGTCAATGTGAGAATTAGCAAACCAAATCCAGCTGTGTTTTGTGAAAAAAACATACAAACATATGACAAGTTGGTTCATCTCAGGAGTGTTGCATGGGATTCTGTTGCTGTGGTTTACCATGTTAATCATATGAGCACCTAAATATAAGCAGAAAAAGCATTTGATAAAATTTATCATTCATTTATAGTAAAAGCTCTTAAGCTGCAAATAGAAAGAAACTTCTTTAACCTAATAAAGGGTATCTGTCAAAAGTAGATAAACTAGGGGCCGGCCCCATGGCCGAGTGGTTAAGTTCGCGTGCTCCACTGCAGGTGGCCCAGTGTTTCGTTGGTTCGAATCCTGGGCGTGGACATGGTACCGCTCATCAAGCCATGCTGAGGTGGTGCCCCACATGCCACAACTAGAAGGACCCACAACTAGGAATATACAACTATGGACTGGGGGGGCTTTGATGAGAAAAAGGAAAAAAAATAAAATCTTTAAAAAAAAAGAGAGATTAAATACTTGACGATGAAACATTGGGAGCATGAATGTTACTGTTGAGCATCATACTGCAGATCATAGTGAGTACAGTAAGCCAGGAGAAAGAAATAGAAAGTGTAAGGTTAAAAGGAAGGGATAATGCTAATGTTATTCATAGGTGATGTTGATTACCTACATAGAAAATCCAAGAGACACTATAAATAAATTAATAGAATAAGAGAGTTCAGTAAATTTGATCAATACAAGATGACTATATAAAAATCAGTTACATTCCTAAATAATAGGCAACAAAAAGTTAGAAAATACAATAAAAGAAGATCTCTTCTAGAGGATTGTCAAATCTGTGGTATACCCAGGAACAAACTGAAAAAAGATATGTATGACTTTTATGAAGAAAATTAAAAATCTTTATATACAGACATAAAAGAAGACATGCAAATGAAGAGATAAATAATTTTTATGGGTAGAAATATGCAGTGTGTTTAAATTGGCAGTACTCTCCAAAGTAATCTGTAAATTCAATGCAGTTCTAGTCTAAATCCTGACAGGAATTTTCAGGGAATGGATAAGTAAATTCTTAAATGTGTATGGTAGAGCAAATAGCCAAGAAGAATTAAGATAGTTTTTAAGTAAAGAAGCATAGTGGGGGCGTGGTGGTGGTGGTATGCATTAATTAAGATATTCGTTTGGTACCTTTATCAGAGACCAAGTGATTAAACAGGAAAGTGCACTTCTCTCCTATGTAAAAGTCCGGCTGACAGGCAGAATGGAGTTAGGTGATTCTACCTGATCACTTCCTTCTGTCTTGCTCTAATGTCCCCTAGGATGTTATCTTCTTTGGCACACTTGGAGTTACTGTGTCCACATTTCAGTCCCCAGAAAGGGGAAAGGAGAAAGAAGCTGTTTTTAAGGATGTGATCCAGAAGTTGCAAACACATAATTTATACTCATATGTAATCGCTCAGAACGTGGTCACGTGGTTATGCCTAGCTGCAAGGAAAACTGAGAATAGTTCTGCCCGGTTTCCATTCAAGCTAAATCTAAGGGTTGATTCCATAACTAAAAGAAAGAGAGAGAGAGAGAGAGAATGGATATTGGAGGCCATTAGCCATCTCTGCTTCAGGAATTTGCCGTGCTGATCTTTACAGAGCTTGTTGTAAAGTTGCAGTAATTCGGATAGTATAGAATTGGCCCAGATACAAATAGTCTCATGAGACACTATAGAAAGAACAGAAACAGATCCTCACATACATAGAGATTTAATTTACATAAAAGGTGATATCACAATTTAGTGGAGTAAGGGTCGATTACTTATTAAATGATGCTGAGACAAGTGGTTATCCATATGGAAAAAAATAAAAGTAGGCCTGTGCCTCATGCTATAAACTAATATAAATTCTTTTTGGATTAACTTTAAAACTTTCAGGAGAATATTTGGTGTACATACTATATGATTTCAGTATGGGAAACAAATTCTCAAGTCACAAAAAGCTCAACCCCTGAAGGAAATGATTAATAGATTTTACCATTTTAAAAGTTTAATTATAAATTTAAAACTTTTGTACAATAACGGATACTATAAGCAGAGTAAAAAAGACAAGCCACAAAATGGGAGAGGCTGTTTGCACTGTGTATAGTCAGTGAAAGTTAGGGTTCAAAATACATAATGACCCCTGATACATTTTTAAATTTTACCAATATATATGTGCCAGGAACTGTTAAAGGTGCTGGGAATAGAGCACATAGAAATGGCTGCCCTTGTGGCACAGCTTCCCTTCTAGAGGAGGGAGAGTGGTAACAAATAAGGCATGTCCTGTCTCAGGAAGTGTTGAGTGATATGGAGAAAGGGAAATAGGGCTTGCAACGTACCTCTTCAGCAGTTTAGGGTGGTAAGGGAACGCCTTATTGAGAATGAAAATTAAGTAATGATTGGAATGAAGGGAGTAAGCCATGACAATTATCTGAGGAAAGAAGATTCCAGACAGAAGGAACAAGTAAAAAGACCCTGAGGTTGGAGTGTGCCTGGCTTGCTTGAAGAACAGAAAGAAGGCCAGCATGGCTGAAGCATGTGACAGAGAAAGGAATAGATAGATAAAGCCAGACAAGTAATAAATAGAGGACTAGATTGTATAGGGTCTTGTAGGTCTTGAAAGTATTTTGACCTTTCCGTAAGTGAAATGGGAAGCCATTGAAGTATATTAATATATCTCAAGTTGTATTTTCCTTTTTTTAATCATGAAAAATTTCAGATACACAAAAAAGATGATGGAATAGTGAACCCACATAGACTCCCCACCCAAATTCAACAGTTGTATCACTTTCTGTATTTGCTTCTGCTGTGTAGCCTTTTTAAGAGACCAACCTGGTAGATTTTAGAATGTCCCACATTCTGGATTTTTTAAGTTGTTTATACATGTATAGAAGAATATCCATATACATCATATGAAAGAAATACAGAATATATATTATATATGTTCTTATTTCTCATCCTTTCTACAAGATGTAAAATACTGTATAGATTTTGTATCTTGCTTTTTTAAAAAACCTGACTATATATCCTAGTTAAATTCAAATCAGCAGTAAGAGATTCCTCTCAGTCTTTTTTCTGGCTGCATTGTACTCCATTATGTGAACATACCATAATTTATTCAACTAATTTCCTGCCAATGGAAATTACTTTGTTCTTAGATTTTTGCTGTTAAAATAGTGTCACCATTGTAAATTCTTCTCTTTCATTTCTGATTTTATTTGTTTGAGCCTTCTCTCTTTTTTTCTTAGTCTAGCTATGGATTTGTCAATTTTGTTTATCTTTTCAAAGAACCAGTTCTTAGTGTCATTGATTTTTTTCTACTGCCCTTTTAGTCTCAGTTTCATTTATTTCTACTCTGATTTTTATTATTTCCTTCTACTAATTTGGGGCTTCACTTGTTCTTTTTCTAATTCTTTTAGATGTAGTGTTAGACTGTTTATATGAGGTTTTTCTTGTTTCTTTAGGTTGGCCTATATTGCTATATACTTCCCCCTTAGTACCACTTTTGCTGCATCCCATTGATTTCGGTATGTTGTGTTTTCATTTTCATTTGTCTCCAAGTATTATTTCTCATTTGATTTTTTTCATTGATCCAGTAGTTATTCAGTAGCATATTGTTTAGTCTCCACGTATCTGTGGCTTTTCCAGCTTTCTTCTTGTAGTTGATTTCTAGTTTCATACCATTGTAGTCAGAAAAGGTGTTCGATATGATTTCAGTCTTCTTAAATTTATTGTGGTTTGTTTTGTTTCCCAACTTATGGTCTACCTTTGGGAATATTCCATGTGCACTTGAGAAGAATTTGTATTCTGCTACTTTTGGATGGAATGTTCGATATATATCTATTAAGTCCATCTGGTCTAGTGTTTCATTTAAGGCCACTGTTTCTTTGTTGACCTTCTGTCTGGATGGTCTGTCCATTGATATAAGTGGGGTATTAAAGTCCCCTTCTATTATTGTATTGCTGTCCATTTCTCCGTTTAGGTCTGTTAAGAGCTGCTTTATGTACTTTGGTGCTTCTATGTTAGGTGCATATAAATAAATGTTATTTTTTTTGATAGATTGTCACCTTTATTATTCTGTTGTGTCCATCTTTGTCTCTTGTTATCTTTTTTGGCTTGAAGTCTGTTTTGTCTGATATAAATATGGCTATACCTGCTTTCTATGGGTTGCCATTTGCTTGGAGTATCATCGTCCATCCCTTCACTCTGAGCCTGTGTTTGTCTTTAGAGCTGAGATGAGTCTCCTGGAGGCAGCATATTGTTGGGTCTTTTTTTTTTCTTGAAGATTTTATTGTTACTTTTTCTCCCCATAGCCCCCTGCTACATAGCTGTATATTCTTTTTTTTTTTTTAAGATTTTTTTTTTTTCCTTTTTCTTCCCAAAGCCCCCTGGTACATAGTTGTATGTCCTTCCAGTTGTGGCATGTGGGATGCTGCCTCAGTGTGGCTCGATGAGCAGTGCCATGTCCGCGCCCAGGATTCGAACCGACGAATCACTGGGCTGCCTGCAGTGGAATGTGCGGACTTAACCACTCAGCCACGGGGCCGGCCTCTCTTTTTTTTTTCAATGTTTCCAGCCACTTGTCTTTTGATGGGTGAATTCAGTCTGTTTACATTTAGGGTGATTATTGATATATGAGGGCTTAATACTGCCATTTTGTCTTTTGTTTTCTGGTGGTTCTATATTTCCATGGTTTCTTTATCCTTGTATTTCTATCTGCCATTTCAATTTGGTGGTTTTCTGTGATGTGTTTCTCAGTTTCCTCTTTTTTTATGTTTTGTGACTCTGCTCTGAATGTTTGTTTTGTGGTTACCATGAGGTTTGTCTAAAAGATCTCATAGATGAGCTAGTCCATTTTCTGCCGATAGCATCTTTTCTTCATTTGCCTATGCAGGTTCTGTCCTTTTCCTCTTCACCTTCGATATTTTTGTTGTCACAAATTACCCCTTTTTGTATTGTGAGTTTGTTACCAATTTGAAGTGGTTATAGTTATTTTTAATGCTTTCTTTGCCTTTAACCTTTATGTTATAATTACATGTTTAATAACTTAGTCTGATACAGAGTTGCAATTTTCTATTCTGTCTATTTGTCACCTTATTTGAAGTTTTGTATACCTTTACCTTTTTGTTTCAGGTAGGAGAGCTCTCTTCAAGATTTCTTGCAAATCAGATCTAGTGGCAATGAACTCTCTTGGCTTTTGTTTGTCTGGAAAAGCCTTTATTTCTCCTTCGTATTTGAAAGATAACTTTGCTGGATAGAGTCTTCTTGGCTGACAGTTTTGATCTTTTAATAGTTTGAATGTATCATTCCACGATCTCCTGGCCTATAATAGTTTCTGTTGAGAAATCTGCTGATAGCCTAATGGGGGTTCCTTTGTAGGTTGCTGTTTTTTTCTCCCTGGATGCCCTTAAGATTCTTTCCTTTTCATTGACTTTTGACAGTTTTATGGAGAAGGTCTTTTTGCATTGAAATGATTAGGTGTTCTGTTAGCTTCATGTACTTGTGTATCTAGTTCCTTTCCCAGGTTTGGGAAGTGCTCAGATATTATTTCTTTAAATAAGTTATCTGCTCCCTTCTCACTCTGAGATAACCAATTATCCTTATGTTGCTTTTCCTAATTGAATTGGATATTTCTCATAGAATTTCTCCATTTAAAAAAAATCTTAGTTCTCCTCTTCCATGTGGATCATTTCTAGATTTCTATCTTTGAGCTCACTAATTCTTTCTTCCATATGGTCTGTTCTATTTCCAATGTTTCTGCTTTATTCTTTATCTCACTTATTGAGTTCTTCAGCTCCAGAATTCCGGTTTGATTCTTTTTTAGAGTTTCAGTCTCTTTCTTTGTTCATGTGTTATTACTTATTAGTCGTCTGTTTTTAGGTAGAGTCTTAAAATTGGGGTTGCTGAGTCAAAGAGTACTTCTTAGATAATTTTATTTGAAATTTCTGTCCTTAAGCATTGTACCATTTTGCATTCCCACCAGAAATATATGAATTCACAGCTCTGCCAACAGAGTGTGTCTTAAACTTTTGGATTTTTCTTCTTGACTAGTCTGGTAAGTAAAAAATCGTAGTTCAGTGTCATTCAAATTTTCATTTCTCTTATAAATGAGGTTGACTGTCTCTTTTTTTTTTATTGAGTTATTGATAGGTTACAATCTTGTGAAATTTCAATTGTACATTAATGTTTGTCAGTCATGTTGTAGGTGCACCACTTCACCCTTTGTGCTCACCCCCCACCCCACCTTTCCCCTGGTATCCACTAAACTGTTCTTGGTCCATAGTTTTAAATTCCTCATATGAGTGGAGTCATACACAGATTATCTTTCTCTCGCTGGCTTATTTCACTTAACATAATTCTCTCAAGGTCCATCCATGTTATTGCAAATGGAATGATTTTGTTCTGTTTTGCAGCTGAGTAGTATTCCATTGTATATATGTACCACATCTTTATCTATTCGTCTGTTGCTGGACACTTAGGTTGCTTCCATGTCTTGGCTATTGTAAACAGTGCTGCAATAAACATTGCAGTGCATAGGACTTCTGGGATTGCTGACTTCTAGCTCTTTGGATAAATACCCAGTAGTGGGATGGCTGGATTGTATGGTAGTTCTATTTTTAGTTTTTTGAGGAATCTCTGTACTGTTTTCCATAGTGGCTGCACCAGTTTGCATTCCCACCAGCAGTGTATGAGGGTTCCTTTTTCTCCACAACCTCTCCAACATTTGTTGCTATTAGTTTTAGATATTTTTGTCATTCTAACGGGTGTAAGGTGATATCTTAGTGTAGTTTTGATTTGCATTTCCCAGATGATCAGCGATGATGAGCATCTTTTCATGTGCCTATTGACCATCAGTATATCTTCTTTGGAGAAATGTCTGTTCATGTCTCCAGCCCATTTTTTGATTGGGTTGTTTGATGTTTTGTGGTTGAGTTGCGAGAGTTCTTTATATATTATGGATATTAAGCCTTTGTCAGATACATGACTTGCAAATATTTTTTCCCAGTTAGTGGGTTGTTTTTTTGTTTCAATCCTGTTTTCATTTGCCTTGAAGAAGCTCTTTAATCTGATGAAGTCCCATTTGTTTATTCTTTCTATTGTTTCCCTTCTCTGAGAAGGCATGGTGTCCAAAAAGATCCTTTTAATACTGATGTCAGAGTGTACTGCCTACGTTTTCTTCTAGAAGCCTTATGGTTTCAGGTCTCACCTTTAGGTCTTTGATCCATTTTGAGTTTATTTTGGTGAATGGTGAAAAAGAATGGTCAATTTTCATTCTTTTACATGTGGCTTTCCAGTTTTCCCAGCACCATTTGTTGAAAAGTCTTTCTTTTCTCCATTGTATGCCCTCAGCTCCTTTGTCAAAGATAAGCTGTCCATAGATGTGTGGTTTTATTTCTGGGCTTTCAATTCTGTTCCATTGATCTGTGCACCTGTTTTTGTACCAGTACCATGCTGTTTTGATTACTGTAGCTTTGTAGTATGTTTTGAAGTCAGGGATTGTGATGCCTCCCGTTTTGTTCTTTTTTCTCAGGATTGCTTTAGAAATTCGGGGTCTTTTGTTGCCCCATATGAATTTTAAGATTCTTTGTTCTAATTCTGTAAAGAATGTCATTGGGATTCTGATTGGGATGGCGTTGAATCTGTAGATTGCTTTAGGTAGAATGGACATTTTAACTATGTTTATTCTTCCAATCCGTGTACATGGAATGTCCTTCCATCTCCTTATGTCGTCATCCAATTCTGTCAGAAAGGCCTTGTAATTTTCATTATATAGGTCCTTCACTTCCTTAGTTAAATTTACCCCAAGGTATAAAGGTGTTTTATTCTTTTTATTGCGATTGTGAATGGTATTGTATTTTTGAGTTCTTTTTCTGTTGGTTCATTACTGGAGTATAGAAATGCTACTGATTTATGTAAATTGATTTTATACCCTGCAACTTTGCTGTAGTTGTTGATTACTTCTAACAGTTTTCCAATGGATTCTTTGGGGTTTTCTATATATAAGGTCATGTCATCTGCAAACAGCGAGAGTTTCACTTCTTCCCTCCCTATTTGGATTCCTTTTATTCCTTTTTCTTGCCTGATTGCTCTGGCCAGAACCTCCAGTACTATGTTAAATAAGAGTGGTGATAGAGGGCATCCTTGTCTCATTCCTGTTTTCAGGGGGATGGGGTTCAGTTTTTGCCCATTGAGTATCATGTTGGCTATGGGTTTGTCGTATATGGCCTTTATTATGTTGAGGTAGTTTCAAATGAGGTTGACTGTCTCTTTAACCTGTGTTTATAGAGCGTGCAGATGTTCACATGGTATGATTTGAAGGTCACTAATAGAACCTGCTTCTTCTGAAATGTCTTTCCCACCAGTGGTCCATGGTTTCTCATCCCTGATATTTGCTATACTTAGGTTCTATATAATCATTAGAAATTCATTTCAAAATGTATTATCTGGGCAGAGAAGATGGGAACTTATTCCTTGGTCCTCCAGTATTCTTATCTAAACACAGTATCACAGTATATCAGATTATTTTACTTTCATTGTGGAAAGTGGGAAATTGTGGACCTGAAAGCATGATACCCAGGACAGTATGTGGGTACGTGGGTGAATAGCAGAAGTGGGACAATTTAGGACAGTGTCCAGAATGAGTAGGTCTTAGATGCCAAGGACAGTCTAAATAGAAGACACTGAAGACAAACTGCATCTATATGATAGTTTTACTGCAAGTGGCTTGGCATTGTCTCTATTTTTTGTTTTCGTAGAATAGCAACTAAGTCCCCCTGGGTATTCTCATCCCTTTCTTGACTTAGATGAGTAAGAGAGTCTAAAAGCTGAAGGGAAAGGCCCTATTACTAATGTGGTTCTGTTGGTTGTGTGATATTGTAAACTCTCCATACATTTCTCAAGAACCTCTACATCTAAGGCCCTAGGGTTGCAGGCAGGGTCTGGCTTTTCTTTCTTGTCTTTTTTGTTAAGTTGGCTTCTATGGCCATTTTTTTGTGTCTTCTACTCTCCAGTAACATTTTACTCTTTGGTGGAAGGGGTGGTGAGGGTTTATGTGTTGCAGTGTCATGAAAGAGGTAGCAGAGGTCCACTACCAATGTAGCCAGCTGTCTCCTTGTGTAGTTGCTAGAAACCAAGTCTATAGAATGCCTACTGGTTTTGCAGGTTGGGGAATAAATTTCTTGTGTTATCTTCCTTTTGTGTATCTGTGTATTCTTGTATATTTAATCTATTCAGCAAATGGTTAAGTGCCAGATACTGTTGTAGATACTGGAGATATTGTGGTGAATAAGACAACTTACCTGCTCTCATGCATCTTAAATTCTTGGGGCCGATGGGAAACAGACACTAAACAAATAGAATAATTCTAGATAGCTGTAAATGCTATCAAGAAAATAGAACACAATTGTGTGTATGAGTAAGAGTGTGTGTGTCTTCAGATAGAATAGTCTGGTAAGGCATTTTTGAGGACGTAACATTTAAGCTGTTATCTGCATGATGAGAAGGAACTAGAATGTGAAGATCAGGGAAGGTCATAGTTAGAGAACAGGACAATGCAAATGCTCTGATATGGAAGTAAGGCTTTGCATGTCCAAGACACTGAAAGAAGTATGGCTGAATAAGTGGTGAATGAGAGTGGAAAGTCTTCCAAAATGAGATAGGAGAGGTAGGTGGTATCCAGATCATGTATGCACTTACAGGTTAGGGTAAGGGGTTTGTGCTTAATTCTAAACACAATGGGTCACTAAAAGAGGGTTTTAAGCAGGGGATTGATGTGATTTGCAATATATGATCTGTTAGGGGTTAAAAGTGGAAGTAGTTAGGAAACTATTGAAGTAGTCTAGGTAAGAAATGATGGGGCTTGGGTTATAGTGTTAGTTGGGGAGAAGTTGAGAGGTGCTTAGGTTTAGGATATATTTTATAGGTAGAATTGACAAAATTTGAAGATTGATTAATCCTGGGGGGCAGAAGGGAAAGAGGGGAAGACTCTTAGATTTCGGTATCACTTCTGAATGGTAGTTCTATTAAGACTGAGGTAGGTGCTGGTGGGGGAAAGACAGTGGTGCATAGAAATCAGGTACTCTGTTTTGGACGTGTTAACTTTGAGATACCTGTTTACTAAAGATGTCAGGAAGGCAGTTAGTTGGATATCTGAATTTGGAATTTGGGAGAAAGGTCAGGGTAGGAGATATAAATTTGGAGGTATATAGTATTCAAAGCCATGAGGCTAGTTGAGATCACCCAGAAAGTGAGCTTAGGTAGGAAGGAGAAGACGACCAGGTACAGTATTAATATGAATAGAATATAGACTTACATGTAAAAATTAAGAGATATTTATGTTATAGTTGTTGACTATGAGTAGTTTATTGTCTAAATGAATTTATCATCTTTGAAATTAATTTAAAAACAATTGCTTAGTGTTTGTCTTCATTCTGGTAGGGATAATTATTTGATTTTTCAAGGACTTTCTCAACTAAAAGTATCTTTCAAGAATAAATGTTCTCAGTTGATTTTAATATAGTGGTTCTTTAAAAGGTTAAGTTTTTTTATATTGAGGTATAATTGACATACAACATTATATTAGTTTCAGGTATATAACATAATGATTCGATATTTGTATATATTGCAAAATGATCTCTGCAATAAGTCTGATTAACATCTGTCACCACACAGTTACAGAACTTTTTTTCTTGTGATGAGGAGGACTTTTAATATTTACCTGTCTTAACTTTTGAATATACAATACAGTATTATTAACCATACGGTTGTCATGCCGTACATGATATCCCTGTGACTTATTTATTTTATACCTGGAAGTGTGTACCTTTTGACTCCTTTCACCCATTTTGCCCACCCTCCACCCCCCACCTCTGGCAACCACCAATCTGTTCTCTGTATCTGAGTGGAGGTTGAGGTTTTGACAGTTCTAGAGGAGGCAAGGTAACAAGCTGTAGTCTATGTACTAAGAGAGTAGAAATGGTATAGTGGGATTTCACCTTAAAGGGTTTTAATACACAAGGAACTTGTGATGTTAGTTTGTAGTAGATCCACTTTTAAAAGTGAAGCTGCAGCAGATCTGGACTCAAGCAGAATTATGATGTATGTAACATTTGTCTTAGTTCTCTCTTTTTCAGAAGTGAAAGCTCTGGTTTTTAAATCAAAGTAGTGCTTCTTACACAGCTGATAAGAGCATTCCCTTAGCCCTTCCATCCTTCACACCAATTCCACGCCCCGGAGGCAAAGGCTTTCAACCCTTTTGGCTGTCCTTTTTTCTGCTTACCTTCATATTCTAAATAAAATTTCTCTGCTGTTTCTTTATTTTGAAAATATTTAGACATCTGTTGCTTTCCTGCTATGGTAGGTAAAGACTTCAAGTAGATTAGCATGGTGGTTAAGTATGTGGTTCTGGAGTCAAGACTCCTGGATTCTAATGCTGTCTTCCTACCTCCTTCTAACCGTGTAACCTTAGGCAGGTGACGGAGCCTGTATATCTCACTGTTCTCGTCTATAAAATGGGGTAACATATTGTCTTCCTCTTGTGTTGTTGTCAGGGTTAAACCAGTTAATACATATGAAATGACTATCTACATTTATCGAGTAAAACCAATCAGTGAAAGTAAATAAAAATAAAATTGAGTAGTTTTAATCATGATGAAAATAATAAAATGTTATTTCATTTGCCTCATCCATTTGTCCACATCCCATTTCCCCAGTATAGTTGTATTTCAGTTTTGGTTGTCAGTTTTCACAACTGAACATTTTTATGATCAATATTGTTTGCAGTAAGCCCATATTATACAATAACTGTATTTCCTTTTTTGTATAATTTTCACCTCTCCTTTTAAAATACCATCTGCCTTCATTGTCCACTTTCAGGCACCCACCTTAGCTCCTCATTAACCGCAGTTCAGAATCCATGCTGATTTCTCTGCTATTCAAGCTTTACTTCTGCCACCACCCTTCCTCCATATTAACATAGACCTCTTCTATACCATATATCATTAGTTAAGATTTTTCTGCTTCTCTAGGAAATAATTAGCCAGCATATTGTATTAATTAAGCCACACTGCTATTGTGTGGCTTTGTAGGTGGCTGGGTTCATCTGCATCAAGCAGGCGTGCTGGGGGAGGAGGAGGAAGGGAGGATTGTACCTAGGAGATTATTATGGGCCGGCCTGGAAGCAATGCACATTCCCTAACATTCAGATCTCATGTTGGTAGTTCAGCCATGGCTGCATCTAACCTCAGAAGAGGCTGGGAAATGTTTATGAGCCAGTGCGCTACGTTCTCCCACTTAGCAGTTAATCCCCCCTAATGTAATATGCCCATCTTTCTCTAGTCTTACATGTTCTGTGTATGTTAATGGTGGTCGTCTGGATAAATTCCCTCTAGAGGTAGTTGTGTCACTTAAAAGTGTGACTTCAGTGAGAGAATTTCAAGCTAAGTAGAAGAGGAGGTTGAAATGAAAAGATGTAATAACGGCTTTTTGTTGTAAGTTGTCCCACAGTATCTTCAGGGGATTGGTTGCAGGACCCCCTGCAGATACCAGAATCTGCCAATGTAAGTCCCTTCGTGGGCCCTGTACAGGTTGCACATCCAGGGATTCAATCAACCGCGGATCCCAAACCTAGTATGTACTCAATCTGTGTTTGGTTGAACCTGTGGATGTGGAAGCCGTGGATATGGAGGGCCAACAGTATTTTGTTTTGGCAGGGAACAGGTTGTGCATCTGATGATTTTGTGATTCTCCTTTGACTTGCAGGGCGCTGTCCCAGTTTGCTTTTTTTCTCCTTCTCCGAATTGCCGAAAGGCCCTCTCCCTACTTGCCTTTTTTCTACTGCAGAAACTATGAGTTCCAAAGACTGCCCGGCTGCTCCTAATTTAAGTCACGCTTGCCTCTTTAACTCATATGTACCGTGAAGGACCTTCACTGTGCTCTCATCTACTCATTAATATATTTATTTTGTAATATTTTCAGATTTAGGGTGGACTTATCTTTCTAACAATAGTTTTAGATCAACCTTTGGTGCCCTTGTTCTCTTCTCTCTTGTCTTCTCTGAATCCATGTGAAATTAATTTTTTATATAATTGAGGTAAGAACTCAATTTCATTTTTTCTTTATGGATGCCCATAGTTCCAGCACAATATACTAAATGTTCCAAACATTTCCCACTGCTCTCCAGAGCCACTTTGCTGTGTATCAGGTTTCTATATATATGGATATATTTCTGTGCTCCCTCTCTGTTCCATTAATCAACACTTAGCTATTCCTTAACAGTACCTCACTATTCTAATTATCAGAGCTTTGTCATTCTTATTGTCTATTAGGGCAGATTCCCCCTGTTTTCTTTTTCAGTGGTATCAAGATTATTACTGGGCCTTTGATTTTCCATATAATTTTCAGAATCAATTTGTTCACTTTCTCGAAAAGCTCTTTTGACATTTTAATGGGAGTTACATTGAATCCTCACATCAGTGTGGAGTTAGTATCTTTATAGTACCAAAACTTCTTATTCTTGGACATGACGTATCTTTGCATTTGTTTAATGCCTTTCAATCAAGTTTAAAAAATTTCTCTATAAAGATCTTGCGTATCTTTTGTTAGATTTATGTTTGGATATCTCATATTTTTTGTTGCTATAATGAATGAAATCTGATAATAGAAATGCAGTTTTTTTTTAATTATATCAAGCCGTATTGCTAGACTATTTTAGTATTTCTGTAGCTCTTTTGAGTTTTCTATGGAGACAGTCACGTCATCTACAAATAATGACAGTTTTATTTACTCCTTTCTAGTTAGACATTTTCTTTCTTTGGCAGCTTCTAAGGAAAAATAAACAAAGCAGAGCTCAAAGGATACTCTGTAGTCCTCTTCCGAATGCTTGACTAAGGATGATCTTAAAAATGAGCAATAACAAGTTCTGGTGAGGATGTGGAGACATTGGAACCCTCATCTATGGCTCTTGTTGCAGCCACTTTAGAAAACAGTTTGATAGTTCTTCAAAAAATTAAAAATAGAATTACCAGAGAACCCAGCAATTCCACTCCTAGATGTTATACCTGAGAGAATTGAAAACATGTTCACACAAAACTTATACACAAATATTCA
Source organism: Equus quagga (assembly GCF_021613505.1). NCBI lineage: Eukaryota > Metazoa > Chordata > Mammalia > Perissodactyla > Equidae > Equus > Equus quagga. The sequence goes on along the minus strand of NC_060279.1, from coordinate 25,550,064 downwards.
TAGCAGCATTTTTTATAATAGCTAAAAAGTATAAACAACCCAAATATCCATCAGTTGATGAACGGATTAAACAAAATGTGGTATATCTGTATAATGGAATATTATTTAGCCATAAAAAGGAATCAAGTATTGATACAAGCTACAACATGGACGCACCTTGAAAAGATTATGCTTAGTGAGAGAAAGCAGACGTGAAGACCATGTAATACATGATGCCATTCACACGAAATGTCCAGAATAGGCGAATCCATAGTGACGGAAAGTGGACTAGTGCTTGCGGGGCTGGGAGGAGGGAGGAGTGAGGAGCTGCTGCTAAAGAGTGTGGGGTTCTCTTGAGGAGTGGTGAAGTGTTTTGGAGTTAGACAGTGGGGATGGTAGTACAACTGTGAATATACTAAAAACCAATTAATTAATGTACTTTAAAATGGTGAATTTTGTGGTGTATTTTCTCTTAATTAAAAAAAAAATAAGCTGCTTCTCACATAGTGTAATTTTAGTCTTATAGACTACTCTTTTTATACAAGTTTCCATCACCTGAAATTCTGTTCCTTTGATTTTTGTGAGGTTAGATCTTTTATGTTTTTATGAACCTCTAATTAAAATAATGATATGCCTCCCACAGGTGAAAATATATGTCAATATGTGTTAATGTGTCCAAGTGTAGTTTTGTAATACAGAGGTCTCTCTGTGGCCCTGTATGTAGTATCCTGTATATACTGAATCGACCTTCATGGCATTGCTGAGTTGCGTTTACCTAGTATACACAAATCAACATATAATATCCCAGTATGAATGGTAATCTGTTTAGGAAATCTAATCTTTTATCCCATTTGAATGAAAGACTGTCTTGAAGCTGAGTGGCCACCTGTGGTTCTTTGTGTGCTGCTCTTCACTAGTCTAGGTGACCTTTATGATTTCCTCTGAATACAATCTTAAATGATAACTTAAGCCTCCTCAATTAACATCTTAGGAGGAGTAGTTCTCACCCATCTGAGAGCAAAGCCTTATATGATGGTTGACACAGGGTTGTGCTTGGTAGTGGTAGGTTCACAAATTATGGGCCAGATTAGGTAATATGTTACATCTGTTCAACTCTGATAGGTTCTTATCCTAACACAATTGTGAAGAGAATACAAGGCATGAGAGATGAGAAAAACTTTGGAGACACTCGTAGAATTATTATAGTTAATAGAGCTAGGAAAGGAATCTGAACTCAGTGCTGCTTTTCCCAGCTTTATGGCAGTTCAAGTGTTTCTGTATGTATTATCTTTTTGCCTTTTGGTTGGCTGCTGTTTTTTGTGGGTGAATGGTAATTCAATTAGGTTTTTATGTTTCCCTGCCTATGCCCTCAAATTCTCCCTTTCAGTTGGATAGACAGATTTGTTCTCTTTCTTCCCCTTGCCTCTCAGTGCATCCTGGGCTTTTCCCTCACTTGGTGGTGGTTTTAGCCATCTCTTTTTGGAGGAACATTAGGTAAGTATCTGAAAATGTAGACAATAATTTCGAATATAGAATTTGCATAGTTATAAAACTATATTCTGTCTTTTTAGGAGCTGGAGTAGGGTAGGAATTTTTTGGTTAGTGACCAGACTTGACTTTCAAACCTTTTGTAGTTCTAATGACTGAGGATAGAGGAAGAATAAAGTACTTTTTCTTCTTTCTAGTATTTGTTAGCGCTAGTGTTTAGTAGAAAGAATGCAGGATTTGGAATCAGAAGACATGGCTTACATTTCTCAATTTGCTGTATCCAGGCTGTGTAACTGAATAAGTCACTAAATTCTTTGAGTCTCAGTTGCTTTATATGTAAAATGGTGATACAATTAGTGCTCTCTATACTAATCTTACGAGACTTTATGAGAACCAAATGAAATAAAGTAAATGAAGTCTTTTATAGCCAGCAAATTGGTATATGCATGATATTATTATCTTATTGAAGAAGGTAAGGACACTTTTGGAACTTGGAGGCTCTTAGAGATGGGCCAGATGTTTTCTAAATGTATAAATCTGGAAGGTATGTTCTGATTGTTTCTATTGCTTGTTCTTTCAGTGATTTGACATTCCAGATTCTGAATGTGTGAGAACTGTTAGTGATTCGGTAACATGAGCCTTCCAAAATGTTTCAGTAATTAAGTTAAATGATGGAATATGCATATAAGAAGCATTTTGCTGATTTCTGAACAAGGAAATGACTCCTGGTATGAAAAATTCTGACCACTGATCTTTGGTGTTGGCATAAAAGCAAACCTCCATGTTTAACTTCCATGTAAATCCAGTAAAGTTATTCTTCTATTGTTAGATCAACACTCAAATGTAAAATACTGGGGCCTGCCCCATGGCCAAGTGGTTAAGTTCACGTGCTCTGCTTCGGCGGCCCAGAGTTTCGCCAGTTTGGATCCTGGGCAGGGACATGGTACTGCTCGTTGGGCCATGCTGAGGCAGCGTCCCACATTGCCACAACTAGAGTATGCAACTGTATACTGAGGGGCTTTGGGGAGAAGAAGAAGAAGAAGAAGAAGAAGAAAAGATTGGCAACAGTTGTTAGCTCAGGTGCCTATCTTTAAAAATAAGTAAAATACTAAAAATTATGTAAAAATCGTAATTCTGTCCTATTCCTCTACTTTATTTCTTTGTTGTGACTAAACAGTATGTTATGAAAATCTCCTGTTTTTCTCAGCATATCATTTCGTTTGAATTTATTTATTTTAAGTCTAGAGTTGTAACATAGTTCTCCTATTTATATTATTTTCAGTTTTCCTGGTTCTTAGGATAGATATCCTTCCTTTTGGTACAGCTCGATGGCTTCTAGACGGTGCTCGTAAGAAACATCCCTGAACTGAAGGGACCAGTAGAGTTTTGTAGCTGCTCTGTTGGAGTACATTTTAAGCTTTTGTTTCCTGGCTCAAGAATTTTGATTCAGGTTGTGAAATTATAGAGCCTTGGTGGTAGCAAAGAATAGACCTACTATAATTAAAATGACATTTTCATTTACAATTTAATAGAAGGTGGAAATCATGGAGCTGCGTTTTCTTCCATTCCTTCTCAGCTTCCTTGAACTTCTTAATGAGAGGTTTATGTGCACCCAGAGGGAAAAGAGCCTACCGCATTGACTCGTGCTTGTTATTTTTAGTTTTATATTCCACATTGAGGCTGCCATAAGTTAACGTCAGCATTAAATAAGTAAGGCTGAGCCTCAGCATTTGAAAGTGGAGTGTAAAGTTTGGGAGATAAGGGGAAGGAGTATATTGTAAAGGTCTCAGGAGTATGAGAATCTGAAGTAATCATCATAAAAATGGAGCGCTAAATCGTGAAGACGACTATGTGCCAGTCTTCTACCTCACAAAGGCCTTCCATTCTCTGAAATACTTCTGTCTAAAAGTACCGCTTTCTCTCTTCTCCCCTTATTTCTTTTTCTAAAGGCTGTGTTAGTTGGAGTTTTGTGAGTATAAAACTAAAGTGTTTTGCAGAATGATGTCTGTGGACCAGCTTCAGAAAGTTAAAGCTTATTTCACCTTTTCCTAGCCCAGATGCATTATTCAGCTGTGCTGTATACTGTTTAATAACTGACATTGAAAAAGGAAAAGAATTTCATTTATCAGGACTAGGACAGAAGGCCCAGAGTGTTTTTAACTGCCTAGCCCTTGGTCCAAGGGAAGTGGTCTATGGATACTTTTGCTCAGGATAGATGTCTCACTGATCTGAAGCTGGGATGTCCAGGGTGTATGTACCTATCCTTTTTGTTTTTGTTTTTTTCCTTGGGAGAAGAGAATTAGGGATGAATTCCTGATGTCATCCTGAGAGAATTGATGTCATACATACCAATGCTACAGCTCCCTTCAGTGATAAGCATTTTACAGAATAACCCAATTTCCAATTTAGTTTTGGTTTCTCTCTCCTAAGGTTTTTTCCATTAGAAGTAGGATAAAAGAGAAGGGAGACTTTTTTTTTCTTATGGACTTATTTCATCCTGAGACCCAGGCAGAAGAGTGGGATATATACTGATTAATATTGGCCTAAGTACTTATTTTACTTAAATGAATTTCATATATAAAAATATATGGCTGGGGTTCTTTTGATCATTATTTTTAATTTTCTTATTATTTATACTGGCCTATGGCCATTTTCAAGAGGTGGGAAAATATCTGCAGAGGACAATTTCCATACATTAGCTGAAATAGGCTTCATTTTTTTCCTTTCAACCCTCAAAGTTAGATAACCACAAACAAACCTTTGAGAAATGTATCCACAAAGTAAGAGTGATGTATGTGGTGATGTGGCTTAGGTTTGGAGATGGTTTCCATAAAGAAATGATTGTTCAGCTCACTGGATCTCTAATTACTGTAAAATGTGGTCATCGTTAAACATTTAAGTCTTTAATCCACTTAGAATTTATTTCAGTCTAAGATGTGAAGGAAGGGTCCAGCTTTACATTTATCTCTAACTCATTAGCCAGTTACACAAATACCAGTTATTGAATAATTCATCCTTTCCTTCTTAATTTGAAATAGCAGTTGTCTCATTATGCATATGTGGGTCAGTTTTTATATTTAAATTTCTTGTTTCACTGAGCTGTCTTTTCTGGAACCCCGAATGCACTGCCTTTATTATTATGGCTTTTGTTATCCGGTAAATTATCCCCTCCTACAATTTATGTCCCACTCCTTTCCCCTAAAATAATCCTAATGGGATTGAGTTAAAATCATAAATACTTTTGTCTTTCCATTAAGAAACATGGCAGCTCTTTTTGTTTTGTTTTGTGTCTCCCAGTAGAGTTGTATAGGCAGGCACATTTCTTATTAAGTTGCAATTTAATTCTATTGCATTTTATATGTTTTGTTGTGAATGGGATATTTTATTTCTCTCTAAGTTATTTTTTGCATATAAAAAAGTGATATTTGTTTTGTAACTGACCGTGATATGAATGAATGAATGCATGGTTTAGTTAGGGAAATCAAACAGCAAGCTCTAGTGTTGATTTAATATTTTTTGTGTTACAAGGTGTTGAAGGTTCCCAAGACCCACCCCTGTGTTTGAAGATTTGCTAGAAGGACTCATGGGACTTATCATATAGTTGTACTTGTGGTTAAGATTTATTATAGCAATGTAATAAAGATGCACATTTGGATCTTAAGGGAAAAAGACTGGGTCAAATATGGGGGAATCCATATGCAGACTTTCTTATACTCTCTCACATGAAGGGCGACACAGAGGATATTCTTCTCAAAGCAGCAAAAGTGGAGCAACGTGTGTGGTGTTTCTTTTTGTCTGTTAGAAAGTCCATAAAGGCTCAGAGTGCAGGGTTTTTATATGGGACTGGTCATGTAAACACCCTCTGCCTAGCTTGTAGCAAAATTCCAGACTCCCAGAGGGAAAGCAGAGGTTCCCCATAAACCACAGTATCTACACAAACAGTCTTGGCGTAGGGGACCACTCTTCTCAGTTAATTGTTGACTGGAAACACTTCGAGAACCACATTCCCAGATGCCAGCCAAGGGCCATCTTTGCAGACAGGCCTTTCTAAGGATAGCAGTTGTATTAGGCCTGCTCTGTTAATGCTTTTCTGTACAGAAGGTCAGTGCCAAAGAAGGGCATATTTTCAAGAAAGCTATTTTGAGTTAATTTTTGTATATGATGTGATATAAGGATCAAAGTTCACCTATTTGCATATAAATATCTAATTGTTTCAGCATCATTTGTTGAAAAGACTGTCCTTTCTCCATTGAAATAACTTTGTCCTTTTGTAGGAAATCAATAGATCATATATTTTTGGGTCTATCTCTACACTTTATCCTGATCCATTGATCTGTTTGTCTGCCTTGTGGCCAGTCCAAACTGTCTTGATTATTGTAGCTTTGTTATCCTTCTTTTTGAATTTTGAATTTAGGTTGACATATAACATAATGTTAGTTTCAGGTATGCAACTTAATGATTCGATATATGTACGTATTGTGAAATGATCACCACAGTAAGTCTGATTAACATTCATCACCACACATAGTTACAGGGGTTTTTTTCTTATGATGAGAACTTTTCGGATTTATTCCCCTAAAACTTTCAAATATAACAATGCAGTATTATTAACTATAGTCACTGTGCTATACATTACATCCCCAGGACTTAGTTACTTTATAACTGCAAGTTGGTACCTTTTGACCAGCTTTACCCATTTTCACCCAATCCCCACCTCTACCTCTGGCAGCCAGCAATCTGTTCTCTGTATCTATAACTTCATTTTTATTTTTTGGGGTTTTTTTAGATTCCACATATTAAGTGAGATCATATGGTATTTTTCTTTCTATGTCTGACTTATTTCACTTAGCATAATGCCCTCCATGTCCATGCGTATTGTCAGGTATGGCAGGATTTCCTCCTTTTTCATGCCTGAATATATTTCTTTATGTATAGATAGATAGATGGATATGTAATACTATTTCCTTTGTCCATTCATCTATTGATGGACACTTAGGTTGATTTTATGGCTATGTTGCCTGTTGTAAATAATGCTGCAATGAATATGTGAGTGCAGGTGTCTTTTCCAGTTAGTATTTTTGTTTCCTTCGGGTAAATACCCAGAAGCAGAATTTCTGGATCATATGGTAGTTCTACTTTTAATTTTTTGAGGAACGTCCATACTGTTTTTCATAGTGGCTGTACCAATATACCTTCCCACCAATAGTATGCCAGGGTTCCCTTTTCTCCACATCCTCTCCAACACTTCTTATTTCTTGTCTTTTTGATAATAGCCATTCTAACAGGTATGAGGTGATATCTCACTGTGGTTTTGATTTGCATTTTCCTGATGATTAGTGATATTGAACTCTTTTTCATGTACCTGTTGGCCATCCGTATGTCTTCTTTGGAGAAATGTCTATTCAGATCCCATACTCATTTTTTAATCAAGATTTTTTTTGTTATTGAGTTGTGTTTTTAAAAAAATCTGTTTTGGATATTAGCCGCTTATTAGATATGTTATTTGCAAATATTTTCTTCCATTCAGTAGGTTGCTTTTTCATTTTGTTGATGGTTTCCTTTCCTGTGCAGTAGTTAATGTAATTCCCACTTGTTTATTTTTGCTTTTGGTGTCAAATCCAAAAGATCATTGCCAAGATTGATGTCAAGATGCTTACTGCCCGTGTTCTATTCTAGGAGTTTTATGGTTTCAGGTCTTATGTTCAATACTTTAATACACTCAGGGTTGATTTTTGTCTATGGGATAAGATGGTAGTCCAGTTGCATTCTTTTGCCTGTGGCTATCTGGTTTTCCCAACACCATTTATTGAGGAGACTGTCCTTTCCCCACTGTATGTTCTTGGTTCCTTTGTCATAAATTAATTGATCCTATAGGCATAGGTTTATTTCTTGGCTCTATTCTGTCCTGTTCATCTGTGTGTGTGTTTTTCTGCCAATACCATACTAATTTAATTACTACAGCTTTGTAATATAGTTTGAAATTAGAAAGTGTGATGCCTCCAGCTTTGTTCTCTCTCAAGATTGCTTTGCCTATTCAGTTTTTTGTGGTTCCATACACATTTCAGGATTGTTTTCTCTATTTCTGTGAAAAATATTATTGGGATTTTGATAGAGATTGCCTTGAATCTGTAGCTTCCTTTGGGTAGTATGGATTTTTTAACAGTATTCTTCTAGTTCGTTAACACAGAATACCTTTCCATTTATTTGTGTCTCTGTCTGTTATCAGTCTTAAATTCAGGCAGTATAAGTCCTCCAGTTTTGTTCCTTTTTAAATTCTTTTGGTTATTCCAGGTCCTTTGCATTTCCATATAAATTCCAGCATCAGAGTGACAATTTCTACAGAAAACCCTAGTGGGTTTTTGAATGGGATTGTATTAAACCTGTAAATATAGGAAAAGTTGGCATTGTAATCATATTGAATCTTCTGATCTGGGAACATAGTGTCTGTCCCCATTTATGTAGATCTTCTTTAATTTTTCTCAGATATATTTTATAGTTTTCAGTATACAGGCCTTACACGTGTTTTGTTGGATTTACCCTTTAGTATACCATAATTTTTAATGCAATTATAAGTATAATTTTTATTTTTATTTATTTATTTTTTTGAGGAAGATTAGCCCTGAGCTAACTACTGCCAGTCCTCCTCTTTTTGCTGAGGAAGGCTGGCCCTGAGCTAACATCCGTGCCCATCTTCCTCTACTTTCTATGTGGGACACCTACCATGGCATGGTGTGCCAAGCAGTGCCATGTCTGCACCCGGGATCTGAACCGGCGAATCCTGGGCCGCCGAGAAGCACAACGTGCGAACTTAACTGCTGCACCACCGGGCTGGCCCCTATAATTTTTAAATTTAACTTTTTAGTTCATTGAGAGTACATAGGAATACAGTTAATTTTTGTATATTTATCTTATATCCTACCACCTCACTAAAACTCACTCATTGGTTGTAGTAGCTTTTTTGTAGATTGTAAAGGAATTTTTATGTAGATGATCATGTCAGTAAATAAAGACCATTTTACTTCTCTCCAATCTGGATGGCTTTCATTTCTTTGTTTTGCCTTATTATACTGCCTGGAACCTCTAGTACAATATTGAACAGAAGTAGTAAGAGCAGATATCTTTGCCTTGTTTGTGCTCTTAAGGGGAAAAGCACTTAGTCTTCCACCATAAAATATGATATTAGCTGTAGGATTTTTGTAGATGCTTTTTATCTGGTTGAGGAACTTCCTTTGTATTTTTACCTTCTTGAGAATTTTTTTTTTTTAAAGATTGGCACCTGAGCTAACAACTTGCCAATCTTTATTTTTTTGTTTTGCTTTTTCTCCCCGAATCCTTCCATCCCCCCAGTAGATAGTTGTATACTTTTAGTTGTGGGTCCTTCTAGTTGTCGCATGTGGGACGCCACCTCAACGTGGCCTGATGAGTGGTGCCATGTCTGCGCCCAGGATCCAAACTGGTGAAACCCTGGGCCGCTGAAGTGGAGCACGCAAACTTAACCACTTGGCCATGGGGTCGGCCCCCACTGAGAAATTTTATAAAGAATGGTTGTTGGGGGGTTATGTCAGCATCATGGCAGAGTATGTTGTTCCCTTTGTCTCTCCCCTCTAAGTTACAGCCAGTGGGACATCCACTGACCAACAGAGGATTTCCTGCACAGCACACTGAGAGATCCATGCATCTATACATATGAAGGTGGGTGGACTGGACCTTTGGAAGGGAGTGGAAGTAGGGGAACAGCTCCCTTTCCCTCCTCTGTTAGCAGTGATCCAAATGCACATGCTCTCAGAAGTGGCAATGGTGCCCTGACCTGAAGTTTCAAGGACCACATCGGTGTACACTGGCAGGCAGAGACTGCAGGAGCAGACATGACACTCACAGCTTAGCCCCTGTCCAGCCCCCTAGTGGTGGCAGTGGATGCACATAACATGAGGCTTCAAGAAACACAACAGTGCCAGCATTACCCTGATACCAAAACCAGATAAGGACAACACAAAAAAGGAAAATTACAGGCCAGTATTGCCAATGAACATAGATGCAAAAATCCTCAGCAGAATATTAGCAAATTGAATACAACAATACATTGAAAAGATCATACGCCACAATCAAGTGGGATTTATTCCAAAGACACATGGATGATTTAACATCTTGAAATTAATGAATGTGATATATCCCATTGTGTATCACATGATCATCTCAATAGAGGAAGAGAAAGCATTTGAAGAGATTCAACATTCATTTATAGTAAAAGCTCTAGTAAGATGGGTAAGGAAAATATTTCAACATAATATTTCAACATAATAGAGGCCACATATGACAAACCCACAGCCAACATCAGACTCAACAGTGAAAAACTGCAAGCTATTCCTCTAGGAAAAGGAAAAGACAAAGTTGCCCACCACTTATCTTCAGGGTTTTGTTTTGGTAATAGTTATCCTAGTAGGCGTGAAGTGGTATTGTGGTTTTGATTTGCATTTCCCTGATGATTAGTGATGTTGAACACTGTTTCATGTGTTTCTTGGCCTTTTGTATATCCTCTTTGGAGAAATGTCTTTTCAAGTCCTTTTCCCACGTGTAATTGAATTATCTCTATTTTTTGTTACTGTGTTGTAGGAGTTCTTTATATATTCTGAATGTTAAATCCTTTTATATATTATTTTCAAATATTTTCTCCCATTCTGCGTCTTGTCTTCTCATTCTCTTAATAGTGTCCTTTGATGTACAAAAGTTTTTGAATTTTAATTTTAACAGAGTCTAGTTTACCTATTTTTTCTTTTGTTGCCTGTGGTTTTGGTGTCTGATAGGAAACCATTGCCAAATCTATGGTCATGTTGATTCACTTCTATGTTTTCTTCTGAGTATTTTATAGTTTCACCTCTTAACTTTAAGTCTTTAATCTATTTTGAGTTAATTTTTGTATATGATGTAAGGTATGAATCCAGCTTTATTCTTTTGCATGTGGATATCCAGTTTTCCTGGCACCAGTTGCTTAAAGAGACTTTTCTTTCCCCATTAAATGGTCTTGTTGCCCACAACTAGAAGGACCCACAACTAAGAATATACAACTATGTACCCGGGCGGGGCTTTGGGGAGAAAAAGGAAAAAAATAAAATCTTTAAATGGTCTTGTTGCTCTTGTCACAATGAATTGATTGTATATCTGTGGGTTTATTTCTGGATTTTAATTGTATTCATTGGTCTACATGTCTGTCTGTATGCCACTATCATATTGTTTTGATTACTGTAGCTTTGTAGTAAGTTTTGAAATTGGAAAGTGTGAGTCTTTCAGCTTTGTTCTTTTTGGAGATTGTTTTGGCCCTTTGGAGTCCCCTGAAATTCCATGAGTTTTAGGATGGGTTTTTGTATCTGCAAAAACAAACATACAAGCAAAAGATCAGTTTGCTTTTTGATAGAGATTTCATTGCTTTTGTAGATTGATTGGGGTGGTAGGATCTCAATGTTAAGTCTTTTAATCTGTGAACAGGAGATGTCTTGCCATTTATTTTGATCTTCTTTAATTTTGTTCACCAATGTTTGGTAGTTTTCACTGTATAAGTCTTTTGATTCCTTGGTTAAATTTATTCCTATTTATTTTTTCCTTTTAGACACTATTCTAAATGAATTATTTTCTTAACTTTCTTTTCAGATTGTTGAATGCTAATGTAGAGAAATACAAGTGATATTTTAGCATCGATTTTGTACTCTGCAGCTTTGCTGAGTTTGTTCATTAGATCGGGTGGTTTTGGGTCTTTCGGTGGGTTGTTTATTTGTGTGAGATGGTGTTTTCTGGAAACAGAGATGATTTTACTTCATCCTTTCTGGCTTTGATGCCTTTTATTTCTTTTTCTTACCTAATTGCTCTGGATAGATCTTTCAGTACTATGATGAATCGAAGTGCCAAAAGCAGACATTTTTGTCTTGTTGCTGATTTTGGAAGGATAGCTTTTGGTCTTTTCTCATTGAGAATGATGCTAGCTGTGGGTTTTTCATGTATGGTTTTTTGTCATTTTGAGGAAGTTCCTTTCTATTTCTAGTTTGAGTGTTGTGTTTTTTTTGTTTTTTTTTTTATCATGAAAAGGTGTTGAATTGTGTTAAATGCTTTTTTACACATCACTAGAGAGATGACCTGGTGGTTTTTTTCCCCATTCTTCTATTAATGTACTATATTACATTGACTGATTTTCATGTGTTGAACAATGCTTGCATTCCTACAATAAATCCTACTTGGTCATAGTGTAGAATCCTTTTAATATGCTGCTGAATTCAGTTTGCTAGTTTTTTCTGTTTTTTGTTTTGTTTTGGTGAGGAAGATTGGCCCTGAGCTAACATCTGTTGCCAGTCTTCTTCTTTTTACTTGAGGAAGATTGTCCCTGAGCTAACATCTGTGTCAGTTGTCCTCTATTTTGTATGTGGGATGCCGCCACAGCATGACTTGATGAGGGGTGTTTAGGTCCATACCAGGGATCCAAACCTGTGAACCCCAGGCTGCTGAAGCAGAGCACACGAATTTAACTACTGTGCCACTGGGCCAGCCCCAGTTTGCTAGTATTTTGTTGAGAATTTTTGCATCTATATATATATATATTTTTAAAGATTTTATTTTTTCCTTTTTCTCCCCAAAGCCCCCCAGTACATAGTTGTATATTCTTCGTTGTGGGTCCTTCTAGTTGTGGCATGTGGGATTCTGCCTCAGCGTGGTTTGATGAGCAGTGCCATGTCCGCGCCCAGGATTCGAACCAACGAAACACTGGGCCGCTTGCAGCGGAGCGCGCGAACTTAACCACTCGGCCACGGGGCCAGCCCCCTGCATCTATATTTTTAAGGACTATTGGCTTGCAGCTTTTTTTTTCTTACAGTACCTTTGTTTCTGGGATCAGAGTAATGCTGGCTTCATAGAATGAGTTAGGAAGTGTAACCTACTCTTCTACCTTTCAGAGGAGTTTGAGAAAGTTTGATGTTAATTCTTCTTTAAATCTTTGGTGGAATTCACCAGGGAAGGCATGTGGTCCTGGGTTTTTCTTTGTTGCGAGGTTTTTGAATTATTGGTTCACTCTCCTTACTTGTTATAGATCTATTCAGATCTTCAGTTTCTTCTTAAGTCAGTTTGGTAGTTTGTGTGTTTCTAGGAATTTGTCCGTTTCATCTAGATTTTTCTACATTCAATGTACACATTGTTGGTGTACAATTTTTCATAATATTCTCTTATAATTCTTTTTGTTTCTGTAATATTGGCTGTAATGTCTCCACTTTCATTTCTGGTTTTAATTATTTGAGTCTTCTCTCCTTTTTATTATTCATCTAGTTAAAAGGTTTATCAATTTTGTTCATCTTTTCAGACAACCAACTTTTGGATTCATTCATTTTTCTCTTTTGTTTTGTATTTTCTGTTTTGTTTATCACCAATCGGATCTTTGTTATTTCATTTCTTTTACTAGCTTTGGGTTTAGTTTGCTCTTCTTTATCCAGTGTCTTAAGGTGGAAAGTTAGTTTATTAATTTGAGATTTTCCTTTTTACTGTATCTGTTTACAGCTATAAGTTTCCCTCTTATCACTGCTTTTGCTACATCCCATAAGTGTTATGTTTTATTTATGTTTTTATTCATCTCAGGGTATTTTCTAATTTCCCATGTGATTGTTTTCTCTGAATCATTGGTTGTTCAAGAGTGTGTTAATTTCCACTTATGTGTGTATTTTTCAATTTTCCTCCTGTTACTGATTTATAGTTTCATTCCATTTTGGTCAGAGGAAATTGTATAAATCCAGTCTTTTTATATTTATTAAGACTTGGTTTATAGTCTAATATATGGACTATCCTCTGAGTATTACATATACACTCGAGAAGAATGTGTGCTTTTCTGTTGTTAAATGGAGTATTCTAGGTAGGTTTGTTAGGTCTAGTTGGTTTATAGTGTTCAAATCTACTGTGTCCTTATTAATTTAGTCCTATCCATTATTGAAAGTGAGATACTGGCATCTCCAACTACTATTATAGAACTGTTTCTCTGGGATTGTTTTTAACTTAGATAGAACTTGTATAAAAAATTATGTAAGTTTCAAGTGTGTATTATAATTTGACATCTGAATCCAGTAAAAGTGACCAACACCAAAAGTCTGGTTATCGTCTTTATCACTGTACCGTTGACCCCCTTCACCCATTTCACTCAGCACCCTTTCTTTCTGGTGTCCACTAATCTGTTCTTAGTATCTGTGAGTTTGTTTTTGTTTTGTTTTGCTTGTTTGTTTTTTTTTTTAGATTTCACATGTGATTGAAAACATATGATATTTGTCTTTCTTTGACTTATTTCACTTAGCATAATACCCTCAGGGTCCATCCATGTTGTTGTAAATGGCATGATTTCATTCTTTTTGTATGGCTCAGTAGTCTTCCATTGTATGTACATACATCACATCTTCTTTATCCATTCATTCATTGATTAATACTTAGGTTGTTTCCATATCTTGGATATTGTATATAATGCTGCAATGAAGATAGGGGTGCATATATGTTTTCAAATTAGTGTTTTTCTATTCTTTGGATAAATACCCAGAAGTGAAATAGCTGGATCGTATGGTAGTTCTATGATTAATTTTTTGAGGAAGCATTATACTGTTTTCCATAGTGGCTGCACCAGTTTACATTTCTACCAACAGTGCATGAGAGTTCCCTTTTCTCCACATCCTCTCGGACACTTGTTATGTCTTTTCTCTTGTATAGTGTTCATTCTAACAGGTGTGAAGTGATATCTTTTTGTGGTTTTTATTTGCGTTCCCCTAATAATTGGTGATATTGAATATCTTTTCATGTGCCTATTGGCCATCTATATATTTTCTTTGGAAAAATGTCTGTTCAGATCCTCTGCCCATTTTTAAATTGTGCTTTTTGTTGTTGTTGAGTTGTATGAGCTATTTACATATTTTGGATATTAACTGCTTGTCGGATATATGATTTGCAAATATCCTCTCCCATTCAGTAGGTTGCCTTTTCATTCTGATGATGGTTTCCTTCACTGTGCAGAAGCTTTTTAGTTTGGTGTAGTCCCATTTGTTTATTTGTTTCCCTTGGCTTTGGAATTACAATCACAAAAATACTGCTAAGACCCACGGTCAGTCCTTTTTTGTTTGTTTGTTTATTTCCTGGAAGATTGATCCTGAGCTAACGTTTGTTGCCAATCTTCCTTTTTTTTTCTCCCCAAGCCCTCCAGTACATAGTTGTACATCCTAGTTGTAGGTCCTCCTGGTTCTTCTGTGTGGACACCGCCTCGGCTTTGCTTCATGAATGATGTTAGGTCTCCACTCAGGTTCCAAACCTTTTAATTGAAGAGTTTAATCCATTTATATTTAAAGGAATTATTGCTACAGAAGGATTTATTTCTGCCATTTAGGCATTCGTTTTCTATATGTCTTTTTTTCTTCAATTCCTTCCTTCCTGCTTTTTTTCTGTATCTTGTTGATCTTTTTGTAATATGCCATTTTGATTCCCTTCTTTTTTCTTTTTCATGTTTTTTCAGCTATTTTCTTTGTTGTAACATTCAAGATTGCAATTAACATCATAAACATCTTTTTTTCTTGTTGAGGAAGATTAGCCCTGGACTAACATCTGTTGCCAATCCTCCTTTTTCGCTTGAGGAAGATCAGCCGTGAGCTAACATTTGTGCCATTTTTCCTCCACTTTATATTTGGGTTGTTGCCACAGAATGGTTGACTAGCAGTCTTGGTCTGTACCCAGGATCTGAACCTATGAACCTGGGCCACCAAAGCAGAGTGTGCCAAATTTAGCCACTACACCATGGGGCCAGCCCCCAACATCTTAAACTTTTTCTTTTTTTGGTGAGGCAGATTAGCTCTCAGCTAACATCTGTTGCCAATCCTTTTGTTTTTCCTGAGGAAGATTGGCCCTGAGCTAACATTTGTGCCCATCTTCCCCTATTTTATATGTGGGACACCTGCCACAGTATGGCTTAATCAGCAGTGTGTAGGTCTGTGCCCAGGATCTGAACCAGCGAACCACAGGCTGCCAAAGTGGAACGCATGAACTTAACCACTATGCCTCTGGGCTGGCCCCCCCAGCATCTTAAACTTTTAGCAAGCTAGTTTGAGTAACACCAACTTACTTTGAGTAGTATAAAATCAGTCTGCTTCTGTACATCTCTGTCCTTTCCCCTTTTAGTTGTTATTGTCAGTGAATACATCTTTATAATTGTGTGGTTATTAACATAGATTTATAATTATTGTTTTGTGCATTTCTTTTTAAAATTATGTAGGAGGGAGGAGTTATAAACCAAAAATACAGTAATTGTGGCTTTTATATTTATCTGTGTATGTGTAGTTACTTTTACCAGTGTTCTTTATTTCTTCACATGGCTTCTAGTTATTGCCTAGTGTCCTTTCATTTCAGCCTAAAGGACTGCCATAGTATTTATTGTAGGGCAGGTCTACTAGTCACGAACTCCTTCAGCTTTTGCTTATCTGGAAATGCCTTAGTTTTCTTTCTTCTTGAAGGATAATTTTACTGTATATAGAATTATTGATTTACAGGGTTCCCCCTCCAATACTTTAAATGTTATCCAGTGCTCTGGTCTTTATGGTTTCTGATGAAAAATCGCCTGCTATGTGATGAGCCATTCCTCTCTTGCTGCTTTCAAGATTCTTTCCGTGTCTTTATCTTTCAGCAATTTAGTGTGTCTTAGTGTGGATCTATTTGTGTTTATCCTGCTTGGAATTTCTTGACTTTCTTGAATGTTTGCAGTCATTTCTTTCAACAAATTTGGGAGGTTTTTGGCCATTTTTTCAAATATTTTTTCTGGCCCCTTCTCTTTTCCTGGAACTCCTATGATGCATATGTTGGTATGCTTCATGATGTCCCACAGGTCCCCCAGGCTCTTTTCATTTTTCTTCATTCTTTTTTCTTTCTCCGCCTCAAACTGAATAATTCCAATTGTCTCACTTTCAGTGGGTCTTCATCTTCAAAATATCTGTTTGTTTCTTTTAATAGTTTCTATCTCTTAAATGACATTTTCTGTTTGTTCATACATTGTTTTCCTGATTTCCTTTAGTTCTTTGTCCTTTGTTTCCTTTAGCTCATTGAGCATATTTAAGACAGTTGACTTATCATCTTTGGCTAGTAATTCTAATGTCTGGACTTCCTCAGAGATGGTTTCTATCAAAATATTTTTTTCTTGCGAATGGGCCATAATTTCATGTTTCTTTGAATGCATTGTAATTTTTTGTTGAGAGCTGGGCATTTTGAATACCCTAATGTGATAGGGAAATCAGATTCTCCTATTCCTCAGGGATTACTGATTTTTGCTTGATGGGGGCTGAAGTTGTCTATTTAGTGCTTTTTCCAGACTACTTGAGAAGTCTGTATTCATGTTTTTGTGTGGTCACTGAAGTTTCATTTCCATTTTGTCTGTGGTCAGTCAGCCAGCGACCTCACAGGTTTCCTTAAATGTCTGAATCCAAAATCCAAGCAAAACAAAGATGTATGTGTCTTCAGATCTTCCAATAACTGCTGTTGGGGAAGTCGCTGTAGCTTGAGGAGGCCAAAACAAAGCAAACATCTGTGCTGTCCCTTCAGGGAATTGCTAAAATGACCAAAATGCACAGCTACAAATTTTTGCTGGTCCTTACTGCCAGCATTAGCACTAACCAGCTGCTCCAGGAACTTGATCCGATCTCCCCACTGCCACAGCAGGCTAAAGGTGGAGGATGATAGCTGGTTCACGCACACTGCTCTTTTACCAAATTTCAGCAGCCTCTTCATCTATCAGTTATGTGTCTATTTGCTGTAAGTGTCCAGTCAGTTTCCAGAATTCAGAAATAGTGGTCCTGATCATTTTTCCCATTTAGTGGCTGTTTTGGTGGAGGGACCAAACCTTAAAGCTTCCTATTCCACCGTTTTCTGTGAGATCACTCTCAATTATCTCCCCCAAAATCTTAACTAATAAGACAAAATCTATATTTACCCATGCATTTACCATTTTCAGTGTTGTGTATTCCTTTTTTGTAGATCTAAGTTTTGTAAATCTGGTATCATTTTCATTTTACTTGAAGGACTTTAACATTTCTCATAGCAGGTTTGCTGTTGATGAATTCTTCCAGCTTTTGTATGTTTCACAGTTTTTTTTTGTTGTTGTTGTTGTTTTTTTTTTTTGGAGGAAGATTAGCCCTCAGCTAACTACTGCCAGTCCTCCTCTTTTTGCTGAGGAAGCCTGGCTCTGAGCTAACATCCGTGCCCATCTTCCTCTAGTTTATACGTGGGACGCCTACCACAGCATGGCTGCCAAGCAGTGCCATGTCCGCACCCGGGATCCGAACCAGCGAACCCCGGGCCGCCGAGAAGCGGAACGTGCGAACTTAACCGCTGCGCCACCGGGCCGGCCCCTCACAGTTGTTTTTTTAATCTTTGTTTTTCAAATATATTTTCACTTGTAAAAGAAATTTAGGTTAATTTTTCCCCTTCTTTCAATACGCTAAAGGTGGTGTTTCACTTTTTTCTAGCTTGTGTTGTTTTTGAAGAATAATTTTTTATTAATCTTATCTTTTTCCCTTTGTAGATACTATGTATTTTTTCTGGCTGCTTTTAAGATTTTATCTTTGTAACTGGTTTTAAGAAATTTGAGTATCATGTTCCTTATTGTGGTTTTCTTCATGTTTCTCATACTTGGGGTTTATTGAGCTGCTTTTGGTTAGTAGTTTTCATTATGTTTGTAACAATTCTGACTATTTTTTCAAATGCTGTCCTGATTCCCCCTTTCTAGTCTCTTTCGTAGACTCTCTTGCACGTATATTTGTCCACTTGAAGTTGTCCCACAGTTTACTGATTTTCTGTTCATTTTTTTCAGGCTTTTTTCTTTGTTTTAATTCAGATGCTTTCTATTGGTATGTCTTCAAGTTGACTGATGTTTTCTTTTGCAATATTTAATCTGCTGTTAATCTGTTCCAGTGTAGTTTTTCTTGGATATTGTAGTTTTCATCTTTAGAAGTTCAATTTAGGTTTTTCAAACTGTGTCTCTTCTTAACACTTGCAGTCTTTACTCTGGCTTCTTGAACTCATGGAATACATCGTAATAACTGTTTGTACCCTTATCTGCTAATTCTGTCATCTTTCTGATTTAGTTTTGATTGATTTACTTTTCTCCTCTTCTTTCCCCCCTTCTCTCCCTGCCTGATAATTTTGTACTGGATGCCAGACATTGTGAAGTTTCCCTTGTTGTGTATTTGATATTTTTATTTCTTGAGCATTGTTCTGAAATAGGTTGTTATGGGAATAGTTTGTTCCTTTTGGCCTTGCTTTTAAATGTTGTTAGATGGAACCATATCTGCATTTACTCTAGGATTCGTTTTTCCTCTCTTCTGAGCAAGATCTGTCTTAGTACTCTAATCAGTGCCACATAAGCTTTGAGAATTTTCATTTTGGATCTTGAGAATAAGCACTATTTCTTGTCCTGTGTGAGATTTGATCACTCTCCTCTCTAATTCTTTTCAGGTATTCTCCTCCCAGCCTCTGATAGTTTCCTCGCATGAACGTCCTTAGCAGCCCTCAGCTGTGCACTCATGGGTGATTCAGTGCGGATATGTGGAGTTCTTCCTCTGTACAGCTCTTTATTCTCCAGTACTCAGCCTTGTGAACTTTAGCCCCCTTGGCTTCTTTGTACTTGCACTTTCATCTCCTCAACTCAGGGAGATCACTGGGTGTTGCATGGGTTTCTGCTCTCTTTGCCGCAGTCTGCAAACTTTCTGCAGGTTTGGTAAATAATGATCTCTTTTTTGTCTTCCTCAGGGATCACTGCCCTTTCTTGCCTATGTCCAGTGTCTTGGTGTCCTTGTTTCATACCTTTGGTCTGGTGTTTTAGTGTTTTCAAGTGGCAGGGTAAATTTTATCCCTGTTACTCTATCTTACCTGAAAGTGAGAAAAGTGTCAGAATGGGGTCATTTTTGGTACGTGTATAGAGTATACAGAAATCTGAGCAGAGGATTTCAGGATAGAGACTGGGAAACTACCCTTTGAATTGACAGGAATTGAGAGAACCCTTGAGTAAAGAACAAGATATGATGAAACCTAAGAAGAGTAGACAGAAGTTTGACTATTGAGAAGAATTAGAAACTGGACAGTGTAGGTTTATGAATGAAAAGTTAAAAAAAATTTTATTAAGGTAGAAAATTAATTTTATCTTAGATTTAACTTAAGGGAAGGCATTCTATAGCCGTCTGACATTTAACTTTTGAATCATTGTCTTAGAACATTCCAGTTTAATTTCTGAATGGGGTTATTTATTTGAAGTTATAATGTTCTAGAAATGGTGATGCAAATGTAGTTGCTTACATCATTTTTCTTCACTTTAAAGCTTCAATTTAAAGTGGTAAAAGATAATGTGTATCCTTTACTTAAAAGTTAAATATATTTTGTAATACTTTTTAAGCACTTGGGGGAAAATTAGTTTAGTATACAGTTATATTAACTAGTAGATATGTGGTGCCATCTAATGGCTAATATGCAAATCTCTTTAGTAAATAGCGTCATGTTTAGCAGCTTGTTTATATGTTGATTAAATTGAACACTGAAATTTTGGTACTTTAAATGTCCAAGGTATAGTTTTTATTTAGACACTAAGGTATATGTATATTTTCATTTCAATTTATAGCATTTTTAAAATTCAACTACATCGGTGTCTGATTTTTCATAACATACAAAGGCATCTGTATATAGTTAGCTTATTTTAAGTTATATTCAATATTAATTTTGTGTGTAAAACCAATTTTAATGAGGAAGTCAAGTTTACACACTTTCCCAGCTGCTATCTTTTTTAGGTCTTGTTTCTCTTCTTAGTCCCACTGTGTACTTAAAAATCAATGTCTGGTGGAACCTCACTTGGTGTTGTAAATAGAATTCATTCTTCCTCCCTCCCTCCCCTTCTCTCTTTGTATATTTTATAGAATACATCTGGAATGTGAGAATGATTGGTTAGATTGGCTGTCTTTAAGTGTTCTCCTGATTCTTAGATTTCTTTGGAGCTCCTCCAGAGGCTGTCATGGAGGAGGCTAAGGTTAGGAAAATTTGCATTTTGAAGGCTCTGAAAGTCCTGTACTGAAGACTGTTCACCTCTGTTTAGCCCAATATTTCCTAAATATATTTCATCATCGCACTTTTGTTTCTTTTTCTCTTTTTAAGTAACACATGTTAAAATCCTGTTGTTCTTGTGCTCTTTTGACCTTCTTTTGGGAATTGTTCTGTAGTCCCTTTTTAAGAATAAAAGGATCCTTCTTTTTTTTTTTTATTGAGTTATTGATAGGTTACAATCTTGTGAAATTTCAGTTGTACATTAATGTTTGTCAGTCATGTTGTAGGTACACCACTTCACCCTTTGTGCCCACCCCCCACCCCACCTTTCCCCTGGTATCCACTAAACTGTTCTTAGTCTATAATTTTAAATTCCTCATATGAGTGGAGTCATACACAGATTATAAGAATAAAAGGATCCTTCTTATATATATTTTATGTTTTAATGAAATAAAATTTTTTGGTTTTTTCTTGGTCATGTAATGATGCTTATTCATTATAAAAAATTCAGAAAATGCAGAGAAATATTTAGAAAACATATAACACACATAATTCCACTTCCCACAGATGACAACTACAGTCATACACCGCATAATGACGTTTCGGTCAACCACGGACTACATCTACCACGGTGGTCCCATAAGATTAGTACCATACAGCCTAGGGTATGTATTAGGCTGCACCATCTAGGTTTGTGTAAGTAAGCTCTGTGATGTTCACCCAGTGACAAAATTGCCTAGTAACACACTTCTCAGATCATATCCCCTTGTTAAGTGACGCATGACTGTACTGTTTTAGAATAGTAGTGTAAAGCCTTTTTATATACGTATATACACAATTTAAACAAAATGGGTATCGAATTCTGTAGATTGTTTTGTATTCAGAATTTTCACTTACCTAATATTACATTATATTTTCTGATATTATGGACCATTTTTTATTTTATTTTCTTATTTTTATGTGATTTTTAGTGATGATGTGGTGTTCCATTGTAGGGCATACTGTTATTTATTAACCAATCTGTATTATTTCTCAAGTTTTAGATGTATAAACCTTGTACTATTACTACTAATAGTGCTTCAGTGAGTACCAAAAATTTATAATGTTTGTAAAAGCTCTGATTATTTGCTTCGGAAAATATCTTTTATATTGACAAAACATTCTTGGAAGTAGCATGTTTGGGTCAAAGAATATCTTCATTTTTAAAGTCTTTCATAGCAGTTTACATTGATCATAATCATATACAAGACTTTTTTCATCTCTTGGTTAAAAAACTGTCAAATTGATACATTATTGTGTTATATTGCATTTCTCCAATTACAGTGAGGTTGGATGTGTTTCATGTTTAATGGTGATTTAAAATTCTTTGATGACTGTCCTTTGGAAATTACTCTTGTATGTTTGTTAATTTCCTTTAAAAAATATTAAGGATACATTGAATGATAACTTTTTTCTTTCTTTTTATTGCTTTATGTTAATTTTTGTCCTTTTTGTCGTTTTACTTTGAATTTTGGTTGTGGTATCTTCTGATATATAGAATTTTTCATATTTGTATGTAGGGAAACAGTATTAACGTTTTTATATCATGGTTTCTTTATGTTTATAAATTTTTCCTAAAATCAAAATTTATCTAACCTGATTTTTTTTCGAATAGTTAATATATATTTTTCTGATTATAAAAGAACTATACATGCACTATTAAACATTTGGGAAACAGAGTAAGGAAAATTAAAAATCATGTGTAACCTCTATACTTAGAGACGACAACGCTATTAACTGATTAATGAGAAATTTATTTTTTTTAGTGGTTTGAAATTCCTTCTTTATCATATACCAACTTACTACGTATACAGGATTGTGCTGAACTTCTTATATTCTTTCAGTATGCTGTATTTTCTTTTGTTAATGTCATACTATTTCTAATTTGTTAATATGTTTTAATATCTGGTTTAGTGAAACCGCGTTATATGTCTATTTCTTACCATGAATTCTTACAAATAAACCTCTTATTTTGACAGATATGCCTTCATAGTGACCTGAATGAACATCCTTAATCCCTAGCAAACGCCCATCTGTTTTCTAGCTGTATAATTTTGTAACTCCAGTATATTATATAAATAGAGTCATGTAGTATGTGACTTTTGAGACTTTATTTTTTTACTTAGCATAATGTCCTTGAGATCCACCCCAGTTGTTGGTGTGTCAATAATTTGTTCCCTTTTATTGCTGAGCGTACTCCATGGTATGATGTGCTGCAGTCTGCTTAACCAGTCACCTGTGGAAGGACACTTGTCTGCCTTCCAGCTTGGAGCTATTACACAGAAGACTGCTATGAAATTTCATGTACAGGTTTTTGTATGGATATATAATGGTTAATTTTAGGTATCAACTTGGCTAGTCTGTAGTTCCCAGTTGTTTGGTCAAACACTAGTCTAAGTGTTGCTGTGAGGTATGTTTTAGATGTGATTAACGTTTAAGTTAGTAATCTCTTGAGCAAAACATATTACCCTTCATAACATGGATGGGCTTCCTCTAATCAGCTGCTGGGCTTTAAGAGAAGGCCTCAGAGCCAGCTGAGAAGGAAGGGATTCTGCCCTCAGACTGCCTTCTGACTTGACTACCACGTCAGCTCCTCCCTGGGTCTCCAGCCTGCTGGCCTGGCCTGAAGATTTCAGAGTTAACAGCCGTTCCAGTCACGTGGCCCAGTTCCTCAAAATAAATCTGTCTCTCTCTCTACTTCCTGTTGATTCTCTTTCTCTGGAGAACCCTGACTAACCAAGATTTTGTTATGCAGAGTGGTTCTAGAGGAAGAGACTCTTAAGAGTGTTTTTTGAATTTGTCCTGGGGTTTCTCCAGTTGCTTCCCTAATCTGATTTGATGTAAAGGTGCTGACTTTATTTTTAGTGGTAAGGAGACCACTGATCCTGGCATGATGTGGCAGTAGGGATACACAAAAGATCACCAATGGATACTCCTAATCACATACTTTTGAGAGGCAAGGTTCTTGGTGACCATATATTTTGATACCTTAGAGAAATTTTCTCAAACATTTTGTCCTTAAACAAGTTAAATGACATTGGCTAGTTGTTCCTAAAGTTGAGGAAAGAAAAGGGTGAACTCAGGGATTTGAAGTCCCAGCTCAAATACTGCGTAAGTCACCTGAAAGTTTCCGTTTGTTCGCTAAAAGGGATGCTTGTCTCCTCTAGTCATGGAGCTGAGATTGCTGTGAACCAAATCCAGCCTCTTCCTGCCAGTGCTGAATTACAGCGCAAATTGGATTCCCAGCTGCATAGGGTGTCTGCTGTTGAAATGAGGGCATTGACTGGGAGGGAATGGGATCTTGAGAATTGAAATGGAGACGTATGGGAAAATCCTGATGAGGCTGGGGGCATTGAACCCCTAAATTCTCCTGCGTCTTTGCCAGTCGAAACAGCTCTTCTTCTCCCATCTGAGGAGATTAGCCCTGCTTTGCCCAGGGAAACTGTAATGGCCTCCCCTTAGGTAGCTGCTTTGTGAGAGTCTCTGGTTCTCCTCAGAACCCACCCACACCATCACTCTTTACTTCTAGACCTGTAACTCTATACTTTTTATGTCTTGAATCAATTGCTTTAATAGGTTTAGGGTGATTTAAATTATCTATTTTATATTAGATAGTTTGTACTTTTTGAGGAATTGGTTCATTTCACCAAGTTTGCTGATTGAGGTTTATATAAGGTTGTTTGTAATGTGCCTTTATTACCCTCTTGGTGTCTGCAGGGTGTATAGTGATAACCTGTTTCACTCCTGATAGGGGTAATTTGTCTTCTTTTTCTTTGTCATTCTTGCTAATCATAATCTTTTATCCAACTAGATTTATACATTTATTTTACTCAACTCTGAGTGTGAGTTTTCACCCCCTAATTTATAATCTTTTTTGTAGTTTTCTTTTTGTCAGATTTTGATATCAGAATTATGTTAGCTTTCAAAAATGAATTTGGAAACTTTCTATCTGTGTCCTAGAAAACTTCCTCGTAAATCCTTTTTGGGCCTCATGCTTTTATTTAAGGTAGTTCTTTTATAGTTAAAATTTTTTATTTTATGCTTATTTTGTAGATATTTGAAAATGTATCTATGCTGAGGTGTACAAAGTATTTACCTTTAAAATTTTAAATATCTCTATCTTTGTTTATATACCTATTCTCATGTGTAGTAGTCTGTATTTGTAAACAATGTATTGGTTCAGAAGATGAGATCTGAGTTAAATAAATCTTTATTTGAATCCTGACTCTGCCACTTACAACTCTGCGAATTTGGGCAAATTATTTAATTCATCAAGTTTCAGTTTCTTTTCTGCAAGGCTATGGTTGTGAAAAGTGAATGAAATATTACCTGTACGTGTACCGCGGCAGAGTAGGCCTTGAGTTAATGTTAGTTTTGTTTTAATTATTGATTAGACTTGCTAAAGGTTTGCACATTTTATTTTAGTTCCCCTTCCTCACAAAAAAAATCTAAGAAAAAGCTCTGAGATTCTTCTATTGCTTTTATCTAGTTTAATTCATTGATGCTTTTATCTTTATTATTTCTGCCTCCTACTTTAGGGCTGTTTAATGCCTTTTTAAAACTTCTTTAATTGAATGCTTCATAATTTTCATCCTCTTGTGATTAAAAACACAGCGTTTAAGACTGAATTATGTTTTTATTATCCTCCAAAGAATCAAGTTTTATTGTTAGGATATTTGTGAAAATAAAGGAGATGGTGCATGTAAGATCAATGGCTCTTGTTTTCACTGGGACTCAGGGAGACTGGAAATTAAACGTTGTTTTGAATCCAAGACAACCTAAGACCTCCACTTCAATTCTGAAAATAGGTAGTGATAGCTGGCAGCTTTGCTGTGGTCCTGATTTTAAAGTGAATATATTTGGGTTGTAATGTATTAACACTATTAGTTTTGTTTGCTATATATTTTTGGTAGATTCTCTTTATCAAGCTAAGAAACTTTTGTTCCACTCCAAATTTACTAAGAGTTTCTTTTCTTTTTAAAATTATAGATGGGTACTGAATTTCTTTAATGACTTTTTTATCTTTTTTGAAATGATCATGACTTTTTTAATTTGTTAGCATAATGAATAATATCAATTGATTTTCTAATATTACATCATTTTTGCATTTGAGGGATATTTAACTTTGTCTTTATATATTTCTCCATACATTTCTGGATTTGGTTTTTAATAATTTAAAAAAATTTCTTAATTTAAATTTTTAAATTTTTTTGTGAGGAAGATTGGCCCTGAGCTAACCTCAGTTTCCGATCTTCCTCTTTTTGCTTGAGGAAGATGGTCCCTGAGCTATCATCCATGCCAGTCTTCCTCTACTTTGTATATGGGTTGCCGCCACAGCATGGCTTGATGTGCACTGTTTAGGTCCGCGCTGGGGATCCAAACCTGCGAACCTTGGGCCACCAAAGCAGAGTGCATGAACTTAACCACTATGCCACCGGGCCAGCCTCTAAGCTTTTAAATTTTTTACATTTATGTTCTTAAATATAGAAATCAGCTGTTGCTACAGTAATGCTATCCTGATCCATCCCAAATCTCATGTAAAAATAAGCATTTATTTTCGCAGATCTGAGGGTCAGCTGGCTTCTTGCCTTTTTGGAGCTTACATTCTAGTAGAGGAAGAGACTTAATAAACAATAAGCAAAATTAATAAATTATTATTTTTTTTTTAAGATTGGCACCTGAGCTAACATCTGTTGCCAATCTTTTCTTCTTCTTCTTCTTCTTCTTCTTCTTCTCCTCCTCCTCCTCCTCCTCAAAACCCCCCAGCACATAGTTGTATATTCTAGTTGTGTGTGCCTCTGGTGGTGCTATGTGGGATGCCGCCTCAGCATGGCCTGACAAGTGATGCCATGTCGGCATCCAGGATCCAAACCGGCGAAACCCCCGGCCGCCGAAGCCAAACACACGAACTTAACCACTGCCATGGGGCCGGCCCCAAATTACTTGGTATTTTTGGAGTAGATATGGAGAATAGATCAGAGAAAGGGAGTGGTATGGATACTAATGGGTTACCTTTTTAAATAGGATGGGCAAAATTACTCTCATTAAGAACGTAAGATTTAGCAAAGCATTGAAGGAGGTAAAAGAATTAGCTATGTGAATATCTGAGAAAATGTCTTTCAAACAGAGGGAACAACCAGGGAAAAACAACCTGGCTAATATCTGAGGAACATCAGAGCATCCTGCATGGATGGCTAGTAGGCAAGAGGTAGGAGATGAGATCAGAGGAGTAATGGAGAGCCAGATCATGTAGGAAAATGGGCACCATTGGAAAGTTTTGAGCAGAGGACAGTTAATTTTGAATTACTTTTTGAAGGGCTTATTCTGCCTCTCTCAGTGGTGGGGAAGACTGAGAGGGACAGGATTGGAAGCACTGGTTCAGATAGGAGCTCTTGCAGAGCTGGAATGATGTGTCTATCAGCTGTCACCATTACCTAGATAAACTGCCCCTAAGGACTATCTGTTGTGTGAGTTCTTTTTCATTTGAAACGTATTAGACATAAAAACAGTATTTTAAAGCAAACACCTGTGTAACTACCAGCCAGGTAAAGCAGTAGAATGTCGCTCTTCCTCCAGAAGCCCCTGCGCTCTTCCTGGTTACCACCCCTTCTCCACCTGCTGTTACGGAAATCACTTCCTTTCTTCTCTTTGTAGTTTTACTACCTGCCTTTTGAAAGATCTAGTTTGACCTGTTTTAAGCTTCCTACTGGAATCTTGCAGTGTGTACTCTGTGCCTTGCCTCTTTTTCTCAATCTCATGTTTTTAAGACTCATTTTGTTGCATATAGCTGGTTCATTCATTTCATGGCTGCATAATATTCTGGTGTGTGAATATACCAAAATTCTTTTTTCATCTATTCTGCTGATCGTCAGATTTTTCCCAGTTTGTCTATAAGATTTCCAGTTGCTGTACTTTCCTATGAACACTAGGTATTGACAGACTCTTAAATTTTGGTCATTCTGGAGTAGTGATGTTGCATCCTGGTTTAATTTGCGTTTTACTCATTAATGAAGTTGAACGACTTTGTATATGTTTACTGACCATTTTTATTTCATCCCTTGTGATAAGACTAGTGAAGACTTTGTCTATTTTTTAATTGCTATATATGTATAGCAGTTACATATATATGTGGACATTCTTTATATATCTTAGACATGAGGTCTTTTTCCCTTATATGTGTTGCCAATATATCATCCCATTTTTTGGCTCTCGTGTACATTATATGATATCTGTTGATGACCAGAAATCCTAAATTTTAATATAGTCATATTTATCAATATTTTTCTTTGTAGTTTGTTCTTTTTATGTCCTTAGTAAGAAATTTATCAATATTTTTCTTTGTAGTTTGTTCTTTTTATGTCCTTAGTAAGAAATCTGTCTTTACCCTAGGATCGTGAAGTGCAGACAAGTCTTTGTACTTTTTTCTAAAAGACTTACTTACAAAAGCTTTTCACATTTGGATTTATAATCCATCTGGAATTGATTTGTATGTAAATTCATCCCCCTCCTCCCATTCCTGATTTTCCCAGCACAGTGTATTACAGAGATGTTTTTCTCTCCACCTCTATGCAACCATCTTTGTCATACACCAGAATTCATATGAGTCTGTCTATGGCCTATCTCTTCTGTGCTATTGGTCTGTTGTCTAGCTCTGTGCCAATACTACCTCATTTAATTATTCTAATTTTAAAGTAATTCTTCTATTTTTTCAAAATTCATTTTTTTCCTCATATAGGTCCTCTAGGCCCTAATAAAAGACAAGTTTTTGACTCCTAAAAGTGTGGCCGAGACATCAGACAGTGATGAACTCATCAAAGATAATGCTATTCTGGAAAGCTCCTTGCTGGCCATGCTTCTTAACTTGCTCCCTTTAAACTGTTACATTATACTCTTAAGCAGTGTTAAGATTTGTAGGTAAAATGTCTGTGAATTTTTGAAGCATAGGTTCTAAATTTTTTATGAAACAGTTATTGCTCATTCCTAAAAAAATATTTATTGAGTACTACCTAATTCTCTATCCTATGTTAGGCACTAGGGAGGGAACTAGTGGCATGTTTGGAAGTCCCTGCCTCCATGGAGCTATCTTTTGGAGGTGCCAGACAAGTCATCTAGCAGTTTTGATCCATTGTGGTAAGTCCTATGAACGAGGCATGTTCAGGGCACCATAGGAGCATTATTTGGAGCCTCTTACCCGTCCTTCTAGGCTGGGAGGGCATCTGGAGGAGTCCACATCTGAGCAGGGTCCTGAAAGATAAGAGATTGGAATTGGCAAGGTCAAGTGAAAAGAGAAGGGAGGCAGAGAAGGGCAGTTCCATCAAGTATGTGGGAAAACCTCAGTGGAAGAAGAACCTGGGACATATTGGAAACACTATAACACTTCTTATAAATTAACAACTGTCTTAGAAATTACCATTCCTGATTTATAGAGAGTATCAGTGGTTTATCTTGGACAATTAGTAAAAGCTATTTGTAGTTTTTAAAGAACTTTGAGAGTCTCTGATTCCCTTCTTTTAACCATAACAGCCTATTTGTATATTAAAACATACAAAGGAATCACTATAGTATTGTACACCCCCGTCCCCTTGATCTTTTCATCTTTCACTCTAAAAGATCTAGGGGACAATGTGGTAAACTTCATTCATAATTGACTTGAGTCATGCATTGAACTAAAAGATAGTGACTTGTCCAAAGTAATATTCTAATAAGTATCAAAGTTAATTGAAATGTGCTTTTCAGAAATATTTTCCTTCCTTCAGGAAGGTTTCACTGCTGTGAAGCTAAAGGCTAAGTGGAAGAGTATATGTCTTTATGTTTTGAGAGGAGCAAAAACATGGGAAATAACTTTCAAATGATTTAAAGAGGTTTGGCCGCCACATCTACTTGAATTTAGAGAAGACTGAAGGGGAGAGACTTAGTGAAGAGGGGAGAATATGAGACGGGAGGAGCTGATTCCCTCTCTTTAGCATAGCGGCAGGGGTTGTAGTGGACTGAGCTGGCCTTTAGCTCTTCATTTGCACTAGCAAAGACTTCTCTGTCTAGCAGTCATTAAATATTGCCAGATCCTTACAAATATTTGTTAATACTTTTTTCTTTTACAAACTTAGTTTCATTGACAAATGGTGTTTTTTTAATTAATTTTTTTATTGAGGTATAATTGACATACTGTATTATATCAATTTCAGGTATACAAAATAGTCATTTGATATTTGTATATATTGTGAAACGATCATCACAGTAAGTCTAGTTAACATCTGTCACCATACTTAGTTACAGATTTTTTTTTTTCTTGTGGTGAGAACTTTTAAGATTTACTCTCTTAGCAACTTTCAAATATACAGTATAAACTTATTAGCTGTAGTCACTGTGTTGTACATTACATTCCCTAGATTTATTTATTTTATGCCTGGAAGTTTATAACCCCCTGTCTCTGGCAACCACCAATCTATTCTCTATATTGCTGAGCTTGGTTTTTTGTTTTTTGTTTTCAGATTCCACAAATAAGTGAGATCATACAGCGTTTACCTTTCTCTGTCTGACTTATTTCACTTAGCATAATGCCATCAGGGTCCATCCATGTTGTTGCAAATGGCAAGATTTCATTCTTTTTTATGGCTGAATAATATTCCATTGTGTGTATGTGTATGTCTATATATCAAAATACCCTGCATTTTCTTTATCCATTCATCTGTCAATGGACCACTTAGGTTGTTTCTGACAAATGCTTTTTCTGTTTGTTTTCTTCTGCTTTTTGACTTATTCCTTATTGTGTAATAGTTCCCAAATCCATCCTTTACTTTTTTTTAACTTTTCTAAGGTTACTAGATCTACTTTAGTATCTTTGTACAATTATAATTATCATATATCATTGATAATTTATTTACCTATTTTGAAATTTTTCAAAATTTCTTTATGAATATGAACTGTCTAAATATCTTCATCACAATAACGTTAGCCATTTGGGACTTTAAAATAGGGTCGTCCTAGCCTTTCTGTCAAGCAAATTGTTAATCTCCAGCCTCTAAATTTTGTCTTCCTCTAGCCTTTCCTGAAAGCCTGTTTCAGTTCTTAATCCTCACAGTTGAATAGCATTTCTGTAATCAATGGCTATTGTTACAGATCGTTTTCTGTATATTCTAATCTTAGAGTCCTGCATTACCTGGTCTAACTGATCTGTGTGTACTAAAACCTTAGATAAACACCTTTTGCCATTAATTTCACCTTTAGCATAGGGCCTTTTAATATGTGTTCAGTGAATTTAATTGTTTCTCTCTGAACCTCTTTACTGGTCTAGTTTTATTTTGAAATTGGAGAGAATGCTGCTTTAATAAGAATCTGATAGCATAATAGAAGGCTTAGTTTTCACCTGTGAGAAACTTTACACTGCTGATTTCTATCTGACTTCTATTATACCATTATTTTTAATTTTTTCCTGACATATTTTACTAAGCCATCCTTTTCATTAACCTTTATCGGTGTTTGGCCCCTGCTGGGGTAGTAACTTGCAGTTATCCATATTGAACTTCATTTTGTTTTGATGTATTACTTTTTAAATATATTGAAGTCCCTTGTGTATCTTTCTTTCAATGAATTAGCAACCATGCCCAGCATAGTGTTCCTAGGACCTTCTACAAAATTAATGAACGTATTCTTAGTTCTTCCATTCAGGTTATTGGTAAAGGTATTAAGTACCAGTTTTATAGAGTCATTCTTTTTAAGTTGATTATGAGTCATTGAGTTTAGGATATAATCTTAGATCTTTTTGTGTATGTTCGTTCTGTGCGTCTATCTCAACACTCAGTCGCATATGCAACTATTTGCTGTTTCCTGACTTTAGGTTGCTGGACCTGAAAAAGAGACTGTTCAGCTAGGGAGAGAGTGACTCATACAGCCTTTTTAGCTTCATACCTAGTCACCAATAAGGGCAAATGTGATAAACCAGAGAGACTGTCACAAGGCAAAAAAAGCAAAACTGGCTCTAGTACCAGTGTGTGCCTGAGAGACATCCTGGGTGGTGTGGCCTACCGTGGAGCTTAGTGACTGATTGTGAGCTTTCAGATCTTCATCTAGAATCTAGATCTGCTCTGTAAGTTTGTTGATTAAACTGAAATTTCATTTTAGAGAAAATTGTGATATTTGTTCAAGAAAGCTAGACATCATATATGTTTTCCTCGTCTACATAACTGGTCATTCTTTCACAGAATGAAATTAATTATCTTGACATGTTTCCCTGTGACGTAAAAATTGCTCCTTAGTGTCACATACTTTTCTAGGTAATTGAAAGTTGGCATTTTGGTAACTTGTGCTAATATTTTCTCATGTAACTGTCACGGTTATTCTTTTTTCTTTTTTTTTCATGAGTAATTTTTTTTTTTTGGAGGAAGACTAGCCCTGAGCTAACATCTGCTAATCTTCCTCTTTTTGCTGAGGAGGACTGGCCCTGAGCTAACATCCATGCCCATCTTCCTCCACTTTATACATGGGACGCCTACCACAGCATGGCTTGCCAAGCTGTGCCATGTCCGCACTCGGGATTTGAACCTGAGAACCCCAGGCCGCTGAAGTGGAACATGTGCATTTAACCCCTGTGCCACCAGGCTGGCCCAAGTCACGGTTATTCTTAAAACAATAATAGCATTTGGCGTTTATCCCACAGTCTATATTTCACTTACTTGAATTATTAATATGATCTTTATAGAAGAGATATCATTTGACAAATCATATGAATGGATTGCTACCTTTTTTATATGTTCACAAAATCAGTAATTTATGTTTTGTTAGATGACTGTGGTACAATGCCATGAATGGAAGTTCTTTGTCATGGGAAATACAATTGGAAATAATGGAGCAAGTAGGGAATACGAATTTTAAAAATTAATACAGGACCTTCTCTGTGTGTTTGTACATTTGCTGGTTTGTATATGTGAGACAGCCTAAAGGATAGGCTCCAGGAAGAACCTCTTTCTTCCAGCCTGTTCAGTTGATGTACCTGGCATGTCAGGTTAGCATCATTTCTTGCTTGGATTACTGCAGTTACTTTGTAAACTGTCTTTTACTAGTCACTCCCATCCTCATTTCTACACCAGAGTGATCTTATTTCCATGCTTAAAATACTTTATTGGGTCCCTATTGTTTTCAGGATAAAGTTCAAACTCCTTAACAATTTTAACAAGGTCTTTCATGATTTTGCCCTTGCTTACTATATTTCTCTCTCTCTCTTGCCACTCTGTACCTTTTATTCTGTTCCCTTAGTGTGTCATTATCTCTTGCCTCTGGGCCTTTTTACTATAAATACCCTTCTTTTTGTTTTGCCTCTTCCTCTTTCTTTTTCCAGAATCTTCATATGTCAGTTTAGGAGTCACTTCTTCCAGGAAGTCTTCTCTGATCTCCCAAGTCAAGATTAGGTGCCCTTGTAGTACTTTATTAAGTCTCTGAGTTCAGGGACCACGTTTGTCTTTTCAGGCTTTCATTGATAATGCTTAGTATTTATTGAATAAATTAATGTACAATTAGTACTTCTTAGGCTTTTCCACTGATAGAAAAGGGAACATTTATCTCTTAGGGATACACAAAGATACCTGCTCAAAGCTCAAAAGTCTCATTAAGTTTTGTATTTTGTTTTCTTTAAATTTCAGCAAATTTTCTTATTTTGTTTTATTTTTATCAATTTAAAATATGAAAAAGTTTATTATTAAATTATATAATATCTCCCTAAATCTCCAACTAAAATAGACACTACTTAAAGATGTGTCACGGTATGCCACCAAATTTTATTTCTCTCAATTTCATTATTCCATTGCTTATCTTTTCTCTTTTTGATTGGCTCATTCTTTCTTCACCTATGTGATTAATGCTCGTTTTGTTACAGATGATTTGCTTAACTTGCAGCACCACTCTTTATTTTATAAAACACTTTTAAATAGAAATTAGTCCCTACTTTAATGACTTAAAATTTGTATTTACAACATCTAGGGAGCAAGGCTCAAACTGTTTCCTCCTTGCTTCTGCTCCAGCACTGCCGTGCTCGTTCAGTAACTCTCCCTGCAGCGGGGGTTAGAGGGAATGTGTTAGAGTTCTCTTGCAAAGCTTTTAGAGTAATTTTTTTTTAATTTAAAATATATTTGCTTTCATTATATCTGATATATATTTAAGATCAACAGAATAGGTAGAAAGACATTACTTTGCAAATGTAGCCCCACATTTTTATTCAGTATGTATTGAGAATTCAAGTAAATAGTCCTGAACTTTCAAATTGTTGTATTGAAGTAAGAACGCAATGTGTTGAGCTCTTATCACCACTAACTAAAGTATGTTGGGCCTGTTCAATGGTAATAAGAAAATGTGGTATGCTGTTAGGGTAGATGGACTTTTGATTATGTACGTATGTATTCAGACACAGTAAATTCATATTCCTTGAACTGTGCGGTATTTTCAGTAAAGACTGTGTCTCCTCAAAATGGATCAAGTTTGGGGAAAGAAAGATGTTTTTAGGGTGAGCAAAGGATGTTTTAATCACTTTGGGAAGAGAAGTAGTTAGAGTGATGTCAACAAGATGACAGATTAGGAGGTCCCAACAGTTGTCCCCCGACACATCAATGATTAAACAACTAACTGCCCATGAAAATAGCTCTGGACCCCTCTGGAGTACACTGAAGAAGCTGCAGCAGTTCAGTGGAGCCCAAAACTGAGAATGGCTGCACAGAAAAGCAGAAGCAGCATTACCTGTGTTGCCTTAGTCCCAAGTCCAGTACAGCTTGACACCAAGAGGGATCCCTTCAGCCATGACCTCCACTCAGGGCGCAGAAAGAGCAGTAAGACTCCCAGCTGCTTTTGCCACTGCCATCGAGGAACCCAGCGGCCCTCACCACTGCTGTGGACACCTACAGCTTTTGCCACCAAGGACCTCCTCAGTCTTTACCAACACTGACCTCAGCTGCCTGGAATCCAGCCCACTGAGTCCCCTTGGAGTGGCCACCACTGCATCCCCCAGGAATAGAGCCATTGCAGCATCCCCACCTGGGGGCTGGAGCCACCGCTTTGCTCCTTCCCACTCCCAGGCTGGAGCCACCGTATTCTCCCCCGGTCCTGTCCCAGGACCACTGTGTTCGTGCCCTAGGTCTGCTCCACAGCTGTTTAACATGCACCTGGACACTGATGCCACAGCTGATTTGCATGTGTCTGCACCCCAAACACTGGTGCTGCCATGCATGTGTCTGGCATACCCCCATCCTTGACACTGGTACCACTGCTGTGCTCATGTGTACCCTAGTGCCAAGAAAGATACCCTCAGCCACAACTGCCCTCCACTAGGGAAAAAGACAGCAGGAAGACCCCAGCAGCATTTTAAATTATCCAGACATAAAAGAAGAAAGAATGGAAAATAGTGAAGAAAGCTTATGGGATTTATGGGACACCATCAAGGGAACAATATAAAAAGCAAACTCTGACTACAAGAACACAAAGGGAGAGTTGAGTAAAAAGTAAAATTGTAGAGTTTTTATATGCAAAGTTATCAACTTAAAATAGATGATTATAATTACAAGATATTTTATGCAAGGCTCAAGATAACAACAAAGATAAAACCTGTAATAGATAGACAAAAGATGAAAAGGAGAAAAAGCAGGGGCTGGCCCTATGGCTGAGTGGTTAAGTTCACGCGCTCCGCTGCAGGCGGCCCAGTGTTTCGTTGGTTCAAATCCTGGGCGTGGACATGGCACTGCTCATCAAACCACGCTGAGGCAGCGTCTCACATGCCACAACTAGAAGGACCCACAACGAAGAATATACAACTATGTCCAGGGGGGCTTTGGGGAGAAAAAGGAAAAAATAAAATCTTTAAGGAAAAAAAAAAGGAGAAAAAGCAAATTACTACAAAAAAAACTATCAGATAACAAAGGGAGACAGCAAGAGAGGAAGAGAGAGACAAAACCATCTGCATGACAGATGGAAAACTGCTAACAAAATGGCAATAGTAAGTCCTCACCTATCAGTAATTACTTTAAATGTAAATGGATTAAACTCACCAGTCAGAAGACATAACTGTGGGGCTGGCCTGGTGGTGCACCAGTTAAGTTTGCATGCTCCACTTCGGCGGCCCGAGGTTTGCCGGTTCAGATCCCTGGTGTGGACTTAACGCAGCACTTATCAAGCCATGCTGTGGCAGGCTCCCACATATAAAGGAGAGGAAGATGGGCATAGATGTTAGCTCAGGGCCACTCTTCCTCAGCAAAAGAAGAGAGGAGGATTGGCAGCAGATGTTAGCTCAGGGCTAATCTTCCGCAAAACAAAAAAAAAAGACATAAAGTGGCTGAATGGATTAAAAAAAAAACCAAAAAACCCCCAAGATCCAGTAATATGCTGTTGACAGGAGACTTGCTTTAGATTTAAAGACACACTTAGGCTGAAGGTGGAGAGATAGAAAAAGATATTTCATGCAAATGGTAACCAAGAGAAAGCAGGGGTGGCTATACTTATATCAGACAGAACAGACTTTAAGTCTAAAACTGTCTTGACACAAATGTCATTTTATAGTGAGAAAAGTGCCAGTTCAACAGAAAGAAATAATCATTATAAATATATACTCACCTAACATCAGAGCACCTAAATATATAAATAATGACAGATCTGAAGTTATAAATTGAGAGCAATACAATAATATTAGGAGACTCAGTACCCCACTTACAATAATGAGTAGAACATCCAGACAGAAAATCAATAAACAGCTGACTTGAACAACACTGTAACTATAGACCAAATGGACCTAACAGACATATACGAACACACTGTCCAACAGCAGAATAATCGCATTCTTTGCAAGTGTACACAGAACATTCTCCAAAATAGATCACATAACAACAACAAATAAGGAGATTGACTCAGTAATCAAAAACCTCCCAACAAAGGAAAGCCCAAGATGAGATGGCTTCATGGGTGAATTCTACCAAAAATTCAAAGAATTAATACCAATCATTCTTAAATACTCATTTTGTGAGACCAGCATCCCCCTAGTACCAAACCAGACAAAGACACTTCAAGAAAAGAAAACTACAGGGACCAGCCCAATGGCATAGTGGTTAAATTTGCATGCTCTGCTTCAGTGGCCCAGGGTTCACGAGTTCAGATCCAGAGTGCACACCTCCACACAGCTCATCAAACCATGCTGTGGTGGCATCCTACATACAAAATAGAGGAAGATTGGCACAGATGTTAGCTCAGGGACAATCTTCCTTAAGCAAAAAGAGGAGGATTGGCAACAGATGTTAGCTCAGGGCTGATCTTCCTCACCAAAAAAAAAAAAATTACAAAAATTTTTTTGAAAAAGGAAAAGAAAACTGTAGGATAGTATCCCTGATGAATAAGATTAAAAAAAAATCCTCAATAAAATACTAGCAAACTGAACTCAACAGCATGTTAAAAGGATTCTACACCATCACCAAGTCGGATTTATCCCCAGCATGCAAGGATCGTTTAACATATGCAAATTAACTATTGTAATACAATAAATAAATAAAATGGAAGGAAAAACCCACATTATCATCTCAATAGATGCAGAAAAAGCATTTAACAAAGTATCCATTTGTGATTAAAACTCTCAACAAAATAGGTATAGGAGGAATTTACCTCAACATAATGAAGGCCATATTTGAAAAGCCCATAGCTAACATCATAATCAGTGGGGCAAAACTGAAAGCTTTCCTGCTAAGATCCAGTACAAGGTACAAGGGAAGAATTCCTGACCTCACCACTTCTTTTCAGCATAGTAGTGGAAGCCCTAGCCAAAGAAATTAGACAAGAAAAATAAAAGGCATTCAAATCGGAAAGGAAGAAGTAAAATGATCTCTGTTTGAAAATGACAGGATCATAATCATATATGTAGAAGACTCTAAAGACTCAACAACAACAAAAAACTGTTAGAACTAATAAGTGAGTTCAGTAAGTTGCAGGATACAAAGTCAACATACGAAAATCAGTTGTGTTTCTGTACACAAGCGATGAAGTATCAAAAAGGAAATTAAGAAGAGCATCCTATTCATGATAGTAACAAAAAGAATAAAATACTTAGGAATAAACAACCAAAGAGCTGAAAGACTTGGACACTGAAAATGGAACATTGATGAAGGAAATTAAAGACACAGATAAATGTAAATATATCCTGCGTTCATGAATTAGAAGAATTAATACTGTTAAAATGTCCATACTACCCAAAGTGACCTACAGATTCAGTGCAATCTCTATCATAATCCTGATGGTATTCTTTACAGAAATAGGAAAATCAATCCTAAAATTTGTATGGAATCACAAAAAGACCCCAAGTAGCCAAAGCAATTTGAGCCAGAAGAACAAAGCTGGAAACATCGCAATTCCTCATTTGAACATACATTGTAAAGCTGCAGTAAGCAAAACAGTGTAGTACTGGTAGAAGAAAAGACGTATAGACCAGTGGGAAGAATAGAGAGCCCAGAAATAAATCCATGCATCTATAGTCAACGTCTTCAACAGGGTGCCAAGAACATGCAGTGGAGAAAAAATAGTCTCTTCAGTCTGCAGAGCCACAGAAGAACGAAACTGGGCCCTTATCTCACACCATGTACCAAAATCAACTCAAAATGAATTAAAGACTTAAATGTACACCTGACACTGTAAAACTACGAGGGAAACTAAGGGGGGAGATGACTTTTTGGATATGACACCAAAAGCACAGGCAGTGAAAACAAAAATAGACAAGTGGGATTGCATTAAACAGAAAAGCTTCTGCATAGCAAAGGAAACCATCAACAAAATGAAAAGGCAACCTATGGAATGGGGGAAAAAATTTGCAAACCATATATCTAATAAGAGGTTAGTAGCTAAAATATATAAGAAACTCAATAGCAAAAAAAGAAAAGACCCTCTTCAGAGATGGAGGAAGGATTGAATAGACATTTCTCGAAAGAAGACATATGAATGGCCAAGGAACGGGTATGTGAAAAGGTGCTCAACTTCACTAATCATCCAGAAAATGCAAATGAAAGCCACAACAAGATATCACTTCACACCTGTTAGAATGGCCTTTTTCAGAAAGACAAAAATGCATTGGGGAGGATGTGGAGAAAAAGGAACTTTTGTGGTACTGTTAGTGGCAATGTAAATTAGTACAGCCATTATGGAAGACAGTGTGAGGGGTTCTCAAAAAATTAAAAATAGAACCCCCTTATGATTCAGCAATCTCGCTTCTGGGTGTGTATCCAAAGGAAGTGAAACTAAAGTCTCTAAGAGACACCTGCACTTCCATGTTTATGTCAGCATTATTTACAGTTGCCAAGATATGGAAACAACCTAAATGTCCTTCAGTGTCAACAGATGAATGGATAAATAAAATGTGGTGTATTTATACAATGAAATATTTTTCACCCTTAACAAAGAAAGAAATCCTGTCGTTTGCAACATTATAGATGAACCTGGAGGACATATGCTAAGTAAAATAAGCCAGATGCAGAAAGGCAAATACTGCATGACCCCACTCATATGTACAACCTAAAACAGAAACTCATGGAAGCAGAGAGTAGAATGGTGGTTGCCAGGGGGGAGGGGGAAATGGGAAAATGTTGGTTGAGGGGTACAAAATTTCATTTGTAGAAGATAAATCACTTCTGGAGATCTAATGCACAACGATGTGACTGAAATTAATGATACTGTATTGTATACTTGACATTTGCTAAGAATAGATCTTGTATTCTCACCTCACGCCAAAAAGATAACTGTGAAGTGATGGATGTGTTGATTAGCATGGTTGTGGCGATTATTTCAGTGTACACATATATCAAATCATCAGGTGTACCTTAAATGTATACCATTTTCAACTGTCAACTATACCTTGGTAGAGCTGGAAAAAATATATAAAACCAAAAAATTAGAAAAGAAAAGAACTAGTTGACATAATATTAAAATATAGGAGGAAGGTGGTGTCTCTCTAAAAGATTTGAAAGAAACTGGTTTGTATTTGTCAGAATTTGATGGTTTAGAATTAAAGCCTGAAGTAAGCATACCTGAAACGGTTTTTGACATCACAAATTGGCTTTAACTAGAAGATTCTCCTGCAGTCGTTGGATTTTCAAAATCTAACTTACAGTAGCTCAATAAAGATCTTACTAAAAGGAAGAGCAAAGAATCATTGAAAAAAGTAAAGGAGAGGAAGAAGTGGCCTTATCTATAGTCTGTACCATTTATCATTCAGATAATTTTGGAGAAATTCATACAAATTGAATAGGCAGTGAAAACATTTCAGGCAGTTAACCCTAATTTGTTGTTCAAAAGAATGGCTATGCTTTGCTATAGGGGGATGTACCAGGAAAGTAAGTTTTTTTTTTGTCTAAACTTCATTGAAATTGTAATTTTGAAGCCTCAATCAAGACTTGTCCTTGAAGAAAAATCTCTCCCAGAGGATGTTTGACAGAGCTTTTGTATTAAATAAGTATATTAAGTATTTTATTATCAAGTCTTAGTGTTAAGCATAAGGTTTAAATATATTATGTATTTGGTGTTTCATACTTAGTAAATGGGTTTTTCCCCTAAGATTTAGGATTTTTCATTGCTGTTATGATATTTAAATGAAATTTCAATTTATTGCATAGTACTTATAGGAAATATCGGTTCAATCTGTTGATGGTTTGACATTTGAAACAAGTTGGGTAGCATCTATTTTATCAACTGTGTCAGGTTACTTTGTCCCAGGGCAGTGTTATTTCTAAGGCCTTAGTGTCCCACATCACTGCCATCTGTGCCTTCCCCTTTGTTGTCCCTTTAGGTTACTCAGTAGTCAATTACATCACTATGAGTAAATCTTTTTTTACTAATTGTTTTGTATAAAATCTGGAGTTAATAGTTATGTGTTATTATCTTCCTTTCTTGGATTTATATGTTGTCTTCCCAGTTTTGCATTGTTTATATCATAATATAAAAATTTCAAGGGAGATTTATTTGTGGAAGTAACTTAAGATGTTACAAATGGAAATTTAAACATATCCAATTAATCTTTTATCTTCCTACATTGTTTCTTGGAATCACTGGTAGATTCTGTCTGTATGTCCAAACCAGAGCAAATTGTGAAATTCTTTCATTAGAATATTGAAAAAAATATTTAGAGCTTATTAAATAGAAAGCAAATATTCCTTTTAAAATGAAAGTTGGCTTCTTCTATAGTTCACATTTTGGTTAAGAGATGGAATTGCATCTATTAAATGAATTATTAAAGTCTCCATGACATGTACTTAGAGGACTAGTGTTTCCTGGCCAGCAGAGCAAATCAGCACTACAGACCTTATCATGCAAATTGTAAGTTGTTTCTTTTTATTCTTTTTTTTTTAAAGAATTATAAGATGCATAGGTGCTTTTTGTTTAATTTTGCATTTAAAACATAATGGATAGAAAAGTTTTGTAAAATTTATTTTATAATTTATAATTAATTTGTTTGATATAAATAAATTTTATTTAGAGAAGAGTATTGTACAAATAAGTTAATATTGAAAATATTAACTTAATAAATATCTTTCTTATATTTATTTTTATGTATATCCTAGTATTTTTCTCATAAACTTTACATAGAAAATGTTCTTTTGTGACAAAATGGAAAGTAGAATTTAAGTAAATTCTGCAATACTTTCAACGTGAAAATACTTTCAGTACTTTCCAAATGGATTTGCTCTTGCTTTTACTTGATAAGACTAGAATTTTATCATTTTCTTTCTATGACCAATTTATCTATAGAAAGTAAAAGCAATTTTACCACTATTATTGAAGCTTGAATATTGACAAAAGTGGTATTTTTAAAAAGTGGATTTTTGTAAATACATATATTCATTTCTAAATATAGAATGAAGATAACTTCTAAAACCAGTTCAGTATATCTAACATAAATAATCATTAATCTTGGACAAGCTAACCTTCCTGTATTTTCTGGTGAGATATTATTTCTTGTACTTTTTTACTTTGCAGTATAGTCCTTAGATTCTTCATAGGATCGTAGAGCTCGCAGAGACCTTATTTATGTTTTTATTGAGCATTGCTAATGAATATCAAGCTTATTCATAGAATACTTTTAGTATTTAAATTTTTATTAACTTTTCAAATATGGCATATAATGTAAGGATGGTACCATTCCTTTTAGTTTACAGCATAGTTCTAAAATTAATTTTAGAATGTTTTCAAAAGTATCTTGAATAGGAAATACTATGATTCCATATTTTACCTCATATATTTATTTTGAGAAAGCTGAAATCAGTGGTATTTTTAACATTTTTAGAAACTAAACTATAAAATAGTTTCTCATAATATATGTTGTAAGCTATGTTATCTTGATGATGTGGCTTTTCCTTATTTTTTATATTGCAGATTGGCATATAAGGAAGCAGTGTTGATTGGTGTTTAAGACCATGGGCTCTGGAGTCAGAATGTCTGGGTTCAAATCCAGGTTCTACCATTTCCTAGATTTATGACCTTGGACAAGTTAATTACTCTCTGGGCCTCAGTTTACTAATCTAAAGACTAAGATACTGTGTAGTTCTTACCTATCCTAAAGTTGTTTTGAGCATTGAATTTTAAAATGAAAGAGATTACAGATTACAACAGTGCCTGGCAAATAGGAAGCAATGGAGATGAGTGTTTAATATTTTGAGTGCAGGAGTCAGTGTGCCTTTATTCAAATCAAGATTCTGTCACTCAATAATAATTTTAAGATCTTGAGGATTCTACGTGCTCTTTCTCAGCCTCAACACTCGTATCTGTGAACCTGGGTTGTAGTAGGGATTCATTAGATAATGCTTGTAGTGCATTTAAAACAGCCCCTAGCAAATTATAGGGACTCGTTAAGTGTTGATATTGTTAATTTTGTTATTAGTTGGTCTTGGTTTTATTGTTTACCATATTAAAATTTTACAAATTTGCATTATGGGAAAATAGTGCATTAGTGAATTTTGAGTTACTGACTAACTCAAATTTGATTCAGCAAATTTAATTCTTCAAATGTATAATATTAACCTAAATTTAGTTAACTGTGTGCTATTAAATAGAGATTTTGAAAGTTCTCCTTAAGAGGTAATATGCATTTTTAAATAGCATTTACTTGGCTACAGTGGATGATCTAGAATGTTGGAAAAGAGTAGGTTTATGTATAGATAAATTAACCATAACCTAAGACACATGTATGCAGAATGGTTTTATAAGCAGATTCATAGTGTAAATAAGATTTTAGGAGTAAATTTTGTCTTATACTCAATGAAAATATATTTTGTGTTAGTGAGATCTGAGTTAGTGTAATTTAATTTTTTGGTGCTGTATGACATTTATGTCTTTAGGTTAATTTCAGTGGATTTTTCTATTGCAGTTTTATGCATAGGTGAGATTGAGCAAATGTTTTTGTACTTAGAACTCTGGCCAACTTCTAGTTATCACATCATTTCAAATAATATACGTCATGTTAATTCTGAGATAAGGATGAAAAATAGAAGTCTGAACCTTTTAAATATTTTATATTAGAAAATAATGTTATGTATTTCTTGCTTTCAACCATATTACCATTTTAAAATTTTAAATACATAAAGTATTTTCAGTGAATGTAGAAAATGGACATTTAGTCAGGCGATGGATAAAAGGGAGTTGTATGAGTAGTATATTTACATCAGGCATCCTTCACCTTTTCCTGGTGGCGAAAGATCTTTTTAAAAAATTTATCTAAATTCACAGTGTATATTTATCTAAGAATTTGTAAAGGTAGGAGATTTACCAGATTTGCCAGTTTGGTTTGTATTGTCAGTGAAGTCTTTCACATGGAATAGGATAAGCAAAAGGAAAAACTCCCAAATCTTTTATAGCTGACCTGACCTTCATCAGAGCACCACACTAACACTTCCCTCTCTTGACGAGGCATCCACACTGACATGTCTGCTGACTGTCCTAATGTAAGAACACAAAAACTAAACTCATTATCTCTCTCCTTCTACTTCTCTCTTAGCCCCCATACCCTAAACCATATGCCTTTCCTCATATTTTTCCATTTTGGTTAATGACGTTACTATTTACCCATTCACTCAAGCTGGAAACGTGAGAATTATCTTCAGCTTCTCTTTATCTTCATCCTGTTGATGAGGATCTAATCTGTTAGCAATTTTCCTTCAACAAATTCACTCCTCTCCTCTGCCACCACTGCTGCTGCCTAGTTTAAGAGCTCCTCGTAGTTTGTCACCATTTACTCCCTACTACATTCCAGTTTTCTCATTGTTTGTAGCAATATGGTTCGACACGTACAAAATCTTTAGGATGGTTTTGAAGGTTCTTTGATGGTTTGGACCTTGCTTTCATCTCCAGTCACAGCTCCTTTGGTATGTTCTTGATCTTTCCTGAACACTCATTCATTCACTCATTCATTTACAAAGGTTTATATCATGTCAACTACATGGCATTGTGATGGCTGCTTTGAGGATACAGAAGTAAATAAGACAGCCACGACTGTTGCCAATTAGTGCTTCTAGAATGCCGTGCACATTGTTTCTGTGTCTTAGACCATGCTCTTTCATCTGCCCTTTTACTGTTTAATAGTTTCTATTAATCTTACATACCCTCAAGTGTCATCTCCTTTCTGAAGTGTTTGTAACTTCCCCAGATAGTATTTCTCTTTTGTG
Source organism: Equus quagga (assembly GCF_021613505.1). Taxonomy (NCBI): domain Eukaryota; kingdom Metazoa; phylum Chordata; class Mammalia; order Perissodactyla; family Equidae; genus Equus; species Equus quagga. Next base: position 25,505,854 of record NC_060279.1, on the reverse strand, counting down.
TTCCAGTAATACTTTATAGTCGTATGTCTATTATACTACTTACTGTATTATACTTATTTATATAGTTCTTTTTTTTTTTTTGAGGAAGACTGGCCCTGAGCTAACATCTGTGCCCATCTTCCTCTACTTTATAGGTGGGACGCCTGCCACAGTATTGCTTGACAAGTGGTGCGTAGGTCCGCACCCGGGATCGAAACCGGCAAACCTGGGCCGCTGAAGCAGACCATGCGAACTTAACTGCTGTGCCCCCGGGCTGGCCCTATAGTTGTCCTTTCCCCTGGCTTAAATTTTAAAATGGGAAGGAAGAAGATGAAAGAGGAACACAGAAATAAAGATTGAGGCAAGGTATAGGAAGAGGCAAGAAGAGAAGGAGAGAAGGAAAACAGGAAAAGCAGTGTGAGCACTAGTTAAAAACACAGATGGAGTCAGACAGGGTCTGAATCCTGATCTTCTGCTTGCTAGCTGGGCACATAGTGTAATATCTCCATATCTCACTTTATAATGGAGGTGATAATAGGATAATTGTGAAGCTTAAAGGAGTTAATATATATCAAGTATGTAAAACAGTGAATAGCACATAATATAGGCCATATCTGTTTGTTGCTATTTTATTAGCAATAACTACCTTTCTTAAGTGAGGTGAGCGATATCTTCTCTCTCATGTAGTCTTCTAAGAGATGGGAAATTTTCAGACTGCTTATTATCTAACCCCGCGTGTTCACTTAAGACATCAAGTTGCCAAGTGTGTTTTGGGCCTGGGCTAAAAGGGGAGCTCCTATACATATTTGCTATTTAGAGTGAAATACTGAATATAAGTCTATTGAGCATTTTGCCTCTTCATACCAGATTCTGTCCTGCTTCTGCCCTTCCTAGCTATTAGAAATGCTGATCATAATTCTTCTGTTTTCATTTTTAACTCATCCTTCAGGCTTGATTCACAGCACTGTTTTTATGTCATACGTCTTAGATTCTTTTATTAAAATATCGTTCTCTTTCCTGACTATTCTCCATCCTGAGAATGAGACAGGCAGGGCTGATGTCTGGGTGTAACTTCCTGGTTTGAGTAGCAGGATCTGTTCCTCAGGACCAGCCTGATAGCCAGATAGCACTTCAACCATTCCTGCCACCTCCCGCCTCACTCTCATTGCCCCTCCCTTACAGTATCACTCTCTGCTCCATCCTCTACCACGATACTGTTGACCCACCTTTGAATAGACTATTATGTCATCACTTCTACACATGGGATGCCTGGCTTTCCCAAGTAATGAAAAGGTGGAAGATTAAAGCTCTCATCATTGGCTGGTTGGTGACTTAATTTCACACAGGTGAATTAGATGCTGATTGCCATGGCTCTTCAGATTAAAGAAAAAATCTTGGAGGAGATATTTTAGTTGCTGCTTGAGGTGGAGGAAGAAAGAGTAGGATGTAGATTGTAGAGGATATTTGCGGTTTAGGATTCATTCTCAACTAGTTCTTGAGTATTATATGTAAGACACCGGGGATACAAAAATGTAGTTCCTGTTTAACTCCAAATGACTGATATAGTGACAAATAATGCAAACATTGACAGGACAGAGAGATTGCTGAGGATTGGAGAAGTTGAGAAGATTTTCTCTATTCTCACTCTACAAAATCTCCGTAGATGATTTCATGTATTCCCTTGAGATCAGATTCTTTTGAGAATCTGGTGGTTCATCATAACAAAGTTTCATTGAGTTTCTGGAATATATGGCGATCTGTCTCTAGACTTTTGCACATGTGCTTTCTTCTGCCTGAAATAGTGTGAAGTCAGCTAATTCTTACTAATTCTTAAAATATAATCATAGAGGCCATAACTTTCAGAAAAGCTTATTTGATCCTTCAGCACTATGATTGTTTCTATGAATCTCATAAAGCCTGTTCTTCCCCAGTCATAGCCTTTATTACACCACATTGTAAATGCCTTCCCCAGACTGTTATGGAAGACAGGAACTGTGTATGATAATACCTGGTGTATAGCTCCTGCACCAAAAATGTCTGTTGGTTTAGTGAATGAGTGGGATATGGTAGAAAGGAGACTTGGTCATTCCAAGCAAGGGGATGAGGATGAACAAAAACAAGGTGTGTAGTAATGCATACAGATGGTTCTGAGACAATGAGTGGAACCATTTGATTGGAGTGTAATACGGAAAAGAGGCTGGAGCTTTGAATGCCAGGTTAAGACGGCCAGAGTTTATTTAATGAAAAAGGGCCATTGAAGCTTTTAGAGGTAAGAATAACAATGTACGTTCTCACAAATATGTTTAAGTAATATACCTGTGCATGGGAAATAATTTTTCTAATTCTTGTGTTCAAGTTTTTGTAGTACTCTTTAATGGACTAAATGTATAACCATCTTATTTTGTAGACTTCTTTTTTTTAAGATTGTTTCAATCTAGTTTATAGGGAAACTTTTAGAAGATTTGAATAAATACTGTTGAATGAATTGAACAACTCATTAAACCATGCAGTTTGTTTTTCTTGTAAATGAAACTGTTGTAAACTATGCCAATTTAGAAATATAATTCAAATAAGGCAATAATCTAACGTATGTATTTGGGTTTCCTTCTTATTTGTAGCTTAAAGAAGAATAAATGCTTACAGCTGTGACTTTTTTTTCTCCAGTATCTCCAGAGGCAGTTGGATTTTTGTCAGCTGTTGGGGTGTTTATTATCTTGATGCTGCTCCTTTTTCTCTATATTAATAAGAAGTTCTGTTTTGATAATGTTGGCGGGTTTCCAGATCTTGGTTCAGGATACAGTACAAGGAAGAATTCACAAGATAAAATTTGTAAGTATCATACTGCTTATCTTATTCTTTTTATCTGTACTGTTCTATTCTATTATTTTTTTAAATATATACAATAAAAATGGTTTTGACATTGTAAACTAACAGTTGAGCCACTATTCTATGAGAGTAAAAGATCTAAGTAAACTATGTTCAATTTTCTTTCTGTTGCCCATGAATTGCTAATAAATTGCATAAAGATGAATTGTATACTGTCACAGAATGACATTTTTCTTTTTCTTTTTCATATATAAGGCATGCTTTTGAGCCTGTCGTATAAGCAGATATGTTTTAGGAAGGAAGTATCTTGTTGCTTTATATAGCTTAAATCCGTTGTCCAGATAGCTCTCTCGAGGCCTTTCTTTAAGTGTCCCTGGAAGGCTTTTGAAAGTATTCACCCTTCTTCTTTACCTGCTGTTGAATTCTCACCTGATGGATAATTTCATTGTTTGGAGAAGGTGTTTTTTCCCCTCTAGTAACTGAGTGTATAGCTATAGTCTGGTTATAAAAATGAGTGTTCCTCTCCCTCCCTTGGTACTGTAGGCATTATATCACTTATTATTACTGGATACTAGGAAAGATGAGGGCTGTGATACTGTTCTTTCTCTTATGGGGAAATTTTCCTTGGAGTTATTTTGTTAAATTATTATGAGTTTTTTATTTGCTACTTCCAAAGACCGGCTTATATAAATGCTGGCAGGAGCAAGCTGAGAATTATAAACGCTAGGTGTTAATTTAGAATTATTTTGAGGAACAAGAGCAGAGACTCCTTGCTTTTCTTGTCTATGTACATGTGTTGGAGAGATGTCTTTCTCTTACTTCTGATAACTTAAGAAGTGATATCCTCATTGTTTATAAAAATCTATTCATTGTTGAATTACATCTGTGACTTTTGCATTGGGAAACGATAGTACTTTGTGTGGTTTTTGATTTGATTAAGTTTAATGTTTCTTGTACTTCAGCCCCACTTTTTGGTCTTTTGTGTAGAATGAACTGGTTAAAGATATCTCTTTAGCAGCCTTCAGTAATTCTCTGGTTCAGCATTTGTGGTTTTTCTTTGGTCTAATGACCCCTTACACTCTTAAAAATGGTTGGGGAACCCGAAGAGCTTTTGTTTATGTGAGTTATAGCTATTGATTTGTACCATATTAGAAATTAAAATTTTAAAATATTGTTTATCAATTTATTTTTTGAAAACCAACAGTAAGCCTATCTGTTAATATAAATCACATTTTTTAATTTTAAAACATATATTTTCTAAAACCAAAAAAAATAGTTTCATGAGAAGAATAACATTGTTTTACATATTTTGCAAATCTCTTTAATGACTGGCATAAAAGAAAGACACAACCAGATTCTCAGATCTGCTTCTGCATTCGTTCTGTCATGTAGCCTCTGGAAAATGCCAGTGTTCATTTGTGAGCAAATGAAAGTGAAAAAGTTAAATATTCCCTTACTATTATTATAAAAATAGTTTGACCTTGGGATCCATTGGAAAGGTCTCGGGGACCTTCTTAATTTTTCTGAGCCTTGTTTTTCTTTTACTTACTAAATAGGAATAATAATATTTACCTCCTAGAGTTACTGTAAGATCAAGTAAGATAAAATTTGTAAATCGCAATGCCTAGCATGTAGTAGCCACTCAGATGTTCACCCTCTGCTCTCCCGTATTCTAACCTCTGTGCAAAATTGTTTAGATATTTTCCCCTTAACGTTTTTCTTAATTTGTGATATTAATAGTTTGTTTGTAAGGTAGGATAGTTCCCCTACATAGACTATTAATAAATAAATTAAAAGTGCTTAGTAAAAATCATTTTTATACTTCTTCTTGCAGGTATAGAATAAAAAATCAGTAGTATTTGAGGGGAAAATATGGTCTTGCTGCTGTTATGGTAGCTATGGAATGGGAAAAAGTGTCATTACATTTAAACCAAGTGGTTTGATTTTTTTTTTTCCTGAAGAGTCTTTGCTTCAACATATTTCTTCCAAGTACATAATGCATTTACAGAAAGAGTAAAAGGCACAGTGTGAAATACTAATATTGAGCTGATGAGTAGAAACATTTAGGTAAATATTAAATTCAAATTCACAAGTGGTTGATATTTTGAGAAGAGAAAATTCCATTATTGCACTTTTTAGGAACAAGGAATTAGAAAATGGCATTTTTCAAAAATTTTCAGCAGAATCTACCTTCAGTGTCCTCTCTGGTAGACACAATCAGTAATGCCGTAGAAGATTTGACCACTGCTGTTGGGGAAGTCAGCTATGCTTTAACTGACTCAGTTGCTGAACAGGTAACAAGTATGATCAATGGCTTTCGCCCAGAAGAGGAAAGCTCTGCAGCAGTAGAAGCTGGAGAGATGTCTAAACCAGAAAATGCCGTGTTACTAGAAGTTTCCAAAAACCCTAATTGTCAGAAAACACAATCCAATTTAGAGCACCGAGCAAATCAAGTAAGTTGTTATAATGCTTCAGTTTCACGAGAGCAAGATCAAGGAATGAATGAAGAAAGAATATTTAAACATATTAATGGTAGGCAACAGACTCTATCAAAATATCAAGAAACTGATAATGCTGGTGATTCTTTGAAAGACCACATGAGTGGTGGTAGGATATCAGTTATCAAGCAGAATGCAAGGGCTGGATCTACTTGTCAAGATCTTGAAAGTACTGACAGATCTAAAAAAATTGGATTAGGAATTTCCAATCATGGTAAGAATGATTTGAAGGAGGTAAGAGAGCGAGAAATGAAAGAAAATCACTTAAAGAAAGCTGAGAAACATGTTAAAAGTAAAGGATCCAAAGGGAATGAATGTTCAGGAAATGAATATTCTCCAAAAGATATTTTGGCAAGCAATAGACATATGATACGGCAATCCATTGAGAAAGAAGATATACATCCAGCACCAGCAACTAATTCTAAAGATAAGTTACATGGAAAAATCAAAGAACAAATAAATCCAACAAAATACTACAACATGAAGGGAGACATAAAAACAAAGAAAAATGAAGCCACTTCTGCCAAGAAAGGAGAAGCAAAGAGTAAGGATGAAAAATATTCTAAGATAATACCAGAAAAAGGTGAGGTCCCCTAATGTGAGTTTGAGTGATGAAATTTTTTCTTGATTTTTCAAATTAGGAAAGCATCATCCAAATTTCTGATCTTTCCTCTACGTCTGTATATCTAACTTAAGACTTTCTTGAATCCTCTTACTAGGAGACGTCTTTATAGTCCTTCAGTTTATTCTTATAAAGCACTTCAAGAACATTCATGTGATTTGTTCACCACTAAGCTAATATTGCCACTGGTCCCTGTGTTATTTGGCCAATTTTTAAGGGCCCTAATTTTTCCTAGTGTTTTTCTTAATGTTTCGTTTATTTTGCAACCAGAAACTCCATGGTTTTCTTAAAAGTGTGCATGCTTTAGTTGGAATTTATTTGGTGTGTATAGTTGAAATTAAATAATTATGTCTTTTTGTAACTAACCCCTAAGTCTTTTACACAGTGTTGTTCTTCACATCATTCCTGATAAGAATCTGTGTCAAATGTTTTATATTTTTACTTGAGAGCAATAGATTTTATTTTGTTGAGTAATTTGCTTCAGGACATGTGTCTATTCATTTAGCCATACATTAAGAATTTTATATGACTTACGATGTTTATGACAAATATGCATGAACAAGCTATTATTATTCATGAGGTCTCTATGTAGAATTAAGATCCAACTACAGCATTTGTAGTTTTCAACCACAATATTTGTGACAATTTTCAAAACAATTAACCAAGAGTTATTTGGTTTTGGTTACAGAATTGCTTCATACTGCTAGTAGTTACTTCTGGTAATACCTTAGTTATTTCATTAATGCTGATCTGATCACAATGCCAAAAGTACACTGGCTTTTGTTTATAAAATGTATATCTGGAATTTTTCTTTAGAGTCTCATAAAATAACAAAAAACTGAATAGCAGTAGAAATGAGGAAGACTTTTTGACTTTTGCCACGACTTCATACATAATAGGGATCTGCTGTTTACCAACTATATGAATGATTTTTAATGAGCTAATTAAAAAGGAATGCCAGGTTTTGGAAATAGGTCCATTTTGCAGTCTATTCTTCTAGCAGTTTTTTGAATGTCAGATTCACTGGGGTTTGCTAGCCTTGGTTTAGTTTTGGTAGCCTTGTTTCTTGAAGTAGCAAAAATAAAGAAATAAAATTAAGTAGAATAGTTTGTGTTATTTTATTCAGAAAATAACAATAGGTTGGATGCTAGTAATGAATACTTAAGAAGTAGCAATGCAGAATTTTTAATTTTGTTTTGACTTGTTTTCACTAGGAAGCGTGCTGATACCTAAAGAAACCAAATATCTGAGCATTCTAGGTTATAGTCAGTACTAAACTTAAATGTCTTATGTTCTAAAATCATTTTGAAAGTCATTTGACCCATAGATGATCCCCTCAGATGGCTGAGCTGTAATATTACTAGTACCTGTATTCTAGGTTCTGACGTAGACCATATACGGTATAGGAAGAGGAAGAGGAGTTTTCCTTCTCCATTTCTGAATGTAGGGCTACCTCAGGTAGTATTTTGTAAGAGGTGGAGTGTCACTATGGAATTTCTAATTACCTTCCTCAGAGCTCTCCTGCTGCCCTAAGACCACCACCATGGTGTCCCACAAATGCTCTGAACTGAGAATCGGAGTGCCTGCTTCTAGAACAGATCTGCCATCATCTCGGCACCATCCAAATGGGATGATGGGAAAGTTTTGCCTACCTGTCTGCTCCATATAGTAACCACTAGCCACACGTGGCTAATGAGCACTTGAAATGTGGCTAGTAGCACTGGGGAACCAGATTTTAAATTTTGTTATTTTTAATTAATTTAATTTAAATAGCTGTACGTGGCTAGTGACTACATGTTAGGCAGTGCAGAATATCACATTGGTCATAATTTTACCCTTTTATGGCTTTACTTTACTGAATTAAAAAGTGGAACTTAGACTATTGACAACCAAGCTCCCTTACTTCTAATGCTGAGCATTCAACTTCTATCACATATTTAAAATTATTTATCCTATGTCTCTCCACCTGAATTTCAAACCGTGATTCCTTTAGTACAGGTGATCTCAACTGAGTATAAAGAGAAAAATATCTAGACTGAATTAAATTCTACCTGCTGTGGTCTCTTCATCCTACTAGAGTTGTTTTGTAATTCTAAGAAAGTTGCATCTTGGTTTAAATGAATCTCAACATGGTGCGGTTTCAAAATTTTTACCTTTAAAAAAATGGTAATATAACTAGTACTTTTAAAAATAAAATAAAATTTATACCCCTTGAAAAATTGATTTGAAATTTAGGTATATTTAAGTAAAATTTTCCTAGTAATTCCGCCTTTCAAAGATAGTAATTGTTTGGTGAATATTCTTCCAGACATTTTTGTATGTACATATAAACATATACTGCATGTGTGTGTGTGTGTCTGTGTGTATTGCATGAAGGTGTGTTTATATTTTAAATGATAATGAAGTATACCTTCTATTTTATAACCTTCTCTTTTCTCTTAATGTGATGTCATGTGATGTTATTCTTTCCCTGTGAGTACTTGTAAGTTTGCCTCCTCATTTTTATTGATTACTTAGTATTATCATTGCTTAAATAGTTCATAATTTACTTAAGGCCCAAAGATGGACATTTAGGTTATATTTTATTTTTGTTTTCTTTTGCTATTAAATGCAACACAATTCACTAATTGTCTCAAATATATATCTTTGCTTACCTGTTAATTATTTTCTTAGGATGAATTCTTAGAATTGGTAAGTTCTTAGAAATGGATTAAACACTATGCAGGCTTAAAAGTTTGATATGTATTGCCAAATTGCTCTCTAGAAAAGTTGTACCAGTAATAATTTCACCAATAGTATGTCTGCTCATTTCTCTGTTCCACTCCTAGCACTAAGCATTGTCAGTTTTGAAAATTTTGGCCAGGATAATAACCAAAAATGTCTCTTCTGACGTGAATTGTTTGAATCAGGTCCATAGTTACTGGCAGTCCTTAAAATTTCTTTTGTGTGTTACTGAGCCTTTAAAAAAATAGTGTAAGATGACGAGCCCTATTAGTGTTTCCTTTATCTGTAACATGGTTGGAAAATCTCTGTGACTAACATTATTTGTATAATTAGAATATACAAACCAATCTTTTTCTATTAAAACATAAAAATCTAAGTCTTGGGCTTCTTAAATGAAAAAATCCTAATTCTCTAAAGCTCAAAATTCAGGTTGTGTGTGTATACATATATATTTATACATATGTGTGTTTGTATGTATATGGATATATATGAAATCATATGTATTATATATAATATGTATATGTAATGTATAAAAATTGTAGCAAGTTCATCATTCTTTATTGCATTAAAATTTTGATTTCTTCTCCTTATTCCAAATAGATAATTCCTACATGGACAAAGATGAGCATTGTTCATCCTCTGAAAGTGAAGATGAAGCACTGGGTAAATATCATGAGGCCTTATCCAGAACACACAATTCCAGACTACCCTTGGCAGATTCTAGACAAAAGAACTATACTTGGGAAACAAGACAAAAATATAGTCCTCTATCTGCAGAGTATGATGGATACAGTAGTGAAGCATCAATAGATGAAGGTAAGATAGTTAATTATTTTGTTTTTCTAGATGACACACTGTGGTATTAGATTATTTGTGTCTGAACTTCTAGGCATCTCTTTGCACAATAAACATAGCACATACAGTAGAGTCACATTTCTGGAAATATAATTTATTCAAATTTAGATCTTTGAACTTTAGCCAAAACCCCAAACACCCAAAAGCAAAACACCAAATAATTTAAATACAATAGTAATTCTAGCTGTTTCTGCACAATGAACACATGCCTAACAAGTTTGAGAAGGAAGATGTGAATCTGCTGTTCTCTCAGATGGAATCATTTCCTAAATATCTGTTATAGGAACTGATACAGTCTAAAGTATCTCATAATGTTGAATATGATTCCAGTGTATAAATGCATGCTTTTTCATTCAATATGGCCCCTAAACATGAGCCAAATATTTCATGTTACACACAGAAGAAATGGTGATCTGTCCTATGTGGGAGAAAAAAACCATCTGAGATAAATGTATTGAGAGCTGGTGCTAGTTTATACTGTGCCTTTGAAGGCGATTCAAGAAATTTCTAAGGATTATTTTGTCTCTAATTGCTTTTTTTGCTTTTTGCCTCATGTGCTGACATTGGCTTTAGAACTCAGCCTATGTAGAAGATAAAATTCCACTCTCACATGTTTTTACATCGTTCCATAAGAGAAATAAAAAATATTTTGCCATTAATTAAAGCATATTTATTTCCACATTTAAGTAAGTTGTTCATGTGCTTGATACAACGTATGGACTGCTCCTAGTAATTATGATCTTTATACCCAGATGTAAAGAAAAGAGCATATATCTTAGATAGCATTTTTCTTGTTATACCAAACATGAACTATCTTTAATTTTATAGTTGTGGTGTTTTGGGCCTGTTACTGTTGATGACTTAAAGTCTTATCCCAGCACATACAGTTGTCAAAGGAGCTAAATCATCTATTTTGTATTTGGCTTAAGGCTAAGTGAAGATTGATGTACCTCCCTTTTTATTTTTGCTAGTACATAGGTATCATAAGTTAATCGAATACTAAGTGATTACTGTAGAAGGCTCATTGTGAGATATTGGGGAAGAAATAAAAAATATTAGACGTGGGCTGTACCCTCAAAAATACCTTTCTAGAACTAGAGGAAATAAGACATGTGCTTACAAAGATAACTAAACAATGCAGAGCATTAAAGGCAGTCCCCAACTTATCTACAGCACCAGCACGTGAATAGTAGAGCAGAAAGAGAATGGGTTTTGAAGCCTGATTCTTGTTCACATTCTGGCTCAACCTTGGGCAGTATAGTTCATTATTTTGAAGTTTGTTTCATTGTCTCTAAAATGTGGATAATGCCTTCCTGATAGGGTTGTCATATGAACATTAAATGATGTATGTGGTAGTTTTTAGCATAGTGTCTGCACCTGATAGATAAGTGATTGATAAATGGGAGTTGTAGGTAAGGGTAGTGAAAACGGTGATGGTGGTGATAGTAAGCAGTCATGAGCAGGCCCTGAGTTTATAATCTGCAACCCTAGACACTTTCCTTTTTGCAGCTTCTGTTTAGGACTTTGTTTTTCCCTGCTCCCTCTTTCTTCCTCCCACTCTCTACGCTCCTCTGCTGTCTTGATTGCTTCTTCCCTGTAGTCCTGTTATTCTAGCATGGCTCTGTAGTCTGTGGGAGCAGCGGTGAGGAGAGAAGCATAACCTCAGTGGCTCTTCTCTTCTAGCCCAAACCTCTGACTGGTACAAGTGCCCTGGAATCACCTTCTCATTTCATTTTACCTATATATTTAGGACCCACCTGTACTTTTCCACCTTTTCTACTCTAAATTATTGATAAAACATGCAGGGTAGATTGATTTTAAGCATTTTGAAGTTAGATTTATTTCTTTCATAAGCATTTATTGAAAGCCTTTTATGTGCCATACTAGATATTGTGGATATAAAGATGAATAAAACAAACTTCTTTCAAAGAGCCCACAGACTGGAAGAGGAAGTCCAGTGAGTATATGTGTAATATAATGGGATAAGAGGTCTGTTAGTTACGTGAACAAAGTTCTATATTAATACAGAGGGAGAGGTGACTCAGACTTTGTTTGGGAGGTTGAGGATATGGGGAAGTCCAGTGAAGTCCTCACAGACTAGGTGAACTGGACTTGAGTGAGAACTAGTTCAACAACCATGAAGTGGTGATTGCATGAAAGCAAAAGAGTGTATTTCAGTGTCCTTACCTTAGGATCTGTGTTTGGAGAAGGGGCGGGTAATAGGATTGAATGCCAGGCATAGGAGTTTGGATGCTGTCTACAGGAAATGTAGATCCCTGAAAGGTTTTTCAGTTGGACACTGTGGCACTTTTAGGTCAATATGTTTAAGAAAGATTATTTAACTATTGTAACAGAGATGAATTGGAGGTAGGAGCTACTGGAGGCAGAAAGGACGAGTTAGATAAACAATGATGAGATCCTCATTAGCAGTGAATTTAGGGACAAAGAATTGGTAGATGTAGGGATGGTCTCAGTCTGTGTTGGTAAATGACTATAGGATGTATAGGGGTAGGAAATAAAATGGAGAGAGAGATGAGATCTGAAGCCCACAGTGCCTCCCTGAATAAGAAGTCTGGATTTAATTTGTTAGCCACTAAGAACTCACTAAAAGTTTTTCACCAAGGAACCGTGATAGGGAATGTGCTTTAGAAAGATTAATTTAGTAACAGAAAGACTATAGGAAAAGACACCAGTTAAGGAGGTCTTTGGAGTAGTCTGTGGGAAATGGTAAAAATCTGAATTACAGTAGTGGCAGTGGGCATGTAGGAGGGTAGGAGAGGCATTAGAGAGATGCAGTTTATTGGATTTAGGAACTGAGTGTATTTGGAACACTGGAAAAAAGGAAGAAAGTGTTAAAGATGACACTGGTTTCCAGCATGTGTAGCTAGGAGAATGCTGAGGTCATTCATGTAAATAGGAAATCCAAAGAGGGATCTATTTTTTTGTTGGAAGTAGTGAAAGGTGGGAGACAAAAGTGGTTTTATATATGCGATGAAGCAGGATATTTAAGCAGTGGGAAATGGCTATGGATCTTGAAATCATGAATGGGATTAGGGAGAGAGGTTTTCAGATCATATATCCTTAGAGATAGAAACCATGGGCATGGATTAAATTGACGAGGGAGAATGTATAGAGAGAAAAGATAAGAGAAATATTTCATTTCTTGAACAGGAGAATTAAGGGTGTAAAGAGAAAGTAAAAGTGATAAAGTGGAGAATCATAAGAATATGTATTGTATTTTATCAACCATGGAAGGAGAGTTTTGAATGCTGCAGAGAGATTGGGAAGGATGAGAATTCAAACAAGCCCATTTGTCCAATAGAAGTTGATCAATTACTTGCAATTTAAGTTTTAGTAGTATAGAATAATGTTAGATTGAATGTTATTGAGGAAAGAATAAGTGATAAGAAAGTGTACATTTGCTGCCTATACTTTCTTACTGCTTACTCTCTCCTTATCAACTCTCAGAGTCAAGACAGAGAGGTAGTTGAAGGGGTTTGTAAGCCAAGAGTTCACCTTCTCCCTCCAACTCAATAATAGTGAAGCCTTCTCTGGTATATAATCAGGAAGGAGGGGCATTTGCTTCTAATACACATTTGAGTCTCCACCACATGGTTGTGCCTCTGCATAGCTGACTCAGCAGAAATACTGCTCAGTTCATAGCTGGTCACCTAAGAGGACTACTGAGTACAGTTCTCTTGGTAGAATTTGGTTCGTTTTCCTAAGGTACAAGTAAAGGGATGAATAGAGTAGATTATGCTTCTTTTTACAACTCTGACCTTTTATTCTGCATATTATTCTGCAAATTTATAAAGATGAGATTTGACTAATGTGGGTTGAGGTAACTAAAGGGAATTACAAGGTAGAGGGAAACATTTTTAAATGTTCTTTTTTTTACATGACATGCTGTTACCTCATTAGTGCTGATAAGGAACCATTAGTCCATTTCTCAACACTCTGGATAATTCCAGTAGAGAAGCTTTGGAACAGCCAATATTAGAAACATCTGTGAGAGCAGAGGGTCAAGGAGGGCCTGACTAGGGATTAGGAGAGACCAGTGCAGGAGAACTTTGTGACCAGGCGGTAAGAACTTGCAGAGCTCCTACTGTACTTGACTGTTAGTTTCTGCACACATCGACATATTTAATCTTCACTGAAACGCACTGTAGTAGGTAAGATTATACTGTTTTACAGAAGTAGAAAGAGATTTTAGATCGAATAACTAATTTTTAACCTGAAGTCGCACAGTAAGTTATAAAAACTGTATTTGTCAAGTCCACTGCATAATAAACGTTGTTTTAGCTTCGGTTAGGTCGTCACTGCCACTTTCGTATTCTCCCCAAGTCTATTTCCTGCATGATTAACCAATTCAGTTGGGTCCTTTAGAACAGTTTATATGTTACAAATCTGAAATACAGATATTCCATAAAAGGTAAGAGAATGTGATGGCTTATTTGTTGATCATGTTTTCTCCTCTAGGTGGCCATATTAATCTTCCATTTTTTTGAGCTACAAAAGGGGATGATGTCTATAAGAAATTTTTCTAGGAAAAATAAACATTAAAATAATTTATCAAATTTACTTTGTTCACAATTTTAATTTATTTTTACTGTGTTCTTAAAATTAAGGGCATTTTCTGGTAATCCTCTTATTTTAAAAAGGTTTCAGAATTAAATAGTAGGTTGTGGATACTTGTTTAAGTTGTAGGATAGACCAGCGTCTCAAATTCCACTCATGCTAATTAATACTTTCCATTTTTATATTAGATAGGAGAAGCCTATTAAAGATGATTTTATATGAAGGACAAATTTAGTGTAAAATTATTAGAATATCTTTCTGTTATTTGTAGCTTTTCATTCTTGGTTCACCATAGAGATTACCAACTATATTTACATATTGTGGATAGCTGTATTTTAAATCATAAGACGTTATTTTTTTGGGTGAGTTAATTTAAAATGCTGTTAAGGAATAATTTTCAGCATCACTTATATCTTGGGGTATATAGCCCATATATACCCACACACCTGTCATTCTCTTTAGTATGGCTACTTCGCAAGTTCCATGCTATTAGTTTTGATATTATCTTAAAATTAGGGGCATTAAAACATTTTTCTTAATTCCTTTTATTTAAATGTTACTTTTAAGATAATTTAATGCTTAAGAGTAGTAAATTCAGGGCTGGCCCCGTGGCCGAGTGGTTAAGTTTGCGTGCTCCGCTGCAGGCGGCCCAGTGTTTCGTTGGTTCCAGTCTTGGGCGGGGACATGGCACTGCTCATCAAACCACGCTGAGGCAGCATCCCACATGCCACAACTAGAAGGACCCACAACGAAGAATATACCACTATGTACCCCGGGGGCTTTGGGGAGAAAAAGGAAAAAAATGAAATCTTTAAAAAAAAAAAAGTAATAAATTCTTTATGTTTATATTTTCTTTAAGTTCATTTTAACTGCTTTATAAAATTCTTCTATTAATTGCCACAGTTTCTTTGTGAAGAAAGTAAGTACAAAAGAAAATCTGTATTTTCCAGATGGCTTTGACTCAAAAGTGTTTTTTCTTCAAATATTGAAATTATGTATATTACAAGGTTTATTTAGATTTTTGGTAAACTTCTTTGATTTCAGGTTTTTGTTCGTGAACAGTTCTCTGAAGAATTCTGTGTGCGTGTATGTGTGCGTGCTTTAAATGCGACCAATCAGAAGAGAAATTATCTTGAAGACTTTTCCTGCATCTTTGTGTTTTGGAGATCTTTTTATGTGATGAGATCAGTTGCTCGCAGTAGAGTAGGTTTCTTTTGTAATACTGCTTTTGCAGGCCACCTGTGACCTATATGATAAGTCTCTGCAATTTAGGTAAAGGTACAGCCTGCTGGGTGGATGAACTAGAAAAAGGTACCACCTTAGGGCAGACAGTGTGCTGTGAGAATACAGTTCAGTGAGCAGGTAGGACCTGTGTAAGAAGAAAAAGGCATCCCTTCCTCCAGGGGTAAGATTTGGCAGCTCCAACACAAGCTGTATTTCAGCATCCCCCTCAGCCAGGTACTTCTTGCAGTGCACAAAACACACAGCCATACACAGTGGCCCTGAACACCTGTGTGTGTGCGCTGCCAATCTTAAAAGAAGTTGGTGGGATTGCTGTGTTTTCCATGGTGAATCTGTATAGATCCTTCACAATTTTTTTCTTTTTATCTGAGATACTTGTCTGATAGTGGGTAGCTAGAATGATAGCAATTAAATGATAAACATCAAAGATATCCTTAATTAATTGATCACAAAGCTGACACCCAGGGATGTGCAACTTTACTAAGATCATACAATTTATACAACTTTACTAAGAGGCCTGTAAGTGTTTGTAACAAAAGAACAGGTCAATGCTCTTAAAAAGAACTATTTGGTAACCAAGTGAGTAGATAAGAGATACACCAAAAATTGAACATGGGCTGTGTCCATTGCTAGGGGTTGAAGCATGTCTGGTAAGTGGAGGAATAATGCTAATAGCAATCTGGCAATTACTGGGACCTGACACATCATCCACAGGTTTCTGTTAGCAGAGCCTGCAGAGCGTCAGTCTCAGATACATTTAGGGAGCATTACATAGAGTGACAAGTGGACTGACAATAATCTTATTATCTGAGGGCAACAGTGGGTGTTTAAACTGACTGAATATCTGTATTTGCTGTAAGTTCAAGTTTATCAACAAGGTAGATCTCATAGGAAGCTATCCCTAATGAGGGAGGCAAGTCTATTTGTATTCTAGGATGTGAGATGGTCTCTTTAAGGAGATATAATGGAAAACTTGAAGCTACTTCTAAAGGCTGTTCTTAACATGGCTGTCAACTCTGAAGCCCAGGAAAACCCTGCCTTGTTTGGAGTGAGGTGGAGGTCTGGAGGACAGCTCAGTGGGCAGGCCCTGAGATGAAGGAGCCCTCACAACAGAGGGATGTTTATTAATGTGGCTATAGTAACATTTATTTCTACTGTCTTTCAGGTACTGCTAAAATCTTTGTATAGAATATTTAATTTTATCCTTACAGAAATCTTGTGATTCAGTTATTTATTTATAATCCCATTTTTGGAAAAAGCAGCATCTTAGAGAAGTACATTAGCATGCCCACATTTACACCGTGGAAGAGCTGGGATGCACATCCAGGTTCACTTGGTTTCAGAGCTCAGGTGCCTGAACACTCTAATATGCTATAGCAGGTACTCTCCTACCTTGTACAAGAATAAAGAAACTATTGTTTCCTCTAAGGATGCTGTCTCATTGTTCTAAGAGAATCCCATGAAGATTTTGGCCACCTAGGAAAAGAAAAGCATACAACTGAGAAATCCCTGGGGTTTTGGTCTGAAACTCAGATATGAAGCACTTATTATGCCTGCTGTATTTAGCCAAAAAACTTGGGCAGCCTTTCTGCAAGTGGTTTGTATGCAGACTTCTTATCCTTAGAACCCAATACAGAAAGTTGGGGGAAATACTAGTGATTTGTCACTATTCCTGCTAGGTTTATTCCAAAAAAACCAGAATGGGTTTATTGAGATACTACAAAACTTCACTATGATGGACTCTTGTTAGAATTCACTTAGAGGGGCTGGCCTGGTGGCACAGCGGTTAAGTTCGCACATTCTGCTTCTCCGCGGCCCAGCATTCGCCGGTTCGGATCCCGGGTACGGACATGGCACCACTTGGCAAAAAGCCATGCTGTGGTAGGTGTCCCACGTATAAAGTAGAGGAAGATGGGCACGGATGTTAGCTCAGGGCCAGTCTTCCTCAGCAAAAAGAGGAAGATTGGCAGTAGTTAGCTCAGGGCTAATCTTCCTCAAAAAAAAAAAAAGAATTCACGTAGATAAGATGAGAGACTTTAGGATTTGGTTCCTATGGGAACTTTTCCAGTTATCTAGGATACAGGAATCTAGAACTAGCCTCCTGTCATCTCAAGATATGATCACATTAAGAATTCCACACCAAGAGCAAGAGGATATGTACAGGCAGCATGCTATATGTGCCTGTGGTGTCACACCTTAGTTTTATTGTTCTTTTTTAATGTTTTGATAGAACTCTTGACTGTAGACCTCTGCTTCAGAGTATGTGATAGGAAATTTAGGAAGCCCCACCTAATATTTTAAGTCTTTGTAGTAGTTTCAGCAGTAAAGTTATTGCTACCAGTATGGTTTTCAAGAATAGTTCCAGGAGCAGTAAGAAGGCAGCTGTTGTGAATATGAGCATGTTTGGTGAGCGTAAACTAGTCAGCCAATAAAAACCTGCAGCTTACCGTACTGATGGTCTGGTAGAAACTTGAACAGTAAATACAAAGAAGTTAATGGCTTTCCCTCTTGTTCATTCCACCCAGAATCAACCACCATTAATCTT
Source organism: Equus quagga (assembly GCF_021613505.1). Classification (NCBI taxonomy): domain Eukaryota; kingdom Metazoa; phylum Chordata; class Mammalia; order Perissodactyla; family Equidae; genus Equus; species Equus quagga. Next base: position 25,487,985 of record NC_060279.1, on the reverse strand, counting down.
TAACATACTTTTTTCCAGAAATTTTTTATGACTATAATTTAAAAGTTTATATGGAAATATGTGATTACATTTCCCTTCCAAAGTTTAACCTGTTAGAAAACGAGATGTTCCCTTATCTTGATCCCTTCCCCCTTCCCAGAGGCAACCGTTTTTATAAGTTTGTATACACCCTTCCAGTCTTTGTTTTCATACTTTATATACACACACAAACTGTTCATAGGAAGTATACATCTGTATGTTTCTAGACTTACATAAATGGTTTCATCGAAGGTACCTTTTCCCCAAGGAAAAAGGACAGTGAAGTAGACAGTGAGTGAAAGGAAGTCAAGAAATATCAGTTAACAGAACAGGCTAGGTAAGATCAAAATCTTCCTCATTAGACTCAGAATTTCTTAGGACCATAGACTGAGTCTTCTATTTTGAAATTCCCCTCTCCTCCTATCACCTCATGCCTAATGTAATCTGATTAAAGCCATTAAGTCATTTTTTAGGGTGAATTTATGTCTTAAAGAGATAATTATTCTAAATTAATCTACAGTTAGTGGACCACTAGGAAGATTCTTTACAGTTAGAAGTTTCTAAATTATCACTTGTCTTTCTTTTTTTAAAATTGAGGTAACATTAGTTTATAACATTATATAGATTTCAGGTGTACATCATTATATTTCGGTTTCTGTGTAGACTACATTATGTTCACCACCCAAAGACTAATTGCCATCTGTCACCATACACATGTGCCCTATTACCCCTTTCACCCTCCTCTCTCCCCACTTTGCCTCTTGTAATCACCAGTCTAATCTCTTTATCTATGTGTGTGTTGTTGTTTTTATCTTCCACTTACGAGTGAAATCATATGGTATTTGACTTTCTCCATCTCACTTATTTTGCTTAGCATAATCCCTCAAGGTCCATTCATATTGTCACAAATGGCAAGATTTCATCCTTTCGTGGCTGAGTAGTAGTCCATTGTGTATGTATACCACACCTTCTTTATCTATTCACCCATTAATGGACATTTGGGTTGTTTTCAAGTCTTGGCTATTGTGAATAATGCTATAGTGAACATAGGGTTGCAAGTATCTTTTTGACTTAGTATTTTCGTGTTCTTTGGATAAATACCCAGAAGTGGAATAGCTGGGTCACATGGTAGTTGTATTCTTAATTTTTTGAGGAATCTCCATGCTGTGTTTCATAGTGGCTGTACCAGTTTACATTCCCATCAGCAGTATATGAGGGTTCTCTTTTCTCCACATCCTCTCCAGTACTTGTTAATTTTAGCCATTCTGACGAGTATGAAGTGATATCTCATTGTAATTTTGATTGACATTTCCCTAATAATTAATGATGTTGAATATTGTTTCATGTGCCTGTTGGCCATCTGTTTATCTTTTTTGGAAAAATGTTCAGATCCTTTGCCTTTTTTTAATTAGGTTGTTTGATTTTTTTTGTCGTTGAGTTGTATGAGCTCTTTATATATTTTGAATATTAACCCCTTATCAGGTATATGATTTGCAAATATCTTCTCCCAGTTGTTAGGTTATCTTTTTGTTTTGTTGATGGTTTTCTTTGCTGTGGAGAAGCTTTTTGGTTTGATATAGTCCCATTTGTTTATTTTTTCTTTTATTTCCCTTGCCTAATGAGACATGGTATTCAAAAAATACTGCTAAGACAGATGTTGAAGAGAGTACTGCCCATGTTTTATTCTAGGAGCTTTATGGTTTCGGGTCTTACGTTCAAGTCTTTAATCCATTTTGAGTTAATTTTTGTGCATTGTGTAAGATAATGGTCTACTTTCATTATTTGCTTATGGCTGTCCAGTTTTCCCATTACCATTTATTGAAGAGACTTTCTCCATTGTATGTTCTTGGCTTCCTTGCCATCTGGTCCTAGACTTTTGTTTTTGGGGTGTTTTTGATTACTGTTTCAATCTCCTTACTAGGGATTGGTATATTTAGATTTTCTATTTCTTCTTAATTCAGTTTTGGAAGGTTGTATGATTCTAACAATTCATCCATTTCTTCTAGAGTATCCGATTTGTTGGCGTATAGCTTTTCACAGTATTCTCTTATAATCCTTTGTATTTCCATGGTAACTGTTATAATTTCTCCTCTTTCATTTCTGATTTTATTTATTTGAGTCTTCTCTCTTTTTTTTTTTTTTTGGTGAGTCAAGCTAAAGGTTTGTCAATTTTATTTATCTTTTTGAAGAACCAACTCTTAGTTTCATTTATCTTTTCTATTGTTTTTCCAGTCTGTATTTCATTTATTTCCACTCTGATTTTTATTATTTCCTTCCCTCTACTCATTTTGGGCTTTGTTTGTTCCTTTTTTTCTGGTTCCTTTAGATGTATTGGTAGATTGTTTATTTGAGCTTTTTCTTGTTTCTTGCAGGAGGCTTGTATTGCTAGATACTTTCCCTCTTAGTACCACTTTTGCTGTATCCCATAAATTTTGGTGTGTTGTATTTTTATTTCCAGTTGTCTCCAGGTATTTTTTTAATTTTTCCTTTGGTTTCTTTGTTGACCCAGTAGTTGGTCAGTATCATTTGTTTAATCTCTGCATATTTGTGACTTTTCCAGTTTTATTCTTGTAGTTGATTTCTAGTTTCATACCATTGTGGTCAGAAAATATGCTTGCTATTATTTCAGTCTTCCTAAACTTATTGAGACTTGTTTTGTGGACTAAGTGATCTATCTGAAAGAATGGTCCATGGGCATTTGAAGAGAATGTGTATTCTGTAGTTTTTGAATGAAATGTTCTGTGTATATCTACTAAGTCCATCTGGTCTAATGTGTCATTTAAGGCCAGTGTTTCCTTATTGATCTCCTATTTGGATGATCCATCCATTGATGTGAGTGTTAAAGTCTCCTATTATTATTGTGTACTATTTCTCCTTTTGTGTCTGTTAATAATTACTTTATATATTTGGATGTTCCTATGTTGGGGGCATAGACATTTACAAGTGTTATGTCCTCTTGTTGGATTGTTCCCCTTATCATTATGTAGTGCCCTTCTATGTCTCTTGTTACAGTTTTTATTTTAAAGTCTATTTTGTCTGATATAGATATTGCTACCCCAGCTTTCTTTTTATTTCCATTTGCATGGAGTATCTTTTCCATGCCTTCACTTTCAGTTTCTGAGTGTCTTTAAGTCTAATGTGCGTCTCTTGTATGCAGCATATATACAGGTCTTATTGTTTTTTTATCCATTCAGTCACCCTGTATCTTTTTTTTTAAGGCTATTTCTTTATTTTTCTTTTTAAAGATTGGCACCTGAACTAACAATTGTTGCCAATCTTTTTTTCTTCCTGCTTTATCTCCCCAAATCCCCCTGGTACATAGTTGTATATCTTAGTTGCAGGTCCTTCTAGTTGTGGCATGTGGGATGCCACCTCAACGTGGCCTGATGAGTGGTGCCGTGTCCACACCCAGGATTGGAACCAGTGAAACCCTGGGCCACCACAGTGGAGTGTGCAAACTTAACTGCTCAGTCACGAGGCTGGCCTCACTCTGTGTCTTTTGATTGGATCATTTAGTCAATTGATATTTAAAGTAGCTATTGATAAGAGTGTACTTATTGCCATTTTGTTACTTTTTTTCTGGGTGTTTTAGTAGTTCTTCTCTGTTCCTTTCTTCTCTTGTGATTTGATGGCTTTCTTTAGTACTGTGTTTGGGTTCCTTTCTCTTTATTTTTTGTGTGTTTATTATAGATTTCTGGTTTGTGATTACCATGAAGTTCAGATATAATAACCTATGTAAATAGCAATCTAAGTTGATGGTCTATTAAGTTTGACCTCTTACTAAAAGCCGTACACTGTTCCCCCACACACACATTTTATGTTTTTGATATCATATTTTACCTCTTTTGTGTGTGTTTGTCCCTTATCCTCTTGTCATGGAGATAGATATTTTCAGTACTTTTGTCTTTTGACCCTCATACTCGCTTTATAAATGGTTGATCCACTACCTTGACTGTATATTTTCCTTTACTAGTGATTTTTTTCCTTTAGTAATTTTATAATTCCTATTTGTGGTCTTTTCTTTTCCACTTAAGTCCCTTTAACATTTCTTGTAAGAACAGTTTAGTGGTGATAAACTCCTGTAGTTTTTGCTTGTCTGGAAAACTCTTTCTCTCTCCCTCCATTCTGAATGATAACCTTGCCAGGTAGAGTACTCTTGGCTGTAGGTTTTTTCCCTTTAGCACTTTGAAAATATCATGCCACTCCCTTCTACCCTGTAAAGTTTCTGCTGAGAAGTCAGCTGATAGCCTTATGGGGTTTCCTTTGTATGTAACTTGTTGCCTTTCTCCAAACTTTTAAGATTCTCTCTTTAATTCTTGACATTTTAATTATAATGTGTCTTGGTTGGGCCTCTTTGGGTTTATCTTGTTTGGTGCTCTGTGTGTTTCCTGTACCTGGGTGTCTGTTTCCTTCCTTGGGTTAGGAAAGTTTTCAGCTGTTATTTCTTCATGTAGATTCTCTGCCCCTTGGTCTCTCTTTTCTCCTTCTGGGACACCTATAATATGGACGTTAGTGTACTCGATGTTTCCCAGAGGTCCCTTAGACTGTCTTCATTCTTTTTAATTCTTTTTTCTTTTTCCTGTTCAGCTTGGGTGATTTCCTCCATTCTTCCATTCAGATCACTGATCTGTTCTTCTCTGTCATCTACTCTGCTGTTGATTCCCTCTAGTGAATTTTTCATTTCCATTATTCTTCATTTTTGATTGGTCCTTCTTTATATTTCCCAGTTCTTTGTTGAAGTTCTCACTGGGTTCATCTGTTCTTCTCCCAAGATGAGTGAACATCCTTATGACTATTAGTTTGTACTCTTTATCAGATAGATTGTTTGTCTCTGTTTCATTTAGGTCTTTTTCTAAAGATTTGTCCTGTTCCCTTATGTGGAATATATTCCTTTTTCTCCTCATTTTGCTTACTTCTCTGTGTTTATGTCTGTATATTAGGCAGATCAGCCATGTCTCTATATCTTAGAAATGTGGCCTTATGGGGCCCAGCAATGTGCTTCCCTCTCGTCACCCATTCTAGATGTTCCAGGAGTGTCCCCTGTGTGCACTCCATGTGCCCTTCTGTGGTGGTGGGGTTGCTTTTGCTTTGGGTGCACAGATAGGCTTGGCTGGCCTCTGGGCTGGCTGGTTTATAACGCTCAGCCGTGTGCAGCTTCTGTGGGGCAGGACCAACCCTGGCACGGTTGACTGCAAGGTCTAAAAGCATACAGCTAGTGCTGTTTTGCTGTTAAGTGAGTTAGGCCCCCAGTGTGGCTGGTTATTAGGCTCAGGGGCTCACACTTACTGCAGGCCTCTGACTCTCTGCATCATGCAGCTGTTGTCAGCTCTTTCAAGAGGGCAGATGGTTGGGCCCAGCCCCAGGCACAGCAGCACGCAATTGTTTCAAGAGTTGGAAAGTGGGGCAGATCCCCTGTGTGCCTGTTAGAGATGGCCAGCAGCACAAGTCTGCTGCAGCCAACATGCCTCACCACCCACAGGCCCACACACCCCACCAGTCCTGGCCTGTGCACGTGCACATCCTGCAGACTCACTCACCCCTCTCCAGAGGTCCCATATACCCCACCTACATGGGCCCACCAGTTCCCTGTGGGCTTGCTGGTGGGCAGGGCCAGTCCCTGGGGCAGGCTGCCAGCCCTGGCTGCACTGGATTAAATCAGTGCTCTAGTGGGTGGGGAAAACCTCTGCGCTAACAGGCCAGAGGAAGAAATCCAGTGGCATCTGCCAGCATCTGTATCAGCACAACTGCACTAGGTCACAATAATGGCTGCCTCCAGTGCCTCAGTCCACGGGGAGGTGAGCCCAGCTGCCTTCTGCCTTTCTGAGCTGTGCTCAGAGCTTAGCAAATGTGACTCTTTTACCAGTGCACTATGCCCTTTCTTTCTGGTGTTTTTGTATCAGTTTCTGGAGTGGGTGAATCTGTGCCTGGGCCCTTTAAGAGCAGGCTTTTCTTTCTCTGGAGCTCAGTAGTTTTTCTGGGAGTATTCCCCATTGATTTTCAAAGCCAGCAAAGCCAGGTATTATGGAATTTCATCTCGATTGTGCTGAATCCAAAGACTGGGATGCCTGTTGTGGCATAGATCCCCCAATCCTCCAGGAAAAGCTTTGTACCTTTGGGATTGCTCCCAGACATGAAGCACTATGGCCAGGCTGTGGTTTTTCTCCTCAGCAGAGGTTTATTTCTGCCTCTTCCACCCCTGTCAGTGTTGTCCCTTGTTGTGGTGCTTCTTCTTGTTCAGTTTCCAGATCTTTGTCAGAGGTAATTATTCTACAGGTAGTTGTAGATTTGTTGTTTTTGTGGGAGGAGGTGAGTTCAGAGTCCTCTTACACTGCCATCTTCCCAGAATCCTCTGTTGTCTTTCTAAAAAAAGAAGTTAAAAAGGAAAAAGGGGGAAATAAAAACCTAGTGAATCAGAGTATTAAAACTTGAAATCATGATTCCTTATTTGCAATGTTAACTCCTCATATATCCTCCTTTCATTTTTTTTATAAATGATACTCTGTACCGCTCAGTGAAAAATCCATCACTCTGAAAGAGAGTGTAAATAGTTATTTAAAAAACTGGAACTGAAGAATGTAGCAGTGCTATTTCTTATTAAAAACTTTATTGTGGAGACTATAACTAGAAACTAATTAATTTTCCTATAATGTTTTCCCATTTTGCTCTTTCATGTTTCCCGTTCTGCACATTGTATGTGGTACAGACTTAACTAAGCATTTGCACTGTTTATTTACATATTCTCTAAACTTGTGCGCAACACTCCTGAAGTTTAGCACTTTTTTTAAAAAAAGGAGTTTGCCTTGAAACTGAGCCTCACTCTGGGGAAGATATTCAAATATCCTTTTTTCCCAGTTTCTGCTATAGTACAAGCTAGAGTAAGAGTTAAGGAAGGGGGAAGAAAAAGGCAGTGAAAGTGAAAGCATGAACTAAATTGTTTACATGATAATATGAGAAGGACATGTCCTGTCTATCCAGTGTTTGGGCAGATATTAATCATGGTTTGAGTTTTGAGAAGCAAAAGAAAAGAGACCTGAATGAATGCCAACTTTCATTGGGCAATGGGGAGAGACTGTGAAAGTTGAATTATAGATATAACTATACAAATTATACATCATGGCGTGTGCCTACTCCTCTTGCCTCATTCACCTTGAATAATTGCTGTACCTGTTTCAAAGAGGTCAGTGTCGACTGAATTATCAGTTTTTGGTGAAATGAAATCGAAGTTCTATTGTAATTTTAAAATTCTGAAAAATCTCTCATATAAGAAACCTTGATGTGGGGCTCTTCTTTTGAGACTTCCTGTCTTTGAGAAAATAAATTACATTAAAAATCTCTATGTGCGGGTCAAAAATTACCTTGAGAAGCTGAGCAGTGTTTTGATGCCTTGGCATATCTCTTTTCTTTTGCTTGATGCGTACTCACAAGGATAAAAATTTTCTTAGAAAATTTGGTTATATTTAAGTTTCTGAGGGGTTCGGTAATGCCATCCACCAAAACTAAGATAATTTGAGAATTAGTCTGGTATTTATTTAAAGTCTAGATAGTTATGAAGAAAACTCTTTGCTTTTTACAGTTTAAACAATCTTTTAGTCATCGTACTTTGTTTTAGTAGTTAAGGGAAAACGTATAATGGGATTTTGGTCATTGGTAACTTTGGAAATGCTTCTTTCAGTATAAATTTAATTAAGCATCAGCAATCTATAAGGAAAATATTTATAACCTTAAACTTTTAAAAAAATAATTTTATAGTGAACAGCTTTTTCAAGGTGGTGGATTAAAATATTTTGGAAATCTGAAAATCTGCATTTTTGCTCTGTTGATAGAAGGTTAATTACAGTTCCATAAATAACATTACTATACACATTCTAAGCGCTTTACCTAGATTAATTCATTCAATCTTCTCAATAACCCTAAGAGACAGGTTCTATCAGTTTCAGCATTTTGTAGATGAGGACACTGGAGCACAGTAAGTTGAAGCAACTTCTCTAAGGTTAGATAGCAAGTATGTGTGAGAGCCGGGATTCCAAACGAGCCGTCTGTCCTCAGGGCCAGTGCTCTGAACCACTCCACTGAAATACCTTAGATAACGTAACAGGTGACAATCTTTTTATGTTTAACTTATACACCTAAATAAATTCTTTATTGGTGTTTTTATTGTGTAAGTAGTACATGTTTATTATAGAAAAATCAGAAATTACAGATGAACACAAAGGAGGAAAATTACTCACAATCCTACCATGAGAAAACCATTGCTTCCATTTTCTTATATCCTTTTATAGACATTTTTCTTTGCTTTTATATTTTCAAATCAAAATGGGTTTCTACTTTACTTAATGTGTTTAATCTGCTTTTGTTCTGCTCAGAAATAGAGCTTTCCTTTCCAATGTATATATACTGCTACACCATCAAACATACAAATTATACAATATGTTATTACATAGGTGTACCAGGTTTATTTAGGAGTTCCCAGTTACTGACAGTTAGCCTGTTTTTGATTTTTCCTTACGGATAAGGTTGGTCTTAATAATTTTCTAAAACTTGACTTTTTTCTACCATGTTCTTTGGCATTCTCTGTTCCTTCAAGATTCTGACTTAAATTGCACTGCTCAGGGGAGACCTTTTCATTCTGTGCTTATGTTTTTAATAAGAAATCTGGGGCTGGCCTGGTGATGTAGTGGTTAAGTTCTCACACTCCACTTTGGCAGCCCAGGACTCACAAATTTGGACCCCAGGTGTGCATCTACAAGCTGTTCATCAAGCTGTGCTGTGGCGGTGTCTCACATACAAAAGTAGAGGAGGATTAGTATTATCTCAGTGACAATATTCCTTGAGCAAAAAGAGGAAGATTGGCAACAGATGTTAGCTAAGGGCCAATCTTCCTCACAAAAAAAAAAAAAAGAAAAGAAAGAAAAGAAATCTGCATGTGATTTCTGCATGTTTGTGTTTTGTATTGTGCTATAAATAATTTAAGGTGCTGTACATTTGTGGGGGCATCATACTGACCCAGAGGTCATATTAAAAATGTTGAACAACTGGTATGGTAAGATAGTATATGAATCAAGAGTAAATAAAAGTTGAATACATTCATTTTATTCTCTAGCTAAATTAAAGTTTCTATACTATGAAACTAATTACCAAAGAGTGTAAGTTGTAGGAAAAACTATCAAGTTACTCAGTAATTTTAAAATTTAATTATTTTTAGAAATTTTTGCTGTGATCTTTTGTTTGCTGCTACTACTAGCCAAACAGTATGCTTTTCTGGGCCATAATTTGACATTGGGAACAATTTCAAACTCTTCCAGTTATTTTCTCATTTAATTTGTCATCATTAGTTGCCTTGTAGTCTCAATAACTAGAAACTTTCTCTTAATAGTAATGATTTTGTTTATGGTACAGAATCCTTTATCAGCTTCTGCTGAACCAAGGAATTATATGAAAATGTTTTCTAGCTTGCATAGTACTAATAGATATTTTTGTATGTTCACTATCTCTAGTAACATCAAATTCACAAAAATAATTTATTGGAATGTCATATTTAATAAGGTTGAGATTAATCCTTCAGGATAGATGAGAGAGAGAGAAAGAAAGAAAGTGGTGAATGGGGATTCTGTTGTCAAGCTGTCTACGTTTGAATCCTGACTCTGCCATCTCCCTCTGTGTGCTGATGTTTTCTTATCTAGTAAATGAGTGTGATGACAATGTAATACCAAAACAAGCGAACATGTATAACAATGCCAGTCACTGAACAAATGATAGGTAAAGGTTAACTATCATTTTCATTAATAAAATTAATATTATGTCAGTGTTGGCTGGGCATTTAATGAATTTATGAAACGCAGCAGAATATTACAAAGGAGTTCCCGGTCCAGGCATCTCCCCAGCTTCAAACTACCAGGCCTCCATGATCTCTGTCCCGTTATAGGAGTGCCTGCATGGCTTCCGCTACCCCTCTGCAATCATTTGATCTTTCAGAGCCAGATCTACCGAGACTACAGTTACCCTAAGGAGCTACATGAGGGCATGTAGACAGGCAGTGGGTAGCTACAACTTGGGTAGACCAGATGGACGTTGACCATTTGTGTACTGGGTTGCCATTGCCAAAGCTGTCTCCTTTCTGGTGTCTGTGGGAAGGTGTAAGGATAGGGCCTGGGGTACTGGGGGGTGCTAAGACAGCCCTGACCCAGGGCTCCTGAGGGAGCCAGATAGGAGGCCTTACATCAACCCTCTAGGGTCCTCACGGTGTCCCAGAGTTAGGACTTGTGGTGGCCGCTTGCTTAGGCACCAACCAGCCTGAAAGAAGTTCCCAAATGAGGAAAACGAAGCTATACTGGTTCTGTAGACTGAATGTCAGGCCTGAGCTGATCACTGATTATGGTTTGATTATTAGTTATTAGTGAACTAGGTGAAGTCTTATAATTTACCAAAAAATTATTTCCTAGAGGAATAGTGTGTGTATGTTTGTGTGTGTATATAATATATGAATGCTTAATATTTACATTGCTGTTGTGAGAGGTCCAGCTTATGTCAAGTGGGAACAAAAAGCAAGGTGCAGAAAAACCTGTGTACTATACTACTTTTTGTCTGTCTACGGGAGAATATGTTTTTGTTTGCTTATATTTAAAACTAGTAGAAGGAAAAACAACTTTAAAAATAGTTACCTATGATGGAGGGTGGAAGGAAACAGGGTAGAGGGGGCAGGGATGGAAGCTAGACTTCTCTAACCAACCTTATTTTACAGAATTATAAGACAAAATTAATTTTAAAAACATATTTTCTGAAAACCAAAAGCACAATGAAACAAAGGAGCCTGACTGTGTAGTCAGTTAGCTTAACCATACAGAGAGGGTTTCATTTTTTAGAAAAGCAGGAGTTGGGTTATTGGAGGATGTTGTTACTCTAACCCAAGTGGCATACCATGGTCGTCTCGACTGCAGTGCTAGCACTGGGGACAGAAGTAGGGAGATTTGAGATATATTTTGGAATGAGGATCGACAAATTTTAGATTCAATATGCGGGAGACAGAAAGTGACAAATCTAGGGTAGATTCCTGGGTTTTGGGTTGATCAATGACGATGATATGACAAAGACTAGGATAGGAATAAGGATTTTGTAGACATGTTAAGACAATTTGAAATATCCACTTAAGAGATCAAGTTGATAGTTCACTGTGTGAGTCTGATTACCCAGAGGAAAGGTCTGGGCTGGAATATGAACTTGGGGCTCATAACTATATAGATGGTATTTAAAACCAGAGAGTCTATTTTAGTGATGCTTATTTATTGTATACTACAGTGCACTCAGATCTGCCTCAGATTATTTCAGATTTTTGATTCGGATAATACTGATAAAGTGGATTTCAGTAATATGGACATGAAGTGTTTTTTAAAAAAATCTTATAAAATATTATATTCTTTTTATATTGGCTTCTCAATTTAAAGCAATTCCCCCTTCCTGGGAACTATCTCTAATTTCTTGGGGTGGACCCTCAGCAGTTACGGGTGTATTTCATGATCTTACCCCTGGGGCTGTAGTTGGTTGATCCAGTATTCTAAAGAGAAGGGGAGTAAACTGCTGCTTTTGGGTCCCTGGAGGGGTCCTGGTTCATGCCCTTTAAAGGCTTATTTCAAGCATTTCTTGGATCACGTGACGTATATCCTTGCGTTTTTCTTATGCATCTATTTTCTTCGGTGTATGGTAGCTCTAGTTGGTTTCTGTTGCTAATGAATACAGAAATGTATGTAGAGACCCTTGTGTTTTACTAGCTGAAGCTCTGTAATAAATTTAGATAATTTTCGAGATCCTTTAGAAATTTCACCTCAATTTTTTTTTTGCCCATTTAAGCCACTGGTACATCTGTCCTTTTGTGGAAACCTTTCGTTGTTGGAGACAATCTTTCAGTGAATCAAGGCCATAGGAATCTTTTGTTTCAGTTTCAAAACTTATCAGGATGCTTCTTCTGACAAATGTGATAGATTTATTCTTTCTGGATCTACAAGTGTTGATATTAAAGCTGTTTTGCTGCTCAGACATTTTAATTCTAAGGATAAAAATATCTTTAAAGTTTTCCCCTTCCTTGGAATTTCCAGAAAGTGATTCTCTTTCATAACAATACATCTTCTTACTGAGTATTTGTATTTTTTCCCAGGTATTTAGATTTTAAAATAATAGAAGGATTTAGTGCTACACATATTCAATCGAAAGTTTCTAATACACTGAAAATTATAGATGTTAATTTCATTGGTGTAAATTAGACCACAAAATATTTTCCTAATGTTTTTTAAAACCTTGTCAAACAAAAATCTGTTTATGTAAATAGTGCTAAATACAAAGTAAATGCTTTTCCCAAATTAATTAGGTTTCTGTAAAAAGTATATGATGCTTTGAATGCAGTTAATTTTAAGTTCATTTATTTCAGAACCTTATATTTCAAGTTAACACATTTAAAAAATTTTAAATTTAGTATACTTTAAGGGAGGACATATTCTGTGTGTGTGTTTGTGCGTTTTTTATTGCAGTAACATTGGATTATAATATTATATAACTTTCAGATGTGCATTGTAATATATTTAGAATTCTGTGTAGTTTACATCATGTTCACCCACCACCCAAAGACTAATTATAATCTGTCAGCACACATGTGAGCCTAATGACCCCTTTCTTCCTCCCCACCCTTCCACTCTGGTAATCACCAATCCAATCTCTGTCTGTATGCGTGTGTTTGTTATTGTTTTTATCTTCTATTTATGAGTGAGATCATATGGTGTTTGACTTTCTCCCTCTGACTTATTTCACTTAGCATAATACCCTCAGGGTCCATCCATGTTTTCAAAAATGGCCAGATTTCATCATTTCTTATGGCTGAGTAATATTCCATTGTCTGTATATACCACATCTTCTTTATCCATTCGTCTCTTGATGGGCTCCTAGGTTGCTTCCAAGTCTTGGCTATTGTGAATAATGCTGCAGTGAACATAGGGGTGCATGTATCTTTATGCATTTGTGTTTTCATGTTCTTTAGATAAATACTCAGGACTGGAATAGCTGGATCATATGGTAGATCTATTCTTAATTTTCCGAGGAATTTCCATACTGTTTTCGATAGTGGCTACACCGGTTTGCATTCCCACCTACAGTGTAGAAGGATTCCCTTCTCTCCACATCCTCTCCAACACTTGTTGTTTCCTGTCTTGTTAATTATAGACATTCTGATGGTAGTGAGGTGATATCTCGTTGTAGTTTTGATTTGCATTTACCTGCTAGTTAGTGATGTTGAACATGTTTTAATGTGCCTTTTGGCCATCCGTATATCATCTTTGGAGAAACCTATGTTCAGATCTTTTGCCCATTTTTTAATGGGATTTTTGTTTTTTTTGTTGTTGAGACATATGCGTTCTCTGTATATTGTGGATATTAACCCCTTATCTGATACATAGTTTGCAAAATATCTTCTCCTAATAGTTAGGTTGTCTTTTCGTTTTGTTGATGGTTTCCTTTGCTGTGCAGAAGCTTTTTGGTTTGATGTATTCCCATTTGTTTAGTTTTCTTTTGTTTCCCTTGCCTGGTCAGACATGGTACTTGAAAATATGCTTGTAAGACTGATGTCAAAGAGCGTAGTGCCTATGTTTTCTTCTAGAAGTTTCAGGGTTTCAGGTCTTACATTCAAGTCTTTAATCCATTTTGAGTTGATTTTTGTGCATGGTGTAAGATAATGGTTTACTCTCATTCTTTTACATGTGGCTGTCCAGTTTTCCCAACACCATTTATTCAAGACTCTTCTTTCTCCATTGCATAGTCTTGGCTCCCTTGTCAACAATTGCTGTCCATATATGTGTGGGTTTATTTCTGGACTCTTCATTCTGTTCCATTGATCTGTGTGTATGTTTTTGTGCCAGTACCATGCTGTTTTAGTTATTATAGCTTTGTAGTATATTTTGAAATCAGGGAGTGTGATACTTCCAGCTTTGTTCTTTTTTCTCAGGATTCCTTTGTCTATTTGGGGTCTTTTGTTTTTCCATATGAATTTTAGGATTCTTTGTTCTATTTGAGAAATGTTGTTGGAACTTTGATAGGGATTGCATTAAATCTATAGGTTGCTTTAGGAAGTATGGACATTTTAACGATGTTAATTTTTCCAATCCAAGAGCATGGAATATCTTTCCGTTTCTTTGTGTCTTCTTCAATTTCTTTCAACAATGTTTTATAGTTTTCAGTGTACAGATCTTTCACCTCTTTGGTTAAGTTTATTCCTAGGTATTTTATTCTTTTTGTTGCAATTGTAAATGGGATTGTAGTCTTAATTTCTCTTTCTGCTACTTCATTGTTAGTGTATAGAAATGCAACTGATTTTTGTATGTTGATTTTGTATCCTGCAACTTGGCTGTATTCATTTATTATTTCTAAAAGTTTTTTAATGGAGTCTTTAGGGGTTTCTATATAAAAAATCATATCATCTGCAAATAGTGACAGTTTCACTTCTTCTTTTCCAATTCGGATACCTTTTATTTCTTTTTCTTGCCTGATTGCTTTGGCTAGGACTTCCAATACTATGTTAAATAATAGTGGTGGAATTGGGCATCGTTGTCTGGTTCCTGTTCTTAGAGGGGTAGCTTTCAGTTTTTCTCCATTGAAAATGACATTGGCTGTGAGTTTGTCATATATGGCCTTTATTATGTTGATATATTTTCATTTTATACCCATTTTATTCAGAGTTTTTATCATAAATGGATGCTGTATCTTGTCAAATGCTTTCTCTGCATTTATTGAGATGATCATGTGATTTTTATTCTTCATTTTATTAATGTAGTGTATCACCTTGATTGACTTGCAGATATTGAACCATCCCTGCATCCCTGGAATAAAACTCACTTGATCATGATGTATGACCTTTTTAATGTAGTGTTATACTCAATGTGGTAGTATTTTGTTGAGGAGTTTTGCATCGATGTTCAGTGATACTGGCCTGTGACTTTCTTTTTTTGTGTTGTTCTTGTCTGGTTTTGGTATCAGCATAATGTTGGCTTCTTAGAATGAGTTAGGAAGCCTCTCCTCTTCAGTTCTTTGGAACCATTTGAGAAGGATAGGTATTAAGTCTTCTTTGAATGTTTGGTAGAATTCACCAGGGAAGCCATCACGTCCTGGACTTCTCTTTTTTAGGAAGTTTTTGATGACTGTTTCAATCTTCTTACTGGTGATTGGTCTATTCAGATTCTCTATTTCTTCTTGATCCAGTTTTGGAAGGTTGTGTGATTCTAAGAATTTATCCATTTCTTCTACATTATCTAATTTGTTGGCATATAGCTTTTCCTAGTATTCTCTATAAACTTTTGTATTTCTGAGATGTCCGTTGTAATATCTCTCTTTCATTTCTGATTTTATTTATTTGAGCCATCTCTCTCTTTTTCATGGTGAGTCTAGCTAAAGGTTTGTCAATTTTGTTTATCTTTTCAAAGAACCAGTTCGTGTTTTCATTAATGTTTCTATTGTTTTTTGAGTCTCTCTTTTGTTTATTTCTGTTCTGATTTTTATTATTTCCTTCCTTCTGCTGATTTGGGGCTTTGTTCTTCTTTTTCCAGTTCCTTTAGGTGCACTGTTAGATTGTTTTTTTGGAATTTTTCTTCTTCGTTGAGGTAGGCCCGAATTGGTATAAACTTCCCTCTTAGAACTGCTTTTGCTGTATCCCATAGATTTTGGCATGTCGTATTTTCGTTTTCATTTGTCTCCAGGTATTTTTTTATTTCTCCTTTGATGTCTTCATTGGCCCAATTGTTGTTCAGTAGCATTTTGTTTAATCTCCACATTTTTGTGGCTTTTCTGATTTTCTTCCTATAGTTGATTTCTAGTTTCATACCACTGTGGTCAGAAAAGGTGCTTGGTATTATTTTGATCTTCTTAAATTTATTGAGGATTGTTTTGTGGCCTAATATGTGATCAATCCTGGAGAATGTTCCATGTGCATTTGAAAAGACTGTGTATTCTGTAGTTTTTGGATGGAATGTTCTATATATATCTACTAAGTCCATCTGATCCAATGTGTCGTTTAAGGCCAGTGTTTCCTTTTTGATCTTCTGTTTGGATGATCTATCCATTGGCTAAGTGGAGTAGTAAAGTCCCCTACTATTATTGTGTTGCTATCTATTTCTCCTTTAGTTTCTGTTAATAATTGCTTTATATATTTAGGTGCTGCTATTTTGTGTGTATAGATATTTACAAGTGTTCTATCCCCTTGTTGGGTTGTTTCCTTCATCATTATGTAGTCCTCTTCTTTGTCTCTTGTTACAGTTCTTGTTTTAAAGTCTATTTTGTCTAAGTATTTCTATCCCCACTTTCTTTCCTTTGCCATTTGCATGGAGTATCTTTTTCCATCCCTTCACTTTCAGTTTGTGAGTGTCTTTAGATCTGAAGTGTGTCTCCTGTATGCAGCATATATATGGGTCTTGTTTTTTTATCCAATAAGCCACCCTGTGTCTTTTGATTGGAGGTTTTAGTCCATTGACGTTTAAAGTAGCTATTGATAAATATGTATTTATTGCCATTTTGTTACTTTTTTTTCTGGGTGTTTTAGTAGTTCTCTGTTCCTTATTTCTTCTCTTGCTCTCTTCTCTTGTGCTTTGATGGCTTTCTTTAGTAATATGTTTGATTTCTTTCCTCTTACTTATTTGTTTACTTATTATAGGTTTCTGGTTTTTGATTACCAGAGGTTCCTATATAGTATTCTACATATATAGCAATCTATATTGAGTTGATAGTCTCTTTAGTTTGACCTCTTTCTAAAAGCTCTACTCTTTTACTCCCTTCCTCCCACATTTTATGTTTGAAATCATATCTAATCTCTTGTTTTGTGTGTGTCTATCCATTACCTCCTTATTATTGAAATAGGTTATTTTAGTACGTTTGTCTTTTAACCTTCATATTATCTTCATAGGTGGTTGATTTGCTACCTTTATTGTATTTTTGCCTTTACTGGTGATTTTATTGCCTGGTTTTTTGGGTTTTTTTTTTTTTGATAGTTTTCTTATCCCTGTTTGTGCTCTTCTCTTTCCCACTTAAATAAGTCCCTTCACCATTTCTTATAGAATTGGTTTCTTGGTGATAAACTCCTTTAATTTTTGCTTGTCTGGGAAGCTCTTTATTTCTCCTTCCATTCTGAATGGTAACCTTGCTGGATAGAGTATTCTTGGCTGTAGGTTTTTTCCTTTCAGCACTTTAAATATGTCATGCCGCTCTCTTCTAGCCTGTAGGGTCTTGGCTGGCAAGTCTGCTGATAGTCTTATGGGCTTTCCTTTGTGTGTCACTTATTGCCTTTCTCTTGCTGCTTTTAGGATTCTCTCTTTATCTTTAAATTTGGACATTTTAATTATAATGTGTCTTGGTGTGGGCCTCTTCATGTTCATCCTGTTCGGTGCTCTATGTGTTTCCTGTACTTGGATGTCTGTTTCCTTCCTTAGGTTAAGAAGGTTTTCAGCTGTTATTTCTTCAAGTAGATTCTCTGCCCCTTCATCTCTCTCTTTTCCTTCTGGGACATGTATAATATGAATTTTAGTATGCTTGATATTGTCCCAGGGTTCCCTTAGTCTGTTCTCATTCTGTCTAATTCTTTTTTATTTTGTCTGTTCGCTTTGTGTGATTTCCTCTAGTCTTTCCTCCAGCTCACTGATCCATTCTTCTGTATCATCTACTCTGCTATTGAGTCCCTCTAGTGAGTTTTTCATTTCCAGTATTGTATTCTTCATTTCTGATTGGTTCTTTTTTATATTTTCTAATTCTTTGTTGACATTCTCACTGTGTTCATCCAGTCTTCTCCCAATATCAGGGAGCAGCCTTATGAGTTTCTGTTTGAACTCTTTGTCAGGTAGATTGTGTATTTCTGTTTCATTTAGTTATTTTTCTGGGGCTTTGTCCTGTTCCCTTGTTTGGAATGTATTCCTTTGCCTCCTCATTATGTCTCTTTCTGTGTGCTTATATCTATGTATTAGATGAATCAGCTATGTTTCCTGATCTTGGAGAAGTGCCCTTATGTAAGGTGCCTTTTGAGGCCCAGCAATGTGCTTCCCTTTTGTCACCAGTCCAAATGATCCAGGACTGACCCCTGTGTGGGCTACTTGTGTCCGTCTGCTGTGGCCGGGTTGCTCTTACCGCAGGTAACCTGAGAGTCCAGTCTTTGCCTCCCTGGCTGGCTGTTTGTAAATCGGGTTCGGGGAGCCCCACCACTGTTAGCTACAAGGTCTAAATGCACACTCCTGTTGCAGTTTTCCTCTTCATTGAGTAGGTACCCAGTGTAGCTGGTTGCTAGACTCAGGGGCTTACAGTTGCTGTAGGCCTCACACCTGGAAGGCTGTTGTTAGCTCTCTTAGGATTGCAGCTGAGTGGGCTGGCCCTAAGCATGGGAGCACCCAGTTGTTTCAGGCTTTGGAAGGTGGGGCCAATCCTCTTTGTGGCTGTTTGTGAACTACAGGTCTTCTGTCAGTGATAAGCCCCACCTCCCACAGATCCACACACACCATCACCACAGCCCGGGTCTGTGCACACTTCCTGACTCTCTGGAGCATACCCACTTGCCCCGCTGCAGAGGCACCCACCTCTCCACCAACGCCCCCCCACAGTTCACTTGTTCCTCACACAGGGCGCACTCACCTGCCTGTAGAGGATAAAGGCACCCAGTCTATGCAGGCCAACAAGTAGCCTGAGGACTTGCTGTTGGGTGGGGCCGGTCCCTAGGGCAGGCTGCTTGCCCTGGCTGAACTGGATTAACTCTGTGCTCTAGTGGGTGTGGCAGACCCCAAGGATATCAGGCCAAGGGAAGAACTTCAGTGGCTTCTATCATGGTCTGTGTCACCACGCCTGTACTAGGTCACAACAATGGCTGCCACCAATGTCTCAGCCTCTGGAGAGGTCTCACCTCTCACCAAGATGCACCCAGAGCCTACCTGGTGAGTCTCTTTTCACCAAATGACCGTGCACCTTTCTTTTTGGTGATTTTTTGGTTGGTCTCTGAGATGGATGAATTTGTGCATGAGTCCTTTAAGAGCTAGGTTTTTTCAGCTTTCATCTGATAGCTTTTCTGGGGATATTCCCCGTTGCAGTTAATAGCCAGTGAAGCCAGATAGTACGACACTCATTGCAGTTGTGCTGAGTCTGCAGGATGCTTATAGCAATATCGGCCCCAACTAAGGTCCCCACTTTTCCAGGGAGGGCTGTGCACCTTAGGGTGGCTCCCTCCTGGTCAGCTGTGAAGATTTGCTGCTCACAAAAGAGGCTTTTTTCTCTCCAGAAAGAATTTCTACCTCAGTCAGGACTGTCCCTTCTCGTGGGGGTTCTTTTTATCCAGTTTTCAGTTTCTCTCCAGGGTGATTTTTCCAAGAATAGTTGTAACCTGGTTGTATTTGTGGGAGAAGGTGAGTTCAGAGTCTGCCTATGCTGCCATCTTGACGAGATCTGTCCTGTGTGGTTTTTTTGCAATAAGTTAAATGAACTTAGAAAACAGAATAATGCTACAAGCATTTTTGAAAGAATGCTCTTTACCCTGAGTTGAAGGCTTTGAAAAAAAAGATTCCTTTAGCCATTTCATGTCTCTGAAGTAATAAGACAGTTACATTAATAAACGAGAAGGATTTTTACCAAATGTAAAGCAACTTCCCATCTTCTTGAACTTTCGTTCAGAATAGCATTTGGATGAGATATACCCCCTTAATAATTTTTTAAAAGATCTCTCATTGTGTTCTTGCCACAAGAAACAAAAATCAAAGGGGCACAGGGAAATTTTTGGAGATGATGGATATGTTTATTACCTTGATTTTGTTGATGGTTTCATGGCTGTCTGCCTATGTCCAAATGCATCAAATTGTGTATGTTAAAGATGTGCAGTTTTTTGTATATCAGTTATGCCTCAATAGAATTGTTAAAAAAATTAAAATTAGAAAAATAGAATAGCATTTGGAGGCAGCATTTTGGCGATGTCTTTATCAGTAATAACTAGTACACTGTGTATATGAAATAAAATGCAGCATTAATATCAACAAATTATTAATATATTGCTAATGTTAATATTAAATTATAATTTGTTAATAATTTTTTTACTTGTTTCCCATCTTTTCAATTTCTTTCTTTCTTTGAATATGTAAACCATTAATGGAGCACTTTTTAGTTTTTATGAAAGTAATTCATGTAGATAAGTACATAAAAAATTAACAGCCTTCTTTTTTGATTTACTTCCTCATTTTGATGTGGAACATATCTTGCAGTAGCTTCCAGAGAAATGTATTGGAGATGAGTTTTTTGAACTGATGTACTTATGAAACTATCTTTATTCTAATGTCATAATTGATTGATGGTTTGGCCAGATATAGAATAGATACAGATATAGAATATATATAGATAAGTTTGGAAATCATTTTCCCTTAGAATTTTCAAGACATTTCTCTACTGCCTTCTCATATACAGTGTTGCTGTCAGAAGCCTATGCCATTTTGGTTCTCAGTGATTTTTAGATGATTTATTTTCTCTGGAAAGTTTAAAATATTCTCCTTCTCCTATATATTGTAAAATTTTGTAATGATGTACCTTGAGCACAACTTTATTATGAGTATAGTCTCTGAGGCTATTCAGTTTTTCAGAAGAAGTGTACATTATCCTGCTTTTGGTAGGCATGTGGTATTTGCTTGACTGCCAACCCTCTTGGAACTGAATAATAAAAGGTAGCTGAGCATCTCACCATTCATCGTATAGATTTTCACTTAAGTCTCTGTTTTCAGTATGATGTCTCTTCCTCTCTCCTTCCTATGCCTGGTGTCCCTTAATTGGATGCTTGGATGCTTAGTATGGAGGACAGGTTGTGGGTAGGGGCTGTTATCATTGCTTATTATGCAAGCTTTCATCCACCTTTTCTTGTTTTTAGCACATGCCTCACGCACCACCGTCCATGGTACCTGAGCCTTTCTGGAGCTCTGTGGAGTGGGTTGGTTTACTTCTCATCATATTCTGTCTTAGTCACATGAACCAGTAAATGAAGAACTGTGGACAAACTTGATCAAATCCATATTGGATTATTATTTTCTGTGTGACGTAATTAAGTTTTCTGAGTCTTATTTTTCCTAAATGCAAAATGTGGCTAATAAAAAACCTACCTTAAAGAGTTATTTTTTAATATAATGGTTCTGAATAAATGATAACTATTAACATGTTTGTATATATGAAAAGTCTTTATAAGTATAAAATGAAATCACGTAGTTACACATTGCTAATTTCTCGAAAAAATGAGTTCATAAACTTGGAACTATCTAAAAAAATTGGAACTTCTGGCTTTTTATTACTGTTTTATTAGTCAATAGGTCGAAGTATCTCATTTTTTTCTCTACCACGAGGTTACTCTTAAAAACAACTGTTTCGACTGATGGACATGTTCATTGTCTTGACTGTGGTGATGGTTTCATGAGCATATACAAATGTTAAAATTCATCAAACTGGATCTGAACAGAGATTTCTCCAAAGAAGATATACAAATGCTTCATTTCTTAACATTCACTATTTTTTGATTTAAAAAAAAATTATCAAAATTTACCAAATGTTACAGCTAGAAGAGCCAAGATGGCGCCGTGAGTAGTCCTCTTTGTCTCTCGCCCTTCGAGTCTACAATTATTTGGACACTTATCGCTTGACAAAGGATATCCAGACAGCATCTCAGGACGTCTGAGACACCCACGTGACTATACATCGGAAGGCGGATGGACTTTCCTCCGGGAGGATGTGGAAATAGGTGAGGGCTCTCCGACCCCGACGGGCAGCCTGGTGCCCGCAAGCGGCTTTCTTCCAACGGACGCCCCCAGAGGATCCACGCACGTCTAGGGCAGGAGCGAGAACACAACAGAGGAGCGACGGTGGAAACAGGTGACCAGAACCCTACCTAAACCCCCTGCAATTACTCCTAAACGCAGAGGGAAACTTTGGAGTTGCACACCTGAGCCCGCGGGGAGAGTCTCTCCCCGCCATTGGCGGGGGGATCCAGCCTGGTGCTCGGGGCGCCCGGAGGGTCCCAGAGAGAGACACGGAGGGCACGGAGATCTCCCAGCTGCCGTTGCCCGCCCCGTGGGACTAGGGATTGCCGGAGATCTTGGAGAGGACCGGGGTGGGGGGAATTTTCAAAGGCCGGTCCTGCGACCCGGAGGGGAAGCGCCGGAGCTCCGCCCGGGCAGCAGACAAAACTCTCTGTCTGCCATTAGCAGAGGGGCCACGCTGAGCATTCACGGCTCCGGGAGAGGCCCGGAGAGAATCCCTGAGGGCGGGGCGACCCCCAGCTGCCGTTGCCCGCCCTGTGGGGCTAGGGATTGCCGGAGATCTCGGAGAGGACCGGGGCGGGGGGAATTTTCAAAGGCCGGTCCTGCGACCCGGAGGGGAAGCGCCGGAGCTCCGCCCGGGCAGCAGACAAAACTCTCTGTCTGCCATTGGCAGAGGGGCCACGCCCAGCATTCACGGCTCTGGCAGAGGCCCGGAGAGAATCCCTGAGGGCGGGGCGACCCCCAGCTGCCGTTGCCTACCCCGTGAGGCTAGGGATTGCCGGAGATCTCGGAGAGGACCGGGGCCGGGGGAAGTTTCAAAGGCCGGTTCTGCGACCCGGAGGGGAAGCGCCGGAGCTCCGCCCCGGCAGCAGACAAAACTCTCTGTCTGCCGTTAGCAGAGGGGCCACGCTGAGCATTCACGGCTCCGGGAGAGGCCCGGAGAGAATCCCTGAGGGCGGGGCGACCCCCAGCTGCCGTTGCCCACCCCGTGAGGCTAGGGATTGCTGGAGATCTCAGAGAGGACTGGGGCTGGAGAGAGTTCCAGAGACCCAGCTTAGTAGCCTAGGGGGAAACCCTACAGGCTCACAGCAGCCTTAGGGAAAGCCTCTGCACAGCACCAGTAGAAGGCACCCAGCCACCAGCCACAAGGCTGGAAGACCCCAGGGCAAAAGCAGCATAGCTAGGTGTACTAACCACAGACTGTAGAAGATGCCAATAGCTCTCCTGCGACCTATAGAGGACAAGTGAGATTTGGTGGGTGCCGACAGCAACGGAGCGACAAATATAAGTTATCCCACCCCTGGCTGCTGGAAAAGCCCATAACACCGTTGCAGACCCCAAGGAGAGAGCACATCTAGGTGGGCTGCAACAGTAGGTACCTGCAGCCTGAAGCCCCCCCTGTGACGGCCCCCACGGCAGAGGAGGGAATCCAAAGGGCCACTGTGGCTACGAAGAGGGGCCCAGGCCCAGTTAGCAACTACGGACAGGATTCCTGGTTGGTGAAATATAAACAGCTGCTCCTCCCACCGCAGCAGCTGAAACAAGTGAAAGGAGCAACTAAACTCTATTTCCATGCGGAGGCACAAATCAACAACATCAAGCAATATGAAAAAATACATTAAATCTCCAGAACAGAAAGAAAGCAACAAATACACAGAAAACAATCCCAAAGAAAATGAGATGTATAACCTAAATGACGATGACTTCAAAACAGCCATCATTAAGATTCTCAATGAGTTAAGAGAGAATTCTGACCGACAACTCAACGAGTTCAGGAGCTATGTCACAAAAGAGTTTGATACGATAAAGAAGAACCAAACAGAAATATTGGAAATGAAGAACACAATAGAGGAGATTAAGAAAAATCTAGATGCTCTGAACAGTAGGGCCGATAATATGGAGGAAAGAATTAGCAATTTGGAAGATGGCAATATAGAATTGTTGCAGGCAGAGGAGGAGAGAGAAGCAAGACTTAAAAGAAATGAAGAAACTCTCCGAGAATTATCAGACACAATTAGGAGATGCAACGTAAGGATTATAGGTATACCAGAGGGAGAAGAGAAGGAGAAAGGGGCAGAAAACCTATTCAAAGAAATAATGGCTGAGAACTTCCCAAATCTGGTGAGGGAGATGGATCTTCAGGTGACAGAAGCCAATAGATCTCCAAACTTTATCAATGCAAGAAGACCAACTCCACGGCATATAGTAGTGAAGCTAGCAAACGTCAACGACAAGGAGAAAATATTAAGGACAGCCAGGCAAAAGAAACTAACCTACAAAGGAACCCCCATCAGGCTATCAGCAGATTTCTCAGCAGAAACTTTACAGGCTAGAAGAGAGTGGAATGATATATTCAAAAATCTGAAGGACAAAAATCTACAGCCGAGAATTCTCTACCCAGCGAAAATATCCTTCAAATACGATGGAGAAATAAAAACTTTCCCAGATAAACAAAAATTAAGGGAGTTCATTGCCACAAAACCTCCTCTTCAGGAAATCCTCAGGAAAACCCTCATTCCTGAAAAATCCAAAAAAGGAAAGGGGCTACAAAACCAAGAGCAGAGGAGATAAGTAGAAGGACAACAACAGAGAGTAGCAGCTCTACATCAGAACAGATTAAACCATGGGACGAGAAACAAAGGAAACTGAAAAAAACCGGAAAACAAGACACAAAATGGGAGTGGTAGGCCCCCACGTCTCAATAATCACTCTAAATGTAAATGGATTGAACTCCCCAATCAAAAGACACAGAGTGGCAGGATTGATCAAAGAACAAGATCCAACAATATGCTGCCTCCAGGAAACACACCTCAGCCCCAAAGACAAACACAGACTCAGAGTGAAGGGATGGAGAACAATACTCCAAGCTAATAATGAACAAAAGAAAGCAGGTGTCGCTATACTAATATCAGACAAGGTACATTTCAAAGCAAAACAGATAAAGAAAGATAAAGAGGGACAGTATATAATGATAAAAGGGACTCTCCACCAAGAAGACATAACACTTATAAATATATACGCACCCAACACAGGAGCACCAAAATTTGTAAAGCAACTCTTAATAGAACTAAAAGAAGACATCAACAACAATACAATAATAGTAGGGGACCTCAACACACCATTAACACCAATGGACAGAACATCCAGACAGAAAATCAACAAGGAAATAATAGAATTAAATGAAAAATTAGACCAGATGGACTTAATAGATATATATAGAACACTTCATCCAAAAACAGCAGGTTACACATTCTTCTCAAGTGCACATGGAACATTCTCAAGGATTGACCATATTTTGGGAACCAAAGCAAACATCAATAAATACAAGAGAGTTGAAATAATATCAAGCATCTTTTCTGATCATAACGCTATTAAACTAGAAATCAACTACAAGAAAAAAGCAGAGAAAGGTGCAAAAATGTGGAGACTAAACAACACGCTTCTCAACAAACAATGGATCATTGAAGAAATTAAAGAAGAAATCAAATATTATCTGGAGACAAATGAAAATGAGAACACGACATACCAAATCATTTGGGATGCAGCAAAAGCAGTCCTAAGAGGAAAATTCATCGCAATACAGGCTCACCTCACTAAACAAGAAAAAGCTCATGTAAGCAACCTCAAACGACACCTAACAGAACTAGAAAAAGAAGAACAAACAAATCCCAGAGTCAGTAGAAGGAGGGAAATAATAAAAATAAGAGCAGAAATAAACGATATTGAAACAAAAAAGACAATAGAAAGGATCAATGAAACAAAGAGTTGGTTCTTCGAAAGAATTAACAAAATTGACAAACCCCTAGCCAGACTCACCAAGAAAAGAAGAGAGAAAGCGCAAATTAGTAAAATCAGGAATGACAGAGGAGAAATCACAACAGATACCAATGAAATACAAGAGATCATAAGAGAATACTATGAAAAACTATATGCCAACAAATTGAACAACTTGGAAGAAATGGACAAATTCCTAGACTCCTACAATCTCCCCAAACTGAATCAGGAAGAAATGGAGAATCTGAATAGACCAATCACAAGTAAGGAAATAGAAACGGTAATCAAAAACCTCCCCAAAAACAAGAGTCCAGGACCAGACGGCTTCTCTGGAGAATTCTACCAAACATTCAAAGAAGACTTAATACCTATTCTCCTCAAACTGTTCCAGAAAACTGAGAAAGATGGAGAACTCCCTAACACATTCTATGAAGCCAACATCACTCTGATCCCCAAACCTGACAAGGACAACACAAAGAAGGAGAACTACAGGCCGATATCACTGATGAACATAGATGCAAAAATCCTCAACAAAATTTTGGCAAACCGATTACAGCAATACATCAAAAAGATTATACACCATGATCAAGTGGGATTTATACCAGGGACACAGGGATGGTTCAACATCCGCAAGTCAATCAACGTGATACACTATATCAACAAAATGAAAAACAAAAACCACATGATCATCTCAATAGACGCAGAGAAAGCATTCGACAAGATCCAACACCCATTTATGATAAAAACCCTCAGTAAAATGGGTATAGAAGGAAAGTACCTCAACATAATAAAGGCCATATATGATAGACCCACAGCCAACATCATACTCAATGGACAAAAGCTGAAAGCCATCTCTCTGAGGACAGGAACAAGACAAGGGTGCCCACTTTCACCACTCCTTTCAACATAGTACTGGAGGTGCTGGCCAGAGCAATTCGGCAGGAAAAAAAAATAAAAGGAATCCAAATAGGTAACGAAGAAGTAAAACTCGCGTTGTTTGCAGACGACATGATCTTATACATAGAAAACCCCAAAGAATCCACAGAAAAACTATTAGAAATAATCAACAACTACAGCAAAGTAGCAGGGTATAAAATTAACGTGCATAAATCAGTAGCATTTCTATACACTAACAACAAACTAACAGAAAAAGAACTCAAGAACTCTATCCCATTCACAATCGCAACGAAAAGTATAAAATACCTTGGGATAAACTTAACCAAGGAAGTGAAGGATCTATACAATGAAAACTACAAGACTTTCTTGAAAGAAATTGACGATGACATAAAGAGATGGAAAGACATTCCTTGCACATGGATTGGAAGAATAAACATAGTTAAAATGTCCATACTACCTAAAGCAATATACAGATTCAATGCTATCCCAATCAGAATCCCCAGAACATTCTTCACAGAAATTGAACAAACAATCCTAAAATTCATATGGGGGAACAAAAGACCACGAATTGCTAAAGCAATCTTGAGCAAGAAAAACAAAGCCGGCGGAATCACAATCCCCGATTTCAAAACATACTACAAAGCTACAGTGATCAAAACAGCATGGTACTGGTACAAAAACAGGTCCACAGATCAATGGAACAGAATTGAAAGCCCAGAGATAAAACCACACATCTATGGACAGCTAATCTTCGACAAAGGAGCAGAGGGCCTACAATGGAGAAAAGAAAGTCTCTTCAACAAATGGTGCTGGGAAAACTGGACAGCCACATGCAAAAGATTGAAAATCGACCATTCTTTTTCACCACACACCAAAATAAACTCAAAATGGATCAAAGACCTAAAGATTAGGCCTGAGACAATAAGTCTTTTGGAAGAGAATATAGGCAGTACACTCTTTGACATCAGTTTCAAAAGAATCTTTTCGGACACTGTAACTCCCCAGTTGAGGGAAACAATAGAAAGAATAAACAAATGGGACTTCATCAGACTAAAGAGCTTCTTCAAGGCAAGGGAAAACAGAATTGAAACAAAAAAACAGCTCACTAATTGGGAAAAAATATTTACAAGCCACTTATCCGACAAAGGGTTAATCTCCATAATATACAAAGAACTCACACTGCTTAACAACAAAAAAACAAACAACCTGATCAAAAAATGGGCAGAGGACATGAACAGACATTTCTCAAAAGAAGATATGAATATGGCCAATAGACACATGAAAAGATGTTCATCATCGCTAATCATCAGGGAAATGCAAATCAAAACTACACTAAGATATCACCTTACCCCCGTTAGATTGGCAAAAACATCCAAAACCAAGAACGACAAATGTTGGAGAGGTTGTGGAGAAAGAGGAACCCTCATACACTGTTGGTGGGAATGCAAACTGGTACAGCCACTATGGAAAACAGTATGGAGATTTCTCAAAAAGTTAAAAATAGAAATACCCTATGACCCAGCCATCCCATTACTGGGTATCTATCCTAAGAACCTGATATCAGATATCTCAAGAGTCCGTTGCACCCCTATGTTCATCGCAGCATTATTTACAATAGCCAAGACGTGGAACCAGCCTACATGCCCAGAAACTGATGATTGGATAAAGAAGATGTGGTATATATACACAATGGAATACTACTCAGCCATAAAAAAAGACGAAATTGGCCCATTCACAACAATGTGGATGGACCTTGAGGGCATTATGTTAAGCGAAATAAGTCAGTCAGAGAAAGACGAACTCTATATGACTCCACTCATAGGTGGAAATTAGTATATTGAGAAGGAGATC